>NW_027122718.1:8400000-9000000 GCF_030686945.1 Centruroides vittatus
TAATAATTTTCTATGAATAAATAATCTTATTTATAAAATTAGAATACAAGATCACAAAAAAGAAAACTAAAAAAAATTGTTATCTGATAAAAATGAACACTACAAACACTTAAGATACCAGCGACAAAAATGAACATGAAGTGTGAATGTTTTCGCCCATGTTAAATGGATATTGTACTGCCTGACCATGTCCGTTCACACTTTGTGTCCATTTTTCTCGCTGGTATCTTAGATGTTTATAGTGTTTGTTTTTATCTAATAATAACCAGTGTTAGGTAGGAGTTTTCAGAATTGTTATCTGGTTTTACATATATTCTTCTAATGTGTGTTATATATATATATATAAGAAAATTATTTTATTTCAATTAATATTTTTATTAAATTTTATTTTATTAATGTGTAGAATGAATTAAAATGTTCAGAAATTGTTGTTTTGAAGAAAGAAGATTGTCATTTAGAAGGACCAGAAGGAATTCAATTAGAAACAATTAGTAATATTCAATTTTTATCTTTTTTTAAAAAAGTTTTAGCTTTAAGATATTGCTCTACATATATACAAAATGAAATTCTTAATAAGTTAAGAAATCTTTATTATAGAAGTTAGGAGATTTTACATTATTTGTTAAGTGTATTTTTATTTTTCAAAACTAATTCTGAAGATAAATATATTTAAAATTTAAATAAAAGTATCTTTATTAAAGCTTTAGTAAAAAAAAACTAAAAAGAGAATATCTGTTTTTAATTGAAATATTTTTTATTTCAAAATTATTTTTTTTCATTTTTATACAAAATGGTTTTATATTTATAATAATGAGAAAATTCTAACATGTAAATAATAATTAGGAGTAGTGTGGATGTATCTTTTTTGATTTTTATTCATTTTTCATTAGAAATGTGAATTTATAATTTTAGTATCTTGTAAACTTTAACTGAAAATTTTATTTAATGATGGGTATATAGCAAACTTACAATATTATGATATGTAAATAAAAAAGACATTGTTAATATAAAATTGATGTTCATAAAAAATATATTAAAATTTTATTATTATTATTATTTTGGTGAAATGAATCCTTTTTGGTTAATACTGATACCCAGTCTTATGCCAGACAAAATGCCAAGGCACAACTACAGAAAAACTTACTGTAGTTATATGATATTCATGCATGTCTGTGTTTAAGAATTTTTTAATTATATGTCTAAATTTAGTATGACTGTTTTTTGCAATGTGATAAATATGATGTGAAGTTGTAATGTTTCTAAACTTTTGCATAGTGTATATGGTATGATATTTTTGCAGGAAAGAATTATTGGCACAATAAGTATCTTATTCATTCTCCATACATGCTTTATTTCATAGACAAATTCCAGATACATATTTTTATATTATTTACTAAATTTTTTTAGTGTATTTGTTTTGTATATTATGTATGTTTGAAACAGCTATGTCTACTTTGTTTTGTTTGCCAGTGAATGTGATATTTGGTCCATTGTGATAGATTGTTTTGTCTGTGAGTATGTAAAGTATAGCTTGGTCACAGTATACTTTGTGTGTTGTTTTCTATGACTGTCTGTGTTGTATCCGTAAAATAAACGATTACTTGTTAACATATATAATTAACTTTATTATAATAGAAACGTAACTGTGTGATAATACAACATAACATTGTGCCTTCAGGTCTAAGTGTTACTTCAAGTAACGCATGACTGACCAAAGACAAAAAAACACGACAAAGGTCAGAGGTGCGGGGTCGCCTAACTAGGTCAAGGGGCAATTTGGTGTGGGTTATCCCTGGAAGTTTATATACATAACAATTCTCCCACACTTAATAAAATGTTTAAAATTTGTTCGTTTAAAGATTTAGGCGTTGTACCGGCCTTTGTATTTGAGTTGATCGTCAAGACTCTGATTCATTTGAGTTTGTCATCATTCAGCTTGATTCTCCCTCCTCCTTCTCTGGGGCTGTTCGGAAGTTGTTTTCATCATTGTCTCTTTTTTGTTGGGTAAAGTCGTTAGTTCCTTCATCATAACTAATTGTGCTTGGGTATGGACTAGCACTAGCTGGGGATGAGTCTCTATTGTTTAGTATGTCTTTACACCTGTCAATTTTCTTTTTGTTGAAGTCGAATCCGATCTGAATAGGATTTGTCTGTTTGTTAATTTCACACAGGCATAGTTGATTGTAATGCCTTTTTATTACGTATCCATCGTCGACCTAGTCATTCAGCAACAATACCATCTTTCCAAGGACCGGAAGTTGTGTAATTTCGGGATTGTGCATGATCTCCCACACGATAAAATTTGTAGAATTTCAGTTGTTTGGTTATGTTCCTTTGGGAAGCTTGTGCCTGAGGTTTGAGCAGATCTAATTTTGTTCTTATTGTATGTCCTAATAAGTGTGAAATTACAAGTTTTACAAATAACCAAGATATTTATATATACACAAAGTAAAACTTTAATCTTTCTACCCAAAATAAAGTACAGGTTGTTTTATAGGATGCCAGATAGTCTCGATTCCAATATGTGATATGCATCACCCAAATTATTACACTAGACATATAACTTGACCGATTTACAATGTGTGACAATAACTATAAAGCTTCTTATAATTTTAACATTGGTCTCGTAGCATATTACAAATGATATAAAAATAATCTATAACTAAAATACACATCTATACTCATATAACTAAGAGAAAGAATAGGGGATAGAGCAGAAGTAAGAGATAGGAAAGGGGGTACCCAAATCTTAGTTCCAGGATCTTTATGAATGGTCACTTATGCTTGGACTTTCTTCCTCAAGTCATATATCAGAACGTCCTGTTCTCTATTCGTCGAATTAGTCACTATGCTGTAACAAGCATGGTATATTCTTAAGTCCTTCAATAACTTATCAGTAATCTTCTATTCGACATCTCATGTCCCTCGTTTCCTCCATACAAAACTAAAATGTACTGGAAGGGTTGTCATACACGTCATTCATGCCACGGTCCGAACCCCAACTCTGCTCTTACTCTCTCTTTTGCCCTCAGGGCTGCATGCCCTCCTATTGTTCTGAAGATTTTCTATGACCATATATGGAAAGGAAGATCGAATAGGAAAATTCCAGATAGAATAGACAAAAGAACAAATGGGAAAACTAAGAAAGAGGAATGGAAACAAGAATAAAATTATAAAATACAAATATATGATTACTATTTACATATGGCGTACAGCAACATAAGTTTTCTGCTGGACTTTTTCCGTTAGATAAGGGAGTCGCTCTATACCGGAATAGTAATTCGTGGAGTTTCTGATGTAGAGTATCACTTTCATACTTCATACATTTGAGATGTGTTTTTAAGGTGTGACAGTATCTTTCAGCCTGGCCATTTGTGGCTGAGTGTCCCAGTGCTATTAAATTTTGACAGATTCCATTTCTCAAACAAAACTCTTGAAATTCTTGTGACTTAAAAATACTTGCATTATCAGGTAGACCAAAGACCAAAGAGTTCACATAGAAAATGAATTGTGATGGATGTGTCTGGTGTTTTCTTTGTATAGAATATTTCTGACCACTTTGATTTGGCATCAACAACAATAAAGAAATAATGATTCATAAATGGTCCTGCATAATTGATGTGTATACATTGCCAGTTTTTTGTAGGTGTTTCCCATCTGTATATTGGGGCTTTTGTTGGGTTTTTCTTCATGTCACAGCACTCTTTGCAACTTTTAACCGTATTCTCGATATCAGAGTCAATATTATGCCAGTAACAGTAATTTTGGGCTAGGGCCTTCATTCGAACGATTCCTGTGTGTGTAGTGTGTAGCTCTTGCAGGACTGCTGGCTGTAAACTTCTTGGGATGATTATGCTGTGTCCTCTAAACAGAATTCCGTGGTGTGTGGATATTTTTGGGTCGTACATATGGCCATTGACAATGTCGTTTTTGATCTGTGATAGTTCCTTATCAATTTATGATTCTCTTCAAATTTCGTTGGTGGTGATAGTTCCAGTTGAGATACGTTTAACAACAGTGTCATGATAAGTATCATCGTGGTCTTCTGTCAGGGCTTCTTTCCTTATTAAGGGTATAGAGTTCCATGACAGGTAATTGGCATTTGTATGTTCAATCGACTTCCTATGTTTGATGGTATAATTGAAGTTGGAAAGGAAGTGTGTGTATCTTAGCATTCTTGTAGCTGTCAAAACAGGTAGCTTCTTGTCAAAATGTAGTATCGTCATCATGGGTTTATTGTCGACTATAAGAGTAAATTCCTTCCATAGATATAATCAAAAAATTTCTTACATGCCCAGTACACAGCAGTAGCCTCTTTATCCAGCTAGCTATAATTCTTTTCAACTCTAAACTACCAATAACATTAGCAACAGAGGACACCGCGTCATTTTATTTGAGTATTTTTGATAATTTTATGAACAAGGTGGTTACTTTTATATACTTCATCATTTTCAATTTTGGAAGCTTCTATGGCTAATGCAATTTCTACCATCTGTTCGAAGGTTAAGTTAGTTTGTTGTAGAATTTTCTCACGGATGTTGGAATCTCATAACCCACGTATGAATTGTACTCTTAACATTAGACCTATGATGGATTTTATACAGTCCGCATTGTTACAACTAGACTTGAAATCTGTGCTTTTCGAGAGTTGTTTTAACAAAGTCACATAATTTGAAATGGACTCACCATTATGTACTCTGGACAAAAATTTATGCTGTTCTGTTAGGATATTTTGTTTGGGAATTAGGTGATTTTGTAGCAACTTCATTAATTCAGCAAAGGTTTGCCTAGAGAATATTTCTGGTGCCATTAGGTTGGTCAGTAGCTGATAATGTTTTGGTCCAAGACAATTGATTAATATCATTACCTTAGCTTCTTCAGTAATGGCGTCTGTTCCAGTTAGTCCTTTGATTTTGAGAAAGTCATACAGTTGTTGGGAATAGTTTTCAAAAGTCTTGGATGTTTTGTCGTAAGTTTCAAAGGTTAAGGCTTGCGTTTGGAGAACTCGTTGAATTGATAGTTCTGGTTTCATCTCCGCTGACTGATTCTGTAGTTTCTTGATAAACACATCTAGAGTTGAAATTAATTCCGTAAGTTCACTCATTTTTATATCTTTTTTGTCCTTGTTGCCAATTTTATCCTTATCACCAATTTGTTGCCAATTTTATCCTCGTCGCCATTGTTGTGTCCGTAAAATAAATGATTACTTGTTAACGTATATAATTAACTTTATTATAATAGAAATATAACTGTGTGATAATACAATGTAACGTTGTGCCTCCAGGTCTAAGTGTTACTACATCTAACACACGACTGACCGAAGACAAAGGAACATGACAAAGGTCAGAGGTGCGAGGTCAAAGCCTAACTAGGTCAAGGGGCAATTCAGTGTGGGTTATCTCCTGGAGGTTTACATACATAACAGTCTGAAGTGTGTATTTGTAGTATGGTTTATGGATATGTAGTAGTTTGTGTTTGTAAGCTAGCTTTTGATATATTAATTACATTTGCTATTTGGTTATGTTGATGTAAGCATTCTCCGTCTCCAAACAACAGCTATCTTCAAACAATATCCATTTTTTGTTCCTATCAATGGCCATTATTCAGATTCTTCAATGTACAGTACATGAATTGTTTATAACTTAGCTGTAGGAATAAGTAAGTTTCTAATAGCAGTTTTTGCTATTAGAAAATTTTATTCTTAAAAAGATCTATAGATCTCTCTTAAACCATTTTCATATTTTTTTAAAAATTTAAGCTTAAATGTTTTTATAACAGTTTTAATATTTCCAATGATAGTCATTTATGCAGATTTGCATGTTAACAATTGAAGATTTTATTCTATTTAATTGGTTATTAAAACAACTTTTATTAATTATTAAGCAATAATGAGTAACTGAAATATTATTTTCAGGTTGTGGGACTGCTCTTTCATTCAATAAATATGACAAGGCATTATTTATAGTAGGTACAGAAGATGGATTAATACACAAATGTTCTTTATCATATTCAGGACGGTTTTTAGAAACTTATAAGTATCACTCATTACGGATATCTAAATTACAATGGAATCCTTATCATTCGAGAATTTTTATATCATGTAGTGCTGATTGGCTTGTCTGTATTTGGGATTATGATGTAAAGTAAGATTTAAAAATTTATATATATTTATATTATATATTTGACTAATTATTTTATAAATTTAAATTTTACAAGATAATTCAAAAATGGTTGTTGAAGCAAAACAGGATTTGGTGTCAAAAAAATGAATGTGAAGTATAACAAATTTTTTGCTTTTTTGTTAGCTTTCAAAATATGAGTATTACAAGTTTTATAATACTGTATATGGTAAATTGCCATTCAAAACATAGTGTGAAGTCACATGACATCACCATCAGCTATTGAAGCAAAGATGTAAAATTTTGACTTTGAGATCAAAAGAGGCTATGACTGGGTGGTGTGAATGAAAAGGAGTTGGGAAGAAGTTCTTATTCTTACATTGTAAAAGCCATTTATTGAGAGAGGAGAGAAGAGAGATGTCTTTACAATTACTTTGGTTTTAACAATTTTCCATACATAAGTCCATAAGTTAAGTGACTCTTATGTAGACTAGTGAAGCTGTGGTTGTTCAGAAGGAGATATTTGTGGGTCCGCGAGTAACGGTTACAAATAACAATGCAGAGATAAAAATTCACACGATGAATATTCCTTTTTATTTCCTCCAAACACGGTTCTTTTAATACACGGATCCCAACTCGACAGAATTTCACTTCTATATCTTTACAGGGGAGTGAGTCGCCTCCTATTATTTTTACAGGTGGATTCCACACGCGTGTGTAACAAAGGACAAACGAATAACCTTAATGATTAACTTAAAACTAAACTTACATCTAGCTTAAAATAATAAGGAAAAGAAAAGGATAGACTTAGGAAAGCAATGGAACGATAGGAAAGAAAGTAGTAAGTACCTGGATCCAAGTTGTCTGATCGATGTCCTTAACGATTTTTGTCCTCACAATCACGATCCTTTCTCTTTCTCTAATAAACAAGCGGTTCTATGTCTAGATTCTCTCTTTCTGAATGTCCTATGGATCCTTGTATCTCTTTCTCTCCCTGGTCTTCTCAGGTTCTCTGTCTCTTGACTGCAGTCTCCTCTCTTTCACCCTCTTTCGAGTCTGGAGCACTGCGTCCGACGTCTGTCTTCCTCAAGGTCCAACCTAAAAAGTGACTACTCTCCACTCTTACGCTGCTCTGGGCTCATACTTCCTTTGTCTATTTCCCCAAATTCAGGGAAGTCTTAATCTTTTCCCTCTGTTTAACTCACGATTCTTGGAAAGGGTAATCCTTTCCCTCAAGCGGTGACAGTTTACATATGAATTGCTTTGAGACAAAGGAAAGGAATAAGAAAGTAGAAACGAAGGAAGAAGAATATATATAGAACTTACAAACTATTAAAAAAAAAAAAAAACCACAATATGGCTGACAGCCACAAAGCATTCACATATCTACATGAGAAAATTCAAAACTTTTCTTGAGAAGGACTATAGAGTCTGGGATCCATAAAGTGGAATAGAATGGTCAAATCCAGTTGAAGAGAAGTACACACAGAAAGCATGGTGAAGGAAAAAGGAGTCAATGACAATGAAGAATACAGGCAAAATGGAAATAATTCAAAAGAACACAGTGGGTGAACTGAAAACTGAACAAAAGCACCTTATGTCCTTGGGATATGAGTTTATATAGATTGGGTTCCTCAATATAACATTTCAATTGGTTTCAAATCTTTGTCCTCATAACTTGATTGGTTCCCTACTTGTTTTCAGGTGAAATTAGAAATTTTTCAGGCTGTAGAAAGAGATTGGCATCAACAATTAATTCAACACCAAATTTGATCACAACCAGAGATGTTTATCAAACTTAGGACCCTCGTTGTTTTAAATCAGGCTGTGTATACCTGTTTTCCTTGACAATTATGTTGGAATTAACAATTGAAGTTATTATTAAATATTGTATAACATTGATATGTACTTTACATTGTGTTGCAGTGATGTTTGTAAATGTTTTTCTGTTGTGTTATAAAAGATTAGTGGTGCTGTTTATCCCTCAGGGAACCATTGGTGACAGTGACCTTGTTTTACTCTCCCTTTTTTTTGTGCTGATCTTTCATGAGTCAAGTCAGTGTTGTTTTTTGTGTAATCTTTGTTCCTTTATCACGTAACCAGTTTTTCTAATCTCCAAAAAGCAACATCTAGTCTAACAAGGTATTCAATGTACAGTTTGAAGTCGTCCATAAATTGGATGGGAAGTAAACAGTTCAATAAAATTTTACCTTTTTTTTTTTTCTAAAGTTATAGAGAAGAGATGTGAATGTTTAAGCATTTGCAGGACCTCACACACAGCAAATATTACTTCATATCATGAAATGACACTTAATGAAAGATCCATTAGACTTATTATTTTACAAAATGAAATTTTACACTGTATAATGATTTTTTGCTTGTGTTGTTTAATTAATATATGATTTTACCAAACTCAATACTTTTTACCCTAATCTTACTAAGGAAATTCAAATGAAATAATGTCTATTCATATTTCATTATTTAATGCTGAATCAGTGTTTCAGACTTTGTGACCTATCTATAAATACTATGAATTATTATATTTTTTCATACTTGGAGAAAACATAGAGTATAAAATTTAAAAAACTTTTAAAAAAGAAAATTATTTGTTTTAAAAAAGTAATCTAAAACTGTTGATTTAATTAAAAACTAAAGATTATATAAATTATGCAATCTTTTTGGATACTTTGAATGCATTAAATTATATATTTTATTAAACATTCTTATTATTTTAGAGAACCATTGTTTGAATTTCATATGAAACATAAAGTAGACGATGTTTCATGGGCTCCATATTCATCAACAATTTTTGCAGCTATTACAGATAGAAAGGTATTCTATTATTACTTCCAAATTTATATATATTTTATATACATTTGTATATTAATATATATCAAATTACAAAAAGACTTCAACATATATGGTTAATTTGTTCTTAAGGTTTTGCATAAGTCAAATGATGCTTAAATGTGATGTATTTTTAACATATATTGCTGATTATAATAATCATCCAACCATCAGCCAAATTAATCGGGCAGAATTAATATTTGTAGCATAATTCTGCCCGATTAATTTGGCTGATGGTTGGACGATGATTAAACATAAGGTTCTTGGGATGGTAATTATAATTAAAGTACTCATATTCAATGTTGTTTAGAGAGATATTTAGCAATCCAAATGCAACCAAATTTGATATGGTGGCATTTCAGGATATGTAGAAGACATTTCTGAGAAAAAATCTACCAAAGCTCGTTAATTTGACAATTTTGGTGCTGAAAGCAGCAAAAAAGCAGTTTAATTTGTAGGAACACTTAAAAAGTATGGTTCATCAAATCTTGAAAGGCTATAAAAAATTGCATATGAGAAGCATTACAAAAGATTAATATGACTGACCATTGAACACATTGTTTATTGCCTTCAGACTTTATGCTTTCAGAATGAGCACAATATTGAAAAGTATCCCCTGCATCATTGAGGTGTAGCAAGAGTGTCTTGTACAAATAAGATATTTGTTTTTAATTAAAAAGGCAGACGGTATAGTTCACAATATAAAAATATAGAAGAAACAAAATTATCTTCATTCTTCTGTCATGTTCAATCACCAGGAACAAAACAGTTTTCCTTCACAGAGACAACCTTTTATTAGAGCCTATGCCTCTGCAAAATTATGTAAAACATTTAAAAAGTTCACTGATGATAAGCCAAAAACTTTTAAAAATCTGTTTTTGTTCCCTGTGATTGGACATGACAAGAATGAAAATGACTTAGTTTCTTCTATATTTTTTTATTCTGAAGATGTTTGTTGTTTGCAGTGCCGAAAGTATCATATTGGTGTGTTTTGGTACTAATTTTTTCTACAGAAATGTCTTCCATATGTCTGGAAATGTCACCATATCAGATTTTGTTGCTTTTGGGCTGATAGATATCTCTCAAGACAGTATTGAATAAGAGTACTTTAATTACAATCAATTATCTGTTTTATTAATTTTAAAATAAAAAAAATTTTTTCATAAATACAAATTATATAGCTTTGATTATCTTTTACCATTTATTATGTATGTTCAAAGTGATGGTTAACAGATGGCATTGTTAGTTATAAACCTAAGTATTGCAACAGTGTGTCTGAATTTACACAAGTCAAATATTTTATAAATATATTAGGAACTTACTGTATTTATAATTATAGTAGAGTCTTGCAAACTCAACTTAATATGAACTGAGAAGGTGACAAGTTACCAAAAATGACAAGTTTTATAGCATAGCAATGATGCTAGTCTAAATAGTGAAATTTTTGTAAAGGTATTATTTGTGCAAATTCACATACATATTAATTACATACCAATAGTGTGTGGTGTTCTATAAAAGTGAGGCAGTACGGCCCGCGAATAAAACGTACAGAAAAGGACACTGCAATGACTACAATAATAGACAATGTTCCTTTATTCCATTTAGAACAAATAAGGTTTTTGTTGTTAAGGAATCCCAACTGACTTACAATTCAAGGTGTTTCACACAGGGGACTCTCTGTCCCTAAACAAAGCACAATGGTGTGTTAATTTTCAAGTGCGTAACAATCAGTCCCTCGTAATCGCGTGACTAACCTAACTTAAATCTAGCTTAAATCTAACTTAATATTAAGGAAAAATAAGAAAGATAGGATAGCGGAAAGGTAGAAGAAATGAAGGGATGATTCACCCGGGGTTTTCTCTTTTTCGGCAGATACGTACTTTGTGTAGGACCTGGGTTCGACGATAGTGGCTTTCTTCACTATCCTTTCGTCTCTCAATTATTGGGGTTCTTCAATATGCTGGTCTCTATATTTCGGTTCTTCACTAGACTATCGCAAACTTCTTTCCTCTCTCGGAAATCACGATTGAGCCTCGCTCTTTTTGTCCGACTCTCTTCGTATCTAGTCGAAAAGTGACCCCTCTCTTAGCCACTTTTTCCCCAGGCCACACTACCTGCTATTGTCCCTACCTATTCTCAGAACGGCTAATCCAGCCCCACGGCGATAATGGTCATGGAAAGTTTAAGAAAGAATAGACAAAGGAAAAAGGAGGAAATTGCAAAAATAAGATAGGATTACAACTATATACAATAAAATATATATATACAATATGGCTGACGGTCACAAGTGACTATTTCTATATGTTGCTAAATTTTAATTAAAAAGTAAAGTTGGTTATTCAGTGGCTACTTTTAACATTGTGACATTTGTGTCATGGTGTTTTGCAGTGGCACCTTAAAAAAAGGATTATATTCCTTGTTAACATGTGGAATTGATGCTATTATCAAGTGTTGCCAATGAAGAACAATGTATCTGACCCTAGTATTAAGTTATAGAGGTAAAAATTAAATTACATGTACTGTGTTTTTTTTAATCCAAGAAAATTAAATTTGGTTATCTTGGTGTAGTTCCTACCCATTGTTTAATCCAACAATTTAAATGACAATTCCTTGAATGAGTTGTAATCAAAGGAAGATGTATCATAGTTGAAGGGAAGTTAGAAGTTGATAACATCTTGTTAACTTTCTTGTTGGCATTTGTTCTTTTTTGCTGTTTTAAACAAGCAAAAAGTTGCTCTTTTGGCTTGTTTAACTTTTTATAAATATTTACAAATACAAATATTGTTTATTTATATATATATATATTTATTTATTTATTTATGTACAGAAAATACAACAATGTCACAAAGACAATAGTAGCTGACCCCCCTAATAAAATATATTAGGGGGGTCAGCTTATATTAAAAAAATAGTCCTTGGATTCTCATATTTTAGTTGGAAAACATTGAGTTTGCAGTTTATGTTTAACATAACTCAATACCAAAACTCAAAGTAATTGAGACTAAAGGGAAAAAATTATATAATTAACTAAATATAACTGTAAATAAAAATTTTCTTTTGTTACCTTGTAAATTGACATTTGTAATGTTTAATATCATGCTAAAAACATGAATTTTGATAAGTAAAACAGTTTTTTTTTTTTTAAGTGTATTATTTAGGGAAATTGGTTGAGGTTTTGGAACTTAATAGAGTTACATAATGAGATAAGGCTGTATTTTATGAACTTTTTTTCTCTATGTCCTCTTATCAGAAGTTTTTCCATCATTTTGTTTCTCAGTTTATTTTTTTCTTATTGCATTATTTTTTCAATATAATAATAACACTAACATTTTAAATTTTTAAATATATTTTAGATTTATGTGTATGATCTTACTGTAAATAAAGAAAGCTACATTTGTCAACAAGTTGTGACATCTGGAAAGAAAACAAATGCAAATCACATTGCATTTAATAGTATGCATCCAATAATAATTGTTGGAGATAACAGGTACTTCTTTATATTATATTTAAATCTTTAAAAAATATTTTCTTTTAGTATTATTTGTTTGTGTTTTAATATTTCTCAAAAAATTTATAATTCAAGAAATTGTTTATCATCATCACAATTGATAAAATTGCTTTTGGAGAAAATAATCCCTTCCAGATAAAGTTATGAATGATAAGAGTAAATACCATCAAATTTATATTATATGAATCATGTGAAGAGAAAGATAAAAATTTTTTACTTTGCATACCATGTAGCCACAAGGAAGAGTGAAATAAAGGCACTCTTTTTGTAACTATTAGAATGGAATATAGTGATAAATCAAACATCATGGTCATTATTCTCTTGATCATACCAGAAACTCGTTAGAATAATAAATTTAATAATCCATATCTATGCAAAGTAATGCCAAAACATATTATGTGAAAAGTGTTGAAATACGATGAGTGAGATTATTTATAAATACAGTGTTTATATGTTTAATATATTGTGATCATATTATATCATAATGATTTTGTAACAGATGTTTTTCATTTAAATGAAAATAGGCTGGTGGCACTGGTAACAATCTCTTAGGGAATCATCAGTCTTGTGACTTTTTCTAGTGTTGACTTTTCATTAATTAAGTTTTGTAATGTTTTGTTCGTTGTTCACATAACTGGTTCTATGAATTTAACTAATAATAACAATAATAATAATTTCAAACAAGCTTAACAAGTCTAACAAAAAAACATAAATTCATAATATCTTGCATTATGGACATATACAATATTATCTGAGCTACCTCAGTACCACTTAAAAAAGCATTACTTATCAAAATTATTTTGTATTCATTCTCAAAATTTTAATAAATATTTTAATTAGATAGTAAATATTTTTTCTTGATAACAATTAAAATTACTTCAGATTTAAAAATAATAAAGGTTTAGAATAATCAAACAGATTTTTCAAATTTTTTTTGAAACAATCAAATTTTAATATTTTAAGTTTGAAGAAGCTAGAATTGTTCTCAAATAATAACCTGTGGGGAAGTACTCAATCTTTAGAGTATTCCCCATGCAAGAAAAAAACAAAAAAGAAACTTTAAAAAATAAATCACACTCTCTATGACTCCAATGCAAGGAATTTAAAGTTTATTTTAGTCCTTCTGATCACTTCTCTGTCTTTTCGCTATAACAAATACTAAAACAAAGGAAACAATAAACAAAAAAAAAAGACAAACTTGCGACTCTCTCGTCTACACATCATCTCTCCTCTTTCTTTCTTCCTAAAAAGTCCCACTTCTTCCGTTGAGCATGCGCAATTTCCCTCTCTTCCTCTTTGATCTGGGTTTTACGGTTGTCATCAAGAATGCCCATCCCTTCTTTACTCTGTGGCCCACCCAAGGAGCTGGTTACGTGACAGAACACATGGTCTTCAGAACACAAACCCTTATTATTTTATTACAAAGTATTTATCATAATTTCAGCAACATCAATAGTAACATTTTTATAAATGCATATGATTTCTTTATTCTTAACATGAAATTGTATTTGTGATGAAAATGAACTTAAACTGGATTCAGGTATAGAATTATTTTTACATTGAAGTGAAATATTTAATTAAAAACTTATGCATTAAACATTTCCTTGAATTTTTTTTATTTTTGGAAAAAAATGATTTAAAAATATACTGCAGGAAAAATTTGCAACACAAAAAGACATCATCCAACCATTAGCCAAATTAACTAGGCAACATTACACTTCAATTTCTAATCACATAATTTCCCCAATTAATTTGGCTGATAATTGGATGATTAATAATACTTTGAGTTATTGAGATGTTTATATACAAAAAGGTCATGCAAATGCTATGAAAGTTTGCTATGTTGTAAAATGTGTATGTCCTAGTGTAAAAATGTAGATTAAACAGTGAGGAGAAAGTGACAAGCAGAAATAACATAAACGTGATCTTTTTGATACATATGTTAGAAAAATTTAATACAAATGTTTATTTGTTATTGTTATAGTTTTTTTACAATTCTTCCAAGCATACTATCAGTTGAAGCAACAAATCCATGATGTATATCACAGTATCTCTCAGGAAGCTTTGCAGAGCTATACAATTGCCTATCCTACCATATTCAAATAAATATTGCTGAACAAGAGAGTCAACACCTTATTCACTTCTTCCCTTAACTTCCTCCATCAGAACATTGTTAATTTTTCAATATGCACAAATGATTATGCTTTCATTTGTAATCTTGATATATGCTTAATGTTCCAATTTTTTTTCTTGCAGTATGTATTTATATTTTATAAAAATGAATTAATCTATTACTTACAGGAATATAAGAATAAGAATAAATATAAAAATTTTAGAATAATGAAAAAATATTTTGTTTACTAGGGGTAATGTTTTAAGTTTTAAATTATCTCCAAACTTAAGAAAAAATTTGAATGTAAGTAATAGTTTTAAAATTTTTTATTTGGTTATATTTTAGAGAATATTAAAATAAATTATAAAATTTAAATATTTAAATAGAACATAATAAAAAATATAATATAATTCCATAACTAACAAAAATTTGATAATAAAAATTATGATACAATTGTGAACAAACTGAAAATTGTAACAACTTTATATTAAATAATTATTGTAAATATTTGTTAATTTAAAATTTTAAAATTAAGTCAAATCAATCTTATTTGGTGCATTAGGAGATTTTTCCTGTTGCAGTAGGTTTGCATAGTATCTTTACAATATTTCATAAATTGATCTAACAAAAATTGAGTTATTTGTTTATGTTGTTTTTATTATTGCACTTCTGTTAATTCTTTCATTGAATTAACAAAAAATGATATAATTTAATTATTAACAAAACTGTAATGTTTTTAAAATCATTATAGACTTCTCTCAGGGAGGAATAATTACTCAAAACCATTAATTTATTGTCAGAAAAACTTCTGTATGAATAGCAAACTCTTGGCAAAAGATTAGTTTTTCAGTTCTTTTGAACATATATATATACTGTAAACCAAGTTTTCCAAATATTTCCGTAAAAAATGACTTTGAGCCGAAAGATCATAAAACATAGGTTGTAAATTTGGTATTTTATATCAGGTATATCAAATTTATAGCCCATGCTTTATATTCATTTTGCTATCCTTAACTGTAGTAACTAAAAATAATTAGTCAATATATTCATTACAATAAATTTATGCTGTAGAAAATATTTGGATTAACTAACTAGTCTATTATTTCAAGTTTTTACTAATCCTGCATTTTCAACAAATATTTTTGATTACTATTTTGTAACAATTCATAAATGAAAGAAACTATTCATTATCTATCCACTGCTTTCTCAGCAAATAATTCACTTCAGTTTCACCAACAGCTAAATTTTGCTGAGCTTAAAATTCTTTCATTTTTACAAACACTTTCAACCTATTTAATATAGGCTATCATCAGGTTTAACATTATAAATGTTCCAAAATGGAACATATCATTTTCAAATATTTTACATTTTTAAAATTCAAAAAATACTTTAATTTTAAAATAAATTGAAAGAAGTGTGTATATTAAATAAATAAAATAAACAAATTAAACATAGTAAACAAAGCTAACTAGAAAGAAACTTGATTTAAGAGTTTTTAAGTCGTATTTTTCTATTATGTATTTCCATGCTGTTGGAAGTGCATTTAGCATCCCTAGCGTTTAGGCAATGATTTTTCATTTTACTTTTATAAATTTCCACCTTTTCCATCTCCAATGCCATGGATGGAGAGTCACTGTTTTAATGACTTTTGCCTCTTCCCATTTTACAATTGTTCCTTCAGTCTGCACCATAATTGCTAATATTGTGTTGTTGTGTCCTTTGTCAACATTGTATCTATGTTCTTGCAGACGTACTGCCAGGTTTCTTCTAATTACACCCACATAATCTTTTTCAATTTCTAACTTGATTTTCAAATGGTATTTTATATACTCCAGCTTTCTCTTCTTTTTTACAGTCTTTATCGTTCCATAGTAAGCTATAGATATTGGGTGCTCTTTTATAGGCCATTCTTATATTTTGTAGAAAAATCTTAAGGCTATTAACAGAAGGTGTCATTTAGATGCAATTAAGAGAATTTTACAATAATACAAATACAAGAAATTACTATTACAATAATAAGAATATAAACAACTAGATATATATTTAAAAAATTTAATGAATGAAATAGGATTCTGTAGTAGCTTAAAGCTTGGATGGTGTGAGAAAGAAAAATATTTAAAAGGTAAAAAATACAATACAAAAAAAAACAAACAGTAGTAAAATAAAATAAGTGAAATGTAAAATAATATATAAAATAGTTACCTGGAAATACTTAAAACTAACAATTAATTTTATGATGAAAACTTTCACACCATCCAAGTTGCTTTTTAAAATTTGAACGAATTTGATAAAAGTCTAATTATTATTGCCTTGTTGTCTTTATTTCGATTCTTAATATATTTGTCAACTTAACACCAGTTTAACAGTCCTATTAATAATTAATGTTTAAGTGTTTATGCAAAATTGAGTAAAAGTTCTTATAGAAAACAGACTTTCTTTATTGAGCCTCCTGTACACATACTTTCATTTACAACAGTGTTTCAGGCTATCACGCCCCTCTTCAGCAGGGTTACAATGGCTATAAGTTTTAAGAAAAACAAGTATCCAGCTTCCGACAGTAATGGACTTTTTGATGGTTTTTTTTTATAAAAAGGTTCATTATCCTTTACAATGTTCTGCTAGCTCTCTTTAAATATGGTTGGACGAAACAACTTCAAACTACAGGATGATTGGACGAGTCTATTGAAAGATGATAGGTAAGCTATGCATATTGATGAACTGCAGTTGAAATTTAAATTTCTGTAGTGGTGGATTGATGTGAAGCATCGCGATGACAAGTTGGTGTTGCGCCACCACCATCTCGTATGGTATGGCCTTTACATTGATGATGGTGTGGAGGTCGTGTCATTGAACTAAGACATAGTTGATCTGTGACATTGTGTCTCCACTGTGGAAAGTGGGCTATTGCAACAATTGTTTCTTGAACCAGGTGTTGGTGAGGACAAGATCATGGGAGTCAGCAAAGTCAATCATGCATTCACCATCGTCACTGCAACAACCAAAGCCTTTGCTGCTGTGACATCAACTTGCATCAACAGTCTCACCAGTGTGGCCATTGAAGTCACCACCAACAATGACATAATCTTCAGCTAGCACATTTTGCACCTGGTTGTCAAGCAACTGCCAGAATGCATCCTTCTCAGTTTCCGGTTGCCCAGTCTGTGGGGCATAGGCAGTAAAGATGTGAAGATCCTAAAATGGCGCCGAGAATTCGGTTGTTTACAAGATCGCTACCTCGGGAAATTTCGGAAAGTCAATCGGAGCAAGAACGCGCATCGGGCTATAAACCGGACATCTGTAAAGCATTTCTTCTAAAACAAACACAACGCGGTAATAAACGACGAAGGGAATGTCGCGGTGCTCGTATACAAGAGTCGAGATGTAAACAATTAACAAAAAAGGGGAGAAAGAAGAGAGACAGATGGTCAAGGTCACCTGTAGACCATATGAGCCCGGGATCGTCGCGAAGGGGGGGGCAGCCACAGAACGTTTGGCGGATCGGTTCAGCCCGATGTCCGCGAGAGGGGGCAAACTGTGTAAATTATGTGAGTAGCTGTCAACGCCCGGGAGCCGTCCCCGGCCGAATTTGGTTTTCGTCTTGCTTAGAAACAGTAGACTGACCAATCGAAAAAAGGAAAAAGGGACTTAAGACCAATCAAGAGGGAAGATTCGGGGGAAAATCGTATAAAAACCCCCGTATCAAGGTCAGAAGGGGAGACGACGGAGCTTTCTACCCGGAAGTGGACGACGGTACTCCAACCAGCCACCTACTCCTTCGCCGACGTCCGTCACCGACCCCATCGGACTCTCCTACCCGACTGCCCCGGGGCTTTACCGACGACTCCGACAGCCTTCTCCGATCGCCGTCATCCGGAGCGCCTTCTGCCGCAGACGATCTAGATCGCATCTTGTACTGTAGGCCTACCTTGTAAGTTTGTTTTGAGGTTAAAATAAACGGTTATTGTAAGACACTTGTCATCTTTGCCTCTGCCGCCACCACCCACATACGATCGGTCCCTAGGTTTTTCCTGACGTGCAATTAACTAATTGCCCCCATATGTCGGCAGCTTACATTGGTGTCAGAAGCTCGGGATTTAATAGCCCCACAAAACTTTAGTAGGTTACGCCGACAAAGAGTTTTTCTAACAAGTGGGTCGAACGATGGAGGCAGATGCGAGTGTCCCGACGCGACCTCGTGACGGTGGCAGTGGCGGTTCTCTTCCCTCCTTTTCCGCGTTTGGAGGATTGATCCCGACGTTTTCGGGTGAATCAGGGCGCGTCACCGATTTCTTCGATACGTTAGGAGAGATTGCTAGTCTGGCAGGATGGACCCCTCGGCAGTGCTTGAGCATAGCCAAGTGCAAACTCGCGGGTGTAGCCCGAGATTTTGCATGGCGAGACCTCAGCATGAAGAGCGTAACGGACTTTGAAACTTTTCGGAAGCTGATGATCCAGCGTTTTGACCAAGAACCATACAGCATACGTGTCCAGAAATTCCATACATGCTCTCAAAAGAGAGACGAGATGGTCCAAGAATTCGCGGTCCGCTTGCAGTCCCTTGCTAGCGCGACAAGCATAGATCAGACGGGTGCGAACGAAGAGGAAAACGCAATTATCAAACGCTGCCAACAGCGTGAACTGGACGAGAAATTGCGCGTTCAGTTCCTGCATGGCTTAACCGACAAGCTAAAAAGAAGAGTCATGACTCATGACCCAGAAACTTTCGCTGATGCATTAAAAATAGCTATTCGCGAAGAAACGATAGATCAATTGGCGGGAAAGACGCGAAATTCAATTGCCGGCATCACTGATGCAGTGGAAAGCCACGACACGCTGGCGGAAGAATCAAACTCACGAAGAGAATCGGCTCTCGACGCAAAAATCGCGCAGCTTTCGAAGCAATTAGCGACAATAGGGAAAAGACTCGATCAATCGCCCGCGCCTAAGCCCATAAACAATTTCCAAACAGATGAGCCCTCGCGAACAAACCGGACACAAGGAACTGATAGAGCGAATGATGGGATGCGAAATCCACGGCATTCCCCGAATGCGCAGCGACGCCCGCCGCAACAATTTCCCTCGCGATCTCAGCCCGCCAATCTGCAAAGACAACCCCGTGCGCGATATCCTTGCTACGGTCCCTATTCGGAACAAGGTCCAATGCCCCCTTGGAGAGGGAGTGGGGATGGATCACCAAAATTTCGCGCGATGAATCCTAATTGGGCAGAATACGGAGGTTATATGCCGTCGCCACTCGACTGGTACGGGGGAAACGCTTTTCCTCAGTATCCCGGGAGGTGGGGAGCGAATCAAGAAGCCCCCGAATGGCAAACCCCCATTAGAAATCTGCCAAACGCCTTTAGAGCTAGTCGGTCAGGACAAATACCCTTTTCCCCTGCGCGATTTAGACAATTCGAATACGAAACCAACCGACAAGGTGCCCCGTTGCCCTTTTATCCCCCGCGTTACGGTCCAGGTTGGCCTGGAAGTAGCTTCGAAATGGAGCGCACACCGAACAACGTAGCCGCTCCTCGATTTTTAGCGTTGCCTGCCCCTGAAAATAGACCGGTAGACAATAAACAAACGCGAGACCCCGACAGAGTCACATCAGTTGCATTTAGAGACCGAAACAGCGAAATAAATCGACCGTCAGTAGGTCCCGACGTACCACAATTAGCGGGAATCAATAAATCAAGAAGTAGAGAATTACCTCCTTGTACCATGATTTGTGAGATAGAAAATAGGAAAGTTCAGCTGACGATAGACACGGGCGCAGCTGTTACCTTGATTTCTAGGGATCTATTTCCCGACACAGCGCAATTGCAGCAAGCGGAGACTAGAATGGTAGAGTTAATAAGTGTTACCGGACACGTTATCGAGACATTCGGAAAGTTTAAGTTAAAATTCCAAATCGGACGTTTGACCTTTTTCCATGACTGTTATTTAGTGTCTCCCGAAATTACTATGCCTAACGATGGACTCTTAGGTAGGGACTTTATCCAAAAATATGACGTTACAATCTCGGTTAAAAACGCGACGCTCAGTTTCCCCTCAGGAGACACGGTGACGTTTTGGGGATTAGCCGATATGAAAAAACCCGACAATGGTTCGGAATTAAAGGAAATCACCGAGGACAATCGCACGCAACCAAGCGCCGAGCTAAGCGTACCGCCGAAAGACGATTTAAGTTTACCCTTAAATAGCGACAGCGAAAATAGAGTTTTGGAAAGCAAGGGGATAAAGAGGAAAAATAAACATACACAAAAATATAAGCGAAAGACTAAACGGGGGAAGTTAAAACAAATAACGGTTGACAGCCTAGAACGGGGAGAGGACGATTCTCCTAAGGAAGTAACGTTAGTCAACGACTACGTTATTCCCCCAAGATCAGAAGTCATTGTAGAAGGGAAGGTCCGCAACCAGCTGACAAGTCAATTAGGAGTTGTTGAACCAACACCTCAGGAGCGAGAGGGAGTGTTTATTGCTAGCACGTTAGTTAAAACACGGCAATTTGGTAAAGTACCCGTTAGAATAATGAATGTAAAAACACAACCGGTTAAATTAAACAGAGGGAGTAAGTTGGGAAATTTCCTCTTAGCGGAAGAGGAAACAAAAGAAAGCGCAGAACAAAATAAGATGACGCGATCAAATGCAGACGATTTGACTAGAGTGCAATTTGCGAATTTATTCGATTTTAGCGAAGTAGGAAAGGACAAATTAACCCCTTTGGTAGATTTATTATACAAATACAGACAAGTATTCGCGAAAGACGATTACGATCTAGGCTATTGTGATTTAGTAGAGCACAAAATAGACACTGGAAACAGTCCCCCTATTTGTCGTGCCCCGTACCGAATTCCATACGCGCAACGGGAAATAATGGATGAGATAGTGGAAAATATGATCAAAAACGGCGTAGTTGAACCGTCCAGTTCCCCCTGGTCGGCACCTGCGTTATTAGTCGCAAAAAAGCCCCAAGGCTACAGATTAGTTGTGGATTATAGACAATTAAATAAAGTTACCAAGGTAGACCCGTACCCGTTGCCCCATATCCAGGAGTCATTGAGTTTGCTGGGAAAATCGCGATACTTTTCCTCCATGGATACTTTAAGCGGATTTTGGCAGTTGCCTTTGAGCCCCGAATCGAAAGAAAAGACGGGGTTTAGTACTCCCTCGGGGCACTACCAATACAATCGGATGCCAATGGGCGTTACCTGTGCCCCAGCGACATTCCAAAGATGTGCGGATTTAATATTAAGCGGTCTGAAGAACAAAATTTGCCTCGTCTACATGGACGACATCTTGGTATTTAGCCCAGACTTCGAAACTCACTTAGAACGGATGGAAATTGTCCTTCAGCGCCTGGCGACAGCGGGTCTGAAGTTGAAGCCCCGAAAATGCCAGCTGCTGAGGCAGCGAATAAAGTTTTTAGGGCACGAAGTGTCGGAAGATGGTATCCGGCCCGACCCGTCTAAGATCGAGTGCGTTAGAAATTTTCCCCAACCTCAGAATGAGCGAGATGTTAGAGCATTTCTGGGACTGACCGGGTACTATAGACGTCACATTTCGCAATATGCAAAAATTTCAAAGCCCCTTTCGGACTTACTTAAGAACGATGTAAAGTTCCACTGGGCCGAGGAACACAAAACCGCGTTCGAAAAATTAAAGGAAATTTTGATAACTGCACCCCTATTAAGATCCCCAGATTTTGGCCGTCCTTTTGTGTTAGCAACAGATGCCTCAAACACCGCGATAGGCGCTGTGTTATCACAGGAAGATGAACGGGGAGAACTCCCAGTGGCATATGCGAGTAGGCTGTTAAAACCAGCCGAAAGGAATTACAGCACCACAGAAAAGGAATGTTTGGCCGTGATATGGTCAATCAAACACTTTAGACCCTATCTTTACGGGAGAAAATTCACAATAATAACGGATCATAGACCCCTTAGGTGGCTTATTAATGTTAAAGACGAAAGTTCGAGACTTAGTCGATGGAATTTGGCGTTACAAGAATATCAATTCGAAATAATCCATAAGCCAGGCAAGGCCCACACGAACGCAGACGCGCTAAGTCGAATGCCCGTGGCAAAGATCAGCGAAATGCAACCTATATACAGTAAGGTGCAGATAAAAGAGCAACAATTAAAAGATCCCTTTTGTAAGCGAATCAGACAACAATTACTGAGAGACTCGTCCTCCCAGGAGACAAACCGAGAAATCGCAGATTACTACTTAGACGCCGACGAAACACTCTATCACCGGAAAGAAAATCCCGAGAGAAACGAGAAATGGGATAGAATAGTCGTACCCCAGGTTATGATAGACTACGTTTTAAGACTGTTTCACGATATCCCTAGTTCGGGACATGTAGGTAAGAAAAAGATGCGAAAGAAATTACAGACACAGTTCTTTTGGCCAGAGATGAATAAGAACATCACCCATTATTGTGATAGTTGTCAAGAGTGTGCGGTGAGGAAAAGGCCCCAACACGGACATCAAGCCCCATTGCAGACGTTCCCTCGAGTGTCGAGGCTCTTCGAACGCACGGCACTGGATATCCAGGGTCCCCTTCCTATCACTAGTAGCGGCAACAAATATCTATTGGTCTTTATCGATCACTTTTCTAGATGGGCAGAAGCGATTCCGTTGCCCGATATTACCGCGAAAACAGTGGCGAAAGCGTTCGTCACGCAAATTATTCTTAGACATTCGGTCCCAAAACAATTACTCACTGACAGAGGATCCAATTTTGTCTCCAAAGTCATGAAGGAGGTCTGCGAGCTATTGAAAGTGGAAAGACTCCTTACCACAGCTTATCATCCCCAGTGCAACGGAATGGTTGAGCGATTAAATAAAACACTAATTGACATTTTAACGCACTACGTCGACGCGGATCAGAGAAACTGGGACGAGATGATCCCGTATGCGCTCTTTGCGTACAACACTACAGTACACTCAAGTACCAACGAGACACCTTTCTTCCTCCTGTACGGACGTGATCCGACCTACCCCTTTGATATCGTCATTGAACCGAATCGACCCCGATATGACATAAACGAAAATTACGCGAGCGAATTGAGAGTGAGGATGACCTCAGCTCATAAATTAGCTCAGGAACACGCGGAAAAGGCCGCGAACGATAGAAATACCTATCATCAACGTAAGCACAAGCCATACAAATTTTCAATCGGAGACAGAGTCTTCGTTAATGAGGTAGCTACACCCGCGGGAGTGAAACGAAAATTGGCGCCTCGATGGCACGGTCCCTATAGGATAATAGCGGAAACGAGCCCCGTAGACTTCATAGTCCAACACATCCAATCCGGGAAGAAATTGCATACTCATGCTAATAGATTGAAGCCTGCAATCGCTAGGATGGAGTTCGTACCCTCCGATGCAGGAGAAAAACTCCCCGACGCGCAAAACGCAAAATCATCAATACCAACCGAAGCGCAACCGCAGACGGAACCGGTTGACCCTTGGGATGAAATTATTTTAGAGTCGCTGCATCAAAGCCGGTTAGATACCACGAACGTTGCCGAAAGCACAGGAGTTGATCAACCCGCAACTCCGTCCCAACCTACACACAACTATGCTCTCCGAAGCCAAGGACCAGTAAGCGAATATCCCTGGGTCCTTCCCAGATCGTCGGGAATTATACCGCCGGAAGTGGGGGCGTTGCGGGAAGCGGAGACTGCCGAAATGACTCAGCAAAGCGAGGGCCACCCGCGGCTGCCACCTCCCACTCCGACTGGATTATTTGGTAATTGTAAATGGTAGCTCCTCTTTATTGCGAAAGAGAGGCTATCATCTCCTAAGCGGAGAGAGGTCCATTGTAAATACGCGTGTTCATTTAAACAAATTGTCGCGAACCGGGACTAGTAGTAATGTAAGACTCCCTTTTTGATAGATGACGATGGAAAAATCCGTAACAATATATTTGTTCGTGCTGATAAGTTACATTGTGTATGAAGTGTCAACAATTGTGCCCGCCTTGACCAAAGGTGTCGTATTTCTTCACCAAGGAAACTTCCTCATGACCACGAGCCAGTGGACCATGGTTATCGAAATATCGTTCGAAGAATATGACAATTACCTTCGTGGATTACATCGTCACCTGTCCTCTTTAACTCCGGTCGTCAGAAGAGGGAAACAGAAGCAAGATGATCCCATGAAGCCCTTATGGACTCTAGCCGACGCGGAGTTGACAAACTTACAACAATCCCTCGCCGACTTCGAGGCGGAATACAACGAATTAAAATCCACCGTAACCCTAGGAAATCCCTCTCGAGCAAAACGAGGATTAATCGACGTCGGAGGGAAAATCTTAAAATTCCTTTTCGGAACCGCTACCTCGGAGGAGGTGGAAACAATGAATAGCAGGATAGACAAACTATCCCGCAACCAACAAAAGTTTGTACACATATTAGACGCCCAGACAACCGTCATGAACCAAACCCTTCAAGCGGTCAAGGACAACCGGAAATACATCGATATGATGATCCGACGACAGGACTATTTAGATAAGGAACTTCAGGTATTCAGTTACACATTCGTCGTGAGTACTGCACTTCGATACGCCGAAAATGCCGTCATGGAATTCCGAATCGGCATCACGAACCTAAGACAAGCGATAGAGATGCTAGAAAACGACCGACTTAGTTCCTATTTCCTGCCAAGGTCACAATTGGTAGAGGCGTTAACGGAAGTAAACAAACACTTGCCCAGCGGGATTTCGCTGATCGAGACTTTAAATGAAGACAATGTCTTTAAATACTATCAATGGATAACCACTACCGCTGTAGCACTTCCGTCAACACTAAGAATTTTCGCAAAATTCCCACTAATTACTCCGGAAGGATACTTTGATCTATACGAGGTAGTGAAATTCCCCGCTTATTTCCCTATTTCGAAGACATTTGCTCATTATCAAACCGAATATCCGTACATCGCCTTGTCCAGGAATCGGCAGCTTTACATGCTATTGGAGGCCCACAACTTGCAAAAATGCACAAACGGCTTAACCACTATCTGCGCACCGGAAGTTGCAGTCTGGAAGCTTCCGTATCAATCGTGTGAATACGCCTTATTCATGGCAGACGAGCCAACTGTAAACCGACTGTGTAAAAGAAAGGTGTCAGTTTATCCAAAACCAGTGTTCCGCCGTATCGACGAGGAAGGAACTTGGATATACTCCACCCCGTCACCTTTAAATTTAGTCATCGAATGTAGTCAACTGAGAAACCCACGACGTTCACCAGTTACGATGATTAAGCTAAATAACACAGGAATCTTTAAGTTGCCCATGACTTGTTCCGGCCACGTACCCGGCGTGCGACTCACGTCACACTTCCAATCACGGACTTCCTTTAAAGTTACACTCCGAAACCACTATGTGATACCAGCAATACCGGACGTTCTCAATCTTACGGAAGCGAAGATACTACGGGACTATATCCAAGAAAACGTCACCTTAAACGTCCTTCGAACCAACGAACACGATTGGTCATTGGAATTTCCGGGATGGAAATTACGAGATATAAGCCGAGAAATAAAATCAGTTAACACGGATATTCTCTCGACGACACCGAGTGTGTTAAACTATCCCGTCTCAGCATGGAACACGATCCTCATAGCCTCTTGCGTTACTGTTCTGGCGACACTTTTAATCGCTTGGGGATGCCGCAAACTATTACGCTGCATGGGAACCCGAAGATCTGCGAGTCCTTACCCCTCTTTCCGACGGGAAGAGCGAATAGAACCGGACGCCGTGGAAATGATCGAACTGATACCCGTAACTGCGGAAGCCGGACCATCGTCGGGTATCCCGGAAGCAAGAAAAGACGAAAGGGAGAAGTTAACCGTAGCCAAACGGGAAGAGGTAGTGACGCCTCCCGTCAGAATTGAGACCATTCCTACCCAAATGAGACGATTATAGAACGGCGCGAGAGAATTAAATCATCTTAAATAATAGTATTTTATGTTGTCCGTGGCTTAGAAAATTTCTATTCAACCCAACTTTCTTTTCCTTTTGTGTAGAGACGAAAATATGGAGGAAGATCAAGTTGTGACGCCCCCCATGGAAACATCAAACCCGGAACAAGATCCGATCCAGGAGTCACCTCCAGATCCTGCCCTGGTCTCCCTATTTGAATGCCCCGTCTGTTACGACTACATGGAACCCCCTACCTTCCAATGCCCGGCCGGACACACGATATGTTCCCGATGTTCGCTGTACGTCCGTCAATGCCCGCTTTGCCGGGGAGAACTCAGGAATTACCGTAACTTGACGCTGGAGAGACTAGCCGAAATGGTGGCCTTGCCGTGTGTCTACAGAGGTAACGGCTGTCCGAAAACAGGACTTGTTCCAGAGAGAAAGGCCCACGAACAGGATTGCCCGTATCGAACGTGCTTATGTCCATCAATGGACGAAGTCTGCACATGGGAGGGCGTGTATCAACAGGTGATCCCCCACCTGACGGAACGACACCCTCACATAGGTCACATAAATCACGACGCTGTCAAGTTAGTCCTCATCGGGTTGGAAGCAACTCAACCCCTCGTATGGATAACACATCTCCACTGTCATCAGCGAGACTTTATTGTCCAGGTTTTTAAAACGGAAACCAGCGATGAAAACTCTCCCGTTTATATCATTGTACAGAATGTGGGAAGCCGACAAGAGTCGGGCCGCTTCCTGGGAAGAATCGAGATTCGCGGGCGCGGTAAGACGATGCTTTGGGAGTCCACTCCTCAGAGCGTAACCGACGATCTAAAGGCCACCCTGCGAATGAAGGACTGCTTAACCCTCAACATAAAAATGTTGGAGAGAATGCTCGAGGATCACATTTTGACGGTGATGGCGACCATTTACCCAGTGGGAACATATAGGGGCGGCGAAAGGCCCGAAACAAACAAAGCGGCATAAAGGACCCTAACGCCAGGGAATACGGACCTCCTCTTTATGAGAAGGCAACCCCAATCGCGAATAGAAACCGACCTCCAAAAAGAGACGGGGGAAGAGAGGAGAGAACCCGCCAATAAAGGACGCCTACGTCATTAACCAATAAAACCTTTTTCTTTATATTTGGCAGACAACGAAACAAAAGCACGAGTAGACAACATGGCAGAAGCAGCCGAAACCTGGGATTTGGAAGAGTTGGATTTAGATACAGTGGCCGAACTTTTCGGGTGGAGTGACGAAGAAGAAGAAGAAGAGGAGGAGAAGTTCCACGTATGTCCGACGGCGGTGCGGCACGCTATCGCTCGCGTTAGAAGTGCCCCCGACGAGGCTATTCCGGAGATGGTGGTCCTACCCCTGCAGGGAGAGGTGGACCCTGAAGTAAGGCGGGAAGTGGAGGAAGCGGCGAGGTACGCGGCGCAAAGGGCGAAGCATTTTCAAGAGAGGAAACTCCGGGCCCAGAGCGACCAACGTCGTGAGGAGGAAAGAGGACAGGAGCCTCTGAGAACGGAGGAAAGGGGGGCTTTTTCCCTTTGGGCTCCGCGAGGCATGGGAAGAGGCCTCGGAATGATGCGGGAGCTCCCCCAGCGGTACCCACAAGAGCGGGACCAGAGGTGCCCAGCGGCGGGGAGAGCCAGGGGCTGGTCTCCGAACCCGCGATGAAATGCTTGCCGGGCGGGGACCCCTCGGAGACCGGAGAAAGAAACCCGGAGGCCCCGACTTCTGGATGTGCCGTATGTGTTTTCTTCTTTTGTCCTTGTTCGTCTATCATATTGTATTCTTTGTAGTGTAGTTTGAAATTCTGTTTGTCTATATATATATATGTTTTATATTAAATCCTTTTTTTTGCTATATGGTCCGTCTAACAATTAACACAAAAATTGATCTGTCGCGAACAAGAACGGAGACGGTGGTCGGCAAGAGTAAATGGAACTCATCGGGGAGAAGTAAAATAGGATCACTACTTCCGGCAAAGTGGAGATCGAACTGGCAGCCGAGCTGCCAGGTAAAATGTTGCCAAAATGTAAGCAACATTTTTAAAAGGGCGGGAGCCCTGTGAAGATCCTAAAATGGCGCCGAGAATTCGGTTGTTTACAAGATCGCTACCTCGGGAAATTTCGGAAAGTCAATCGGAGCAAGAACGCGCATCGGGCTATAAACCGGACATCTGTAAAGCATTTCTTCTAAAACAAACACAACGCGGTAATAAACGACGAAGGGAATGTCGCGGTGCTCGTATACAAGAGTCGAGATGTAAACAATTAACAAAAAAGGGGAGAAAGAAGAGAGACAGATGGTCAAGGTCACCTGTAGACCATATGAGCCCGGGATCGTCGCGAAGGGGGGGGCAGCCACAGAACGTTTGGCGGATCGGTTCAGCCCGATGTCCGCGAGAGGGGGCAAACTGTGTAAATTATGTGAGTAGCTGTCAACGCCCGGGAGCCGTCCCCGGCCGAATTTGGTTTTCGTCTTGCTTAGAAACAGTAGACTGACCAATCGAAAAAAGGAAAAAGGGACTTAAGACCAATCAAGAGGGAAGATTCGGGGGAAAATCGTATAAAAACCCCCGTATCAAGGTCAGAACGGGAGACGACGGAGCTTTCTACCCGGAAGTGGACGACGGTACTCCAACCAGCCACCTACTCCTTCGCCGACGTCCGTCACCGACCCCATCGGACTCTCCTACCCGACTGCCCCGGGGCTTTACCGACGACTCCGACAGCCTTCTCCGATCGCCGTCATCCGGAGCGCCTTCTGCCGCAGACGATCTAGATCGCATCTTGTACTGTAGGCCTACCTTGTAAGTTTGTTTTGAGGTTAAAATAAACGGTTATTGTAAGACACTTGTCATCTTTGCCTCTGCCGCCACCACCCACATACGATCGGTCCCTAGGTTTTTCCTGACGTGCAATTAACTAATTGCCCCCATATGTCGGCAGCTTACAAAGACATTGAGAATCTAGTGTGGTGTCGTGACAACAAACTTCATAAGATGGTCATTGTATTGGCAAACTGACTGGATGGCATTGCGAATTTGTTCTGAGATGGTGATGCCAACGCTGCTGTGGGAACAAGGGCTGCCAAAGTAGATCAACTTGTAGCCATGTTCCCTCTGCTCTTTCTCCATGTTGCAGGCCTTCTTGTTCCATCTGGTCTCCTGTAGTGTGCAGATGTCAATGCATCACCTTCACAGGGTCACCACAACGAACTTACATCTTGCACTCATCGTACCAATATTGAGCATCACCATTCTCATTTGTTCGATATTTTTTCTACCTTGTATTTTACGTTGTTGTTTTTGGATTTTCTGGACTCTCTTGCTTGCATCCTGATGCTGTCCCTGTGTCTGCAGCACTTGCAGATTTTTTGGCTGGGATGGGCCATACCCAGCCATGTCAACTCCCAGTGTACACTCTAGCATTTTCTATATCCTGTTGATTCAGATTCAGATCCATGGGGGTTAACAATGGGTTATTTAATACACCTTCCAGCCAATCTGTCGTAAGACCTGTCATCTGGGAAGCAGTGTGTTCAGCTCACCCTGCTAGTGCAGGGAAGTCTCCAGGGGCACCACGAGGAGGAATGGACACTACCCCAAAACATTTGTAAATATAAAAGAATTTTAAGCTCAGCAAAATTGGGTGTTGGTGAAACTATTCATTAAACTAGCCACTGTAATTAATTTAATGAAATAAGCAACAAATAAGGAATGCCAGATAGTTCTAAACAAATGGGTGGAGTTTGTTTTTTACTCTTTGTGCTTTGTGGGCACTAAGAGGGCCATTTTTCAAGTGGGACTTGTAAAACCAACAATAGTGTGGCCAGATAGTGAAGGATGGGGGCTTGACATCCAGGACAGATCACAATCTGAAAAATTTCTGGGATTTTTTGATCTGTCATGATTTGATCTCAAGTCTTCCAGAGCAGTAGGTTGACACTTTAACTGCTTTGGCTGCAGAGATGGACTATTATAAAATGCTGACAGAAATTTTGTTAAGTGCTGGACCACAGAAAATGTGAGACAGATGTGGTCTAACTTTTTCTGTGATATAGCATTATTAGTCAACTTTTCAGTAAAAAGTTCCAATTTATATAATAATTAAAAATGATAATTTGTTACATTTTGTTTGTATTTTGTAACTTATCAAATTTATTTTAAATTGAAAATAAAATGTTTTATATTTGTAAAAAAAATTTTATATATTAAAAACATAATATTAACTATCAATATTTTAATAAAAACGTATTTATTGTTTTAGGTTGCAAATAGAGATAAAGAAGAATTTATAAAAAGTGAAGCAGAAAAATTTGAAGAATTAGTAACAATGTTTTGAATGTTAATATCTTTCACAATATTAATTTTATGTTATAATAATTGGTAAAATTATTACAAGTTCAATTTATTCTAAATTTTGTCACAATTTAAAGACTTAAAACTCTAAAAATAAAAATATAATTTTATTTATGGAAATTTGGATTAAATATTTCTGTGACATATTTAAAAGCTTGCATTGAAAGATTGACATGTTTAAAATCAACGTACAAAGTGCATACCAGAATTACATACCGTTTAGCTATAATTTCTAAACCAGTCAGTCCTGAAGAATATTTTAGATGTCATTTTTCAACATAACCTGAATTTCTGTCAAGATACACTTGGCATCTCTTTAACCATTGTCAAAGCACTATGCAAATTTGTTTTGTGGAGTCCTTCAGAACTACTGGTAAACTGCACTCCCAAAAACAGTTCTTGATGAATAATACAAACCGTGGAGTGAATCCTTCAAATTTGCAAACAGCCAGAAGTCATTCAGAGCCAGATCTGGTGAGTATGGAGGATGCAGCAAGACTTTGATAGGCTCTTCTATCAGGAAAGCTCGGACAATCTGAGCTCTGTGCAGCAGAGATTGTCACACTACAACACACAATTTGTGTTGGCAAAATTGATATGCTATTCACTAATATCAGGTAGCAAACGTTTGTCCAGCATGTCTTTTGCATATCGACTAGTAATCATGTCACAGTTTTCAGAAGTTGTAACAGCAAGATTACCAGAGTGTGTGTCATCTTTGCAGTTTCTTTCACTTGCAAATTCCCAAACCCACTTGCAAACTGTGCAGTCAGAAAGAGCAAACTTCCTGCAGAATCCATTAACTGCTTGTGAATATCAGTTGCTTTTTCACCATGAGTGAACAAAAATTTGATGACGCACGTTGCTCCTGAATTGAAAACTCCATGCTTTCCGGCACACTTGGAAACAAGTTTGCAGAAAATGTTTTATTTATTAGTATTTAAAAATTATTTAGCACCTGCTGTTGGCACATTAATGGAATTTTGCAAGTCAACTGGCAAAGACTTGTTCAAACTTGTCCCAAGAGGCATGCTTACATAGTTTTCTGTGTGCCCTCTAGAGCAGTGATCTCCAAACTTTTTTGATCACATACCCCTAAGTTGAAAATAATTATAAGTTGTACCCCATATAATACAATACTGGTATGATATAATTCCTGCTAAATTTTCCGTCACCCGCAATTCGAATTTTTTCCATGTATGATTGCAAGTGATCGCGAGCCTGCTTCTTCAGGAGGATGACTAAGATTAGACAGACTGCAGACAGGACATACATACAATATTTTGAAAGGATACTTAGCATACCCCGTATCACTTTGCATACCCGTGGGGTCAGGGCCGGATTATCGAATAGGCAAAGTAGGCAAATGTCTAGGGCCCGTAATTCGGAGGGGCCTGGCTTCATTAGCCATTGCCTAAAGAAAAAAAAAAAAAGGTCAACAGCCATCCGTGCGTCAGAAGTACTCTCTCCCACGAGATCTCTCGCACCATCTAGAAATATTCCTAGGACCGCCTCTCATAGTAATACTGATGTATGGTTATGATTCATTTTCTAAATTTAAACTTATACGTCACGACATCGCATTTTCGATGTAGCATTCAACTTGCTCGAGTGCGAAGTTATTACAATTCAATAGTGTATTTTATAAAACAGTTAAAAAGGGTGACACTACGGTGTGACTTGGGGTGACACCACGATATCTGCACTGGGTGTCATCCATGCTAGCTACGCTAATGTCACATTATATAAGATTTGTTTAGAAGCAACTTATTTAAATAGGGCCCCAATTTAAATTTTGTCTAGGGCCCGCTAGAGGCTTAATCCGGCGCTGCGTGGAGTACTCTAACCCCACTTTGGAGACCACTGCTCTAGAGGGTACATAATTCTGATATGTGCCTTGTAGATATAAGCTTAAAAGCAATATAGATAATGTATATGAGGATTATATCCATATCTTGTACCACTGTTATGAGAGAAAGTCAAAACAAATGAAGACTGATTTTTTCCTTGCATGATAATTTGAGTTACCATTTTTTTTACATCTGACCTAGAGGTTATAGTGAAGCCAAACCTCTTGTCATTACAAAAAACAAAAAATATTTTGCAATTGTTTTTTTATTTTATACAACAATATCATGATATAACATGTATAATAGTATCCAAACAAAAACATTTGAATGTAAAAAAATTGCACTAAGTAAAAATTTATCACAATTTAGATGACAGTCAAATTTTTTTCATAGGAATTTTTCTTTGGTAAAGATAAGTTAAGCACTTTAAAGCAGTACCCACAAGACTTTATTATTGTTTTCTGTATTTCACTTCAAAGTGCATAGCTTATCTTTACCAAAGAAAAACTCCTAAGAAAAATATTTGACTGTCATCTAAATTGTGATAAATTTTTACTTGGTGCAATTTTTTTACAGTTTTTTAAGGTTACAGTTACAATTTTTTAAGGTTTTTGTTTGGATAACAAATGTTTTTGATTAATGAATTTAAGTTTGTCATGACCATAAATGCATCATTTATGTTTCTGAATTAATGTAGTTCATATTGTATTATTATATCAAGACCTAAAATGATGATGTACAGTTTGGTTGGCACTTGGTGATAGCCAGTGACCGAATGCTGTCAATAATGCCAATAGTAAAATCATAAAAAATTTTAATTTACATAAATTTAAGCTTTTGTTATTCTGGATAATATATTGAATAAAAATCATTCTTTTCAATGCAATTTTATCTTTATAAGCAGAAAATTAAGCAATAAAAGTAAAATAATTCTATGGGAAACATCTAGCAACTTTGACTTATTAGCCTGGAAATTCCATGTTCACTTCACTGATAACAAGAAAGACAAGTTTAAAATATGAGCTTTCTAGATCCAATAGTATTTTCTCTTAAAGCATATGCAGTGCCCAACGAAGAAAAAGAAGAAAATACAGCTTATTGGCAAATTTTTTGTTAGACTAGATGTTGCTTTTTGGAGATTAGTAAAAACTAGTTAGACTTATGTAACTGGTTATATAACAAAGAAACAAAGAATACACAAAGATTACACTGTCTTGACTCACAGAAGTTCAGCACTGAAAAAGAGGAGTGTGAAACGAGGTCACCATTCCTGAGGGGTCAACAGCGCCACCAACCTTTTATTATGTAACAGAAGAACGTTTACAAAAACATCGTGACACAGTTCATTGTACGTAATGATGTCGTATAACATTTGACAATAATTTCAATTGTTGACTCCAACATTTTGTACTTTTCAATTGCTTATATTTTGGCAATCCCTTTACAGAGAAATCTGAAATTTTGTACCTAAGAAAACAAATATCTTTCAAATAAGATTTTCAGAATTACTTCAGGCATTTGGGGTGGAGAGATCAACCCCTAAAAATCAACAACTCTGATTCCTGTATATATAGTCAGTCAGTGACTACTTGGTCTGGAGTCACTGCCATGACTTTCAATAATAATATAAAAATAATTTTTTGTTTTTGTTATTAATTACAGATAAACTTAGGCAGTTAGAAAATGAAGTTGTCTACCTGAAAAATATAGTTAAAAAGTTTAAATTTCTTATTTTGCTGTTTTCTTTATTTCTTTTAACTTTAAAAAATTTCATAAAATTATTAGTAGTACAGTAATATCTGTGGGTAGTTAAGGCTGCGTTTCTTTATGCAGCGCTCGAGAAGCGCTTTACAGCAAACACACTGAAACTGGTTTCTAATTGGCCAACACTGCTCGTGACGTCATTTCACTACACTCTCGCTGCATAAAGAAACGCGGCCTAAGAATAGGTTTATGTTAATTATATCTAATATATTCAAAAATAGATATACAGATAGATATTGTATCTTTTCTTTTTTGTTGTTTGTAATTACATTAAATCAAAAGTTCTGCTTTGATTTTGATGAAATATTAAAAAATTGTAAAAAAGGAACTACCGTAATTACATCACTTCTGTGTAAAAGGGTGTTTATTGTATATAATGTAAACAATGATATAATACATGAATACTTACTTTATAATTTTTCCTTTTCGAAAAAAAAAGTGAAATTGAAAACATCAACTACACCAAATGCAAGCAATTAAAAATTGTTTTTATTAGTTTGCACAGTTGGCAGTTTGCAAGAGATTAACTGTATTTATTTGATTGGATCGTAGGTACTGTATATAAATGCACAAAGAATTTTAAATATTATTTATCACTTAAGATATTTTCTCACAGTTAAAAAGGAAACTTTATTTGTCAGTTATTAAGTAGTAAAAACTTTTACTATGTTTACAGCAAATTGTCTTGATGAAGATGGTATCTGTGCCTGAGGTTTGCAGAATATATATCTTTTTCAAGCTGCTAACTTTTGGAGGCCTCAAGCATGTGCTTCTTGCACCTGTGCCACCACTAAAATAATTTAAAAATTTATCAAAAATTTAAATAATTTTTAAATTATGTAATACAATTTTAACACCAGAGAAATCATGTTTAAATATGGAGTGCAAAACCAAACATTTGAAAGCTGGAGAGATTATAGCTTTATTTGTGGATGATGATGCAACCATTATTAAAAGTTGTAGTTGATCAATAACTATAGACATTAGTTTTTGAGATTGAGAACTTGAGTTATGTATTTGATGGATTTTTTAAAACCCTTTTTTATGGACAAGTGTATGATTGTTAGAGGAAGAAGGAAACAGGAGTCTAACCTTCAGATTTCTCTTCCAAGACAAGATTTTTATTTATGCCAAAGAATTATATTAATATATATGTATATATATTTTTTATACTGAATGGTCTGCCCTATGTATTGTAGCTGTATGCTATATATTTTTGTTGTAAATATAAATTTAAGTTTAGTTTAGTATCCTTTTTTTTCTATTCTTTGTCTCATCTCCTTCTAGAACTTTCTTGCTTTGTCTTTCTGGTTCATTATCCCTTGGGTGGGATTACCAATTCCAAGAAAGGTGTACGTAAACAAAAGGTGAGGCAAGGCCCTGGGGCCGATGAACAAAGGGAAGAGACAGTTTTGGTCGAAACTCTCAACGAGGACGGACGGAGAGAAGGAAGGCACCAGATAGCTAGTACGACAATCAGAGACCACTAGGTTTCGAAAAAGAGACTTGGACTTGAATTCCAAAGAATAAGGGCAGAATTAGGGTAGCCACCCGATCGAATTTTAGACGATTGAAGGCTACGTTCACCCCAAGGAAGCTAGTGAAAGAAATTGAAAGGAGTGCTGACAGATAACACGAGGAGCAATGTCCCAAGAAAAGCATCAAACTAGTATCTCACCCAAGTCTTTGAAAAAACAGGAAAGTCCCGGGTATTTCTATCTTTTTTCTTCTTCTATTATCCATCTTCTTTTCTTTCCTTAGTTATAATTAGCATAAGAATTAGTTTGTAAGTTTCGGCCGACGTATAGTTGTTGCGCTCGTTGATCTTTTGTTTGTTAGGATAGATTGTAACGTGTGTGTGTATAGAAATCACTTGTAGTTGTTGGGATCCAAAGAACCTGTTTAGAGCGAAAATAAATTACTTTGTTACGAGAATAAAATCTAGTTATTTATTTGTACTATCCTGCTTGCTGGACCTTGTACTTGTCGCCCTAAACTTCACAGTATAATATCTATATAAGTGCATGAAACATGTATTTTCTCCAGAGAGAGAGAGAGAGAATGCCTGTGAGTTCTAAGATGGGTAAGAGGTTGATAAATATTTGCATTATGGGTGAACTGTTTTGGGTTGGGGCTGGAAGAACTTATAACAGAGTAGAATGATGTGATAGAGAATACGGACACACAGATAACAACACAATGACTCTGCTCTTTTCCTCGTAGAAGTGTTTTCCTCTCTTAGCTCCAAAGTGTTAGGCTGATGCTTTAACTGCCTTGGCCATCTGATGTCTGCATCATCATCATGAAAGGAAGGGAAAAATGCACCAAATTTTGTTTGTAGGTTTTCTTTTAATTATCACTTTTTCAAGTTAGTGTATTTTTTCACTCTGTTTGGAATTTGTTACTCCAAAAGTTGGTGACCTTAATTGAAAAACAAATAGTTTGAGTTACACAACAGGGGTGCAAACAATTCAATCAAGAATGCATTGTTTACAGAATTATTAAGGGAGAGGTGTAAGGTGAGTGAGTGGACAATTTCACATGCAATTTCGCAATTCCAATCTAACACCTAACAATTAAATTGACGAATTTATGGCATCATGATGCACAATAAAAATTTTTTCCTTCTGTCTAAACCCCAGAGTCCTAATTATTTCTCACTTCAGAAACAGATTACAGATCTTCGACACCTGCAAATTTCTCTATGTTGTGGATCCAACATCACACTTTTAAGGACGGAATATAGAATTTCATGTTTACAGAACTTTATGAAACTCCTTGTTTATACAATTCCATATTTAATGTTTTTAAAATAGTGAAACATTTATTTTAAGATTAGATGCATTTACAGAAATTATGTATATAATATTTTCAGCCTGTACTGGAGATAAAATTGTTTTGAGCCATGTCTTTTGTCACAGTTTAGTTAGTACTTTAAAAGAAACAATTTGAGTATAAAAGAATTCAGTGTAGTGCTCTGCAATGCACACTTCAGATAGATGTCATTTTTGTTGTTGGCATCAGATAGCAATTACTTCAGTCTATTTTCCTATTAATGACAAATAACGTGGAGCGCATTGCCTGGTAACGCGATTTTAATAAAGCTGGATAAGCAAGCCAATGACATTTTCTATTTCAAATAAAACGAGCGACGCCATTGGTTTGCTTAATCAGTTGTATCAAGAATTCGTGGATTTTTGAAAAATTTGGATACGCCATGAAATGCGTACTCAATTAAATTATCTCTTCACGTTCTAGTTAATATGCTGATTTTTAAATAATAAAAATCGGAATCTTAACTAGAACGTAAATATTTAATTAAAATATTAAAGTTATTTGTTATACTTTCTGGTACAAAAAAAAATCTTGTTAAGAATGATTTTAATGTTTTTTTTATACACGTATTATATATGAAACCGCTTTCAATCTCAATTTTCAATATTTGACAAGTTTATTTTCAAAACTTTTCTTGTCAAAAAATTTTTAACATTGAGATAGCGATTCCTGCAAACCATTGATCATTGATGATTTTTCATTTTATTTCTGCTTTCACTATGTTTCAAAACGTCATAGAAAGCGTGAAAAATTTTCTTTCAAATATAAAACTTGGAATAAAAATTATTCGTTAATTCAAATGCATTTCTGTCCTTATTTTGTACTATTTTTTTCTACTAAAAATTATTCATATTTACAACAAGATGGCGGCTATCCTACAGTGAAACTTTTTCAGGTCAATATGTTCATCGTTCGCTTCAAATCGTTCTTTGTCCAAAGTAATTTTTAAATTATTCTGTATGCTACATAAGGTAATAAAGGTAGGATTACCATAATAGTTAAAGGCAAAATACGGACAGATTACAATTAAAAGTACTCAGCGAGACAAAATAAAAGGCAAAATATTATTTTATAGTCTATAACAATAAAAATACAAACTGGAATATGGAACAAAAACAATATTGTTTATAAGTTAGAATGCAGTTGCACAGTGCTACACATTTATATAGGTGGAACCAAGAAGAAACTCCAAACAAGATTCATGGAGTACATCCATGCAATAAAATATAATGACGCTAAATCCGCAGTTGCTAAATACTGCAACCAAAATGGATGCAAAATAATAAAAGTTAATACTAAAATCTAGAAACACGAAGAAAATATGTTTAAAAGAAAACAATTCGAACACTTAGAAATTATAAAAATAACAAACGAATAAACGAAAACACGGGCCTACAGTTACATGAATCTTGGGAGAGTTTCCTAACAGATGGGAAGGAGGGAAAAATAAATACACCATGCATACTTGTAAGCCGGAAGAAAACACACCCGAAAGCAGATGTGAAAAAGTGACGTACTGAACGTTTGTAAATTACTGTTGTGTGACGCCATAATACAGCACGAACTCGCCAAATTCATATTTTGTATGGAATATTAAAATCTATGTATAGTGACTGATGAGGGATCCGATAGGTCTGAAATGCATCTCAATAAATACATAGGAAATCAAAAAAAGTGTTTCAGTTTCTTTGTTTAGTGACCGTCCAGTGTGATAAGTCCGCCTACATGAAAAATTCACTAGCACAAAACATAATAAATAACATAAAGCAGATACTTGCTCAGCAAATAATTAGTCTAATTCACAAAACAACATCTTTACTTGTTGCTGAGATATTTTTATTGAGAGAACTAACGTTTTCGGCCTACTCAATAGGTATATATATACATAATAATAATAATAATAGGTACTCAATATACATAATAAGTCAACAGACAAAAAGCCATTTGGATGAAACAAAAAGAATTTATTCATATTTTTCAATCTAGTAATAAATATAGGCATATATAATAGAGAGGTTGCGGCCGAAGTTTTCAACGCGAAAACTCCGGCCACAACCTCTCTGATACCGAAAAAGTAGACAGGAGACATTTTGAAAATGGGTCTTTTCTTTTTTTTTTTTTTTTAACTTTCTGCCCTGTGAGCACTAGGAGGGCCTCTTTTTAGTAAGCCCATTATGGGTTCGGACAAACCCGCCGGGTGGTGAGGGACGGGGCCCGACATATCCGGATGAACCACCCCCGAAGAATTCCTAGGAATTTTTCGACCCATCAGGATTTGATTCCGGGTCCCCCAGAGCGGTGGACTGCCACCTTGAACGCTCGGCCATCCGACCGTCTTTGAAGATAGGGTCATTATTTATGAAATGATTGTTATTAACTTTATAATAATAATAATAATAATGAATTATTTTTATTTTATAATACAGTATTAATTATTTTATTAAAAAACGTTGTATTTTTATTTCTATAATTTTCAATAATTTTTTTTATGTAAAAAAAATTGTATTGGCAACACTTATAAATTGATAAGCAGACGAGAAATGGCGGTGCTCAATATGTGGTTTGATTCAAATTCGATTTAGTATTCGTTAGAAAGACTATGAGAGATACTCATTTTACGTTTGAATGTAATATCTATCTTTATAACCGAAAATGGAAGATAGTGGTATAGATAGCGATTCTAAATCAATCAGTTATGGCTGTGTAGGTGCTACCTCTGGCTGGAGTGGACATGACACATCGATGGCTGCGAGGAAGGAAAACACGCCACACGAATCAAATTTACAAGAGGTTTGTACCAAAATTTAATGCTGAATTGCCTACAAGTTTTTAAAGGTAACATTCTTATTTGAAACGTGCAATTACTTAAATAATTTTGTTTATTTTGAAAGTTTCTTAATTAAGATATAAAATAGGATATATTTTGAACGTATATTAATCAATATTGGAAAGGGAATTCTCTATATAAAATCGATTTGTAAAACATTTTAATTTTCAATCAGTTGTATATTAAATGTATAATTGTATTGTATAATAAAACTTAAAATACATATAAAGGAACGTATCAGAGCATTTAGAGGAAATTATACAAAGCAGTAGCTGAGAATTACAACAAAGAAAGATGTGAAATTAATTTAAGTACAGTAAAAAGAAAGAAATGAACTTAAAAGGCAATTATTTGAACATATTTGTATAAATAAAAGGTTAATGTTACCCTAGGTATCGAATATGGCGGCTCGTCTCCGATCCCAGCAATCAGAAGACAGGGAACAGTGGGGACACACGTTCTAACCTAACCTAACCTATTCTATTAAATTTCCATAATTATTGCCAACCAAATTATTAGAATAGGTTAGGTTAGGTTAGAATGTGCGTCCCCACTGTTTCAGGGACGAGCCGCATGTTCCTACCATAGGTAACATTAACCGTAATTTTATCTTATCTTAAATATTATTGTCAGGTTTAATATCATTGTTTTTAAAAAGTTTTTATACAATTGTTATAGAATGTTGTAAACCTGCTGAAGAAGGGCCTTCAGATCTGAAACACACAAAAAGAATGTACAGGTGAAAATAAAGATATTTTGTTTTGACTTTTGACTATTGGGTTGTTCAGAAAGTAATTTCGTTTTTTCCATAGAAAAATAAATGCAATATTCTTATAATAAATAAATACTGTATTGAATTATATTTTTACCATTTTGGTCAAATACCTGTTGTTGTTGTTGTTGTTTCTGGTAGTAGCACGATTTCACATTCATAAAAATTTTGATCGTTTACAAAAAACTGATCCAAGTGATTTTTGACACTGTCATTTCAAGTAAATGTCTTACAGTTAATAAAAATTTGTATAGACCGGAACAAGTAATAATCTGAGTGTGCCCAATCTGGCGGATATGGTTGGTGTGATGACACATCCCATCTAAGCTATAACAGTTTCTGACGAGTTACCGAACTTGTATGAAATTTGGCATTATCATGGTAAAACACTACACTTTGTTTGTTGATCAATTCTGGCCTTTTCTGTTTGATGATATTGCTCAATTTGTTTACTCGATGGCAGTACACTTTCGAATCAATTGTTAAATTGTCTAGTAAAAGCTCAAAAAAAAATTTCTTTAAAATCCAACCATAGAGAGCATCTCTTGTTAATAACATGTGGAACCCATATATTGAGCTTTGAAACGAAACCGATTCGTTTTAAGTAATAATAAACAGTTCAATTTAACAGATTTAATATCTTAGTGTTTTCACATGTTGTTATACGGCAGGTTGCTTTAATCCGTAACTTTATTTTGTTTTCATTGCCTTCAAATGGCCATCCAGAATGTGGTGTATCTTCGATATTAAAATTGCCAGAACACAATTTTGTAAACCAGTTTTGGCACTGTCTTTCTCTCAACACATCATCTCCAAACATGTACCACAATTTTTTTCTTGTTTGAACAGCATTTTGGTTTTTTAGTTATAAAAAAGCAAAATATGCCGAAAATGATGCTTTCGATTTTCAATATTTGATGGGTCACCGAAAAAGAACAATTGTACAGAATCAAACAAAATTTTTTACAAATAAGCCTTAAAATGTCAGCTGTTGAAATATATAATGAAAATGTGGTTTAAAATAAAATTGGCTGGTAAAAATACATCTAATTCCTCTAGTAATAAAAAAACGAAATTACTTTCCGAACAACCCAATAAAATTTCCACTTTTTGGTAATCAGAAACTACACCAGTATAAGAAGTCCTGTTGTAATTGTAAAGTTTGATATAGTTTAACAGTTGATAAAAATTAGGCCAATTCTTTAACATTTTAAAATGTGGATTTGGAAAGCTCTTCAGTCAGCTAACAAAACCAAAACAATATCCTTAAAATTTTGTAAAGCATTCTTCTGATAAACATCGATCTTATCTTAAACATAATAGCACATGAGATAAAAATTATCTAAAAAGCAACCAGAGAGCAGACATGAGATCAAATACAGAGACCAGATTTATCTCTGCTAGAGGCTATTGGCATCTTGTAAGGATTGTAGACTATCTCTAGAGATAAAATCTTGTGTAAAAGTAGTAATAAAGTGATAATTTGTTGTAAATTGATGATGATGATAAGATGTTTTTATTAAATAATTACCCAAAGAAACTACTTGAAAACTGGCTGGAACACCTATTTGAAAAAAATTAACTGTACTAATACTAAAGTTGTTAATGAAAGGGATAATAATCAAAGTTTAGTAAAATATTTTAAATTGACATATGTTAAAAATATGTTAGAAAAAATTAAAAAATGAATTAAAAAAGTTTAATATTGTATTAGTCCTGGATCAATGTAATAAAGTACAAAAATATATTGTGTTGAATAATATGAAAAGAGTATATAAATGATTTAGAAAAAAGTAATGTAGCTTATAGATTTAATTGTAGTTGTGCTGAAAAAATGAAATATCATTTTTTCAGCACAATTTTTTGTTTCTCATATATATAATATGTGTGTGTATAGAGGAGAAACAAAAAGAAATTTAAAAGTACAAGTTATAGAATATATAAACACAATAAAATATAATATGCCTAATTCTTCTGTTGCTAAGCATTGTAATGTTAAAGGATGTGAAATAGTGAAAGACTCAATAAAAGCAATAAAATATGAAACTAACGCTGAAAAAAGGAAATACTACAAACATGTAGAAATTTTAAAGTAAAAACAGAAAAAGAATTAATGACAATTTAGGAGTGAAATTAAATACAGGATGGTATGACTTTACTGATGATAATAAAAATAAATTAATAATTAATGATGCAATAGTTGCTGAAACGTGATGTATGTAAATATACAAATTTAGTAGTAGTGCTCTAGCAGTAGTAGTATGCAGCAGTAATGCAGTGTTTCAGTATTATCGTAAGCTGTTCCAGTCAGTTCAACCAATATGAGTATATGTCTATCACTTTACATTTATAATACTTTATAAAAATAGTAATTTTGGTAAATTGTATTAGTGTTCCAATGACAAAGAGCTGATATCAGATTGTGAAACTATTACATTCATGAGACATCACCTGTGATGATTGTGAAGTCATCACGTTTACAATGGCCTTTTAAATGTATTTGTAATTTATTTTTATAATTTTATATGTATGAACATCAACTGAAGAGGGACTGTTTATTATGTCTGAAATGCATTTTGAGTATTCTATATTAAAGGAGCCACAGTTTATTGTAAATTTTTATTATTAAGGTGTTAATAAATCTCATTCACTGGCATGATAAGTCCATATGTATATATATGTTTTGTTGAGTTACACTAATTGATAATCTGTAGATGTTAAAAATATGGGAAGTTTTATATAATTTTTTTACAATTTTCCCATTGATAATAAATATTTATTAATCTAATATATATTAGTGAATCTTGCTTTTGTGTGATTCTATGAGGCAGCTGTTACAATTGAAACTATCTCCTATTTCCTGGATTGCTGAAAGAATAAGAATAATTCCAATCAGTTATTATTGATCTACTAAGTTCAGAATAATCATAAAATCACCAATTAATAAACTTATCATTTTTATAAAAATTAAGTAAAAATATAAGCTATATTCCATGTCAAGTGGAAATAGTTTTGTTTGCCATAGATTATTTTGGCCAATAGTGGTTTGCTTTAGGAAAAGATTTATCAAACTTAAAAATGTCAAGTTTAATTTTTTAAAGTTCTGTTTGGGATAGCTACCCCAAACAGAACTAATATTAAATAGTATGTTTGATGACTAATTTATGCTGTTTTTGGATGATATAATTGTTTGAATTCTAAAGAAACGTATGTTCAGCCTTTTACATAAATTTATTGACAAAACTGTCTTGTTTATAAAATCGTACGTCCTGCTGTCTTATCAGCTTAGAGGTATGAAGGAGTACATGTGAGGAGTTGAAATTTGGCACAGAGTATTGGGTGCCCAAATCATGCATGCATAAAAAAAACCAGACTTGTAGGTAGTTAGAAGTCCAAGAACTGAAACGCAATAAAATACAAAATGGTGACACACTCTACAAACAGGCAGTAGTGCGAGATCTGCACATGCGAGATCTGCACATGCAGATCTCGCATGTGCAGATCTCGCACTACTGCCTGTAAGCTGGTTGGTAAGTTGGAAATACAAATATTTTGAAGTCAAATTTTGACAAACAAATCTTTGACGAAAACCCATTTACCTGTCCCATGTTATTCCCCACATATTTCTGGTTGCCACGTGCTAACCTCGACCGATTGACCGATGTCTCGTTTCGTCATTGGAACTTTTTGAAACTAGATGGTGCATTGTTATAATTTTATATTAAAACTAACTACCGAAATAGAATTATTTTTTCTTTTTACATTTATTAATATATATATATATTTCGTTTGTGCAAAATAAAAAAATAATTGCGAATGATACAATAGCCACCATTACTTTTTTCAAAAACGGGAAATTTTCGCATTGACAAAAATTCAACCTGGGCTGTCATGCAACGGAGAGAAATTTCAACATTCGGATAGGTTAATTTCAATGAAAATGCATCATGGAAGACCTCGTGGTCGTGGCTATGGCCGGTGAAGTTTGAATGATCGCACTCAAAACCAGCAATACCAAAGATGATTGGAGAATGAGAATGAGACCAGCCGTGAGTGTCGAAGTGATCCCACTTAGTGGTGAGTCTCCGAGACATAGTCTTGTCACAAATATGGCCTTGTCATTTTACTTGTTTTATTTTATCCAAATAAGAAAAAAACGTCTTATTCCTTAATAAGTCAATTTATTTTTATAAAAAATGAAACAAGAATGGGTATATTTTCATAAGTCAAAAATAAAGCATGGATTAATTTATCCCATTTTTTGACTCTGACCTAATCATCTTCATTATAATGAATTTACCATTTTTTGTTTGTCATCTTGAATCAACATGCTTAAATTGTCAGATTGTTTTTTAAGCTATGTTGAAGATAATTTTTAATTAATTGATACTCTTTAGGACAAATTCTGTTATTTAAATCTCATTTTTATATAAAGATTAATTAAATTCAAATTTAATTTTCAATTGTTAAATAATTTAAAATCTTTTGGAATGAGATTTGAAACTCCTCTTGAAGTCAATATTCTGGATAATAGCTAACAATAATCTAGTAGTTTAGTGTTGGGATTAGAATCATTTGGACGTACGATTCCTGCCTTTTTTCTCTATTTTCAAATGAGCAACGGTCCATGTTGGAGAAATAACCATTAGTTTGAAAAAGCCGGATCACTGATTGGCCACCTATCATTGAAACATCGGCAGACCTCTGACAGAGCTACAAAGCGCTGATTGGTCAATCAATCCTATCTTCAATCCATATAAAAAGGTTGAGTTTTGGCAGGAAGCAGGTTGGTCAAACTTGTTTAAGAAGGTTGTCTTTGTCTCGCTGTTTCATTGCCAGATGTTGAAGGAGTTTACGACCAGCTGAATCTCGGATTGCTTCGCAAGGTGTTTTTCCGACGGACCTGTAAGGATTTTGGTGGACTATTTGAACTTTAGTTTATTCTTGTGTGTGGAAACCTACATTGTAAATATTTTAACGTTGTAATTTTCATCTTTTGTAATCATCGTTGGTTTGTAAACTTTAATTGACATTATAAAGTTCTTGAAATTTCATGGTAAACTTGACTTTTAGATTTAGTTACAATTCTGGTTTTGGTTATGTGGGTATATTTTTTAAACTAATATGGGAAATTATTCATGTATAATGTTGTAACTATAACAAGTACAACCAAAAGCAATAATTGTTTTTGGTTGTACCTGTTAAAACAATAAACAGTTGACCTGATAAAGATCCAGGCAAAGGATTGAAAGGTGATAATTTACTGTGGATTTATTTAAGAAGGTTCTCTAAGAAGTTTTGAACTAAAACTAATAATGTCATACAGCGCCGGATTAAGCCTCTAGCAGGCCCTAGACAAAATTTAAATTGGGGCTCCATTTAAATAAGTTGCTTCTAAACAAATCTTATATAATGTGACATTAGCGTAGCTAACATGGGTGACACCCGGTGCGGATATCGTGGTGTCATTCCAAGCCACACCGTAGTGTCACCCTTTTTAACTCTTTTATAAAACACTATTGAATTGTAATATTTTCGCACTCGGGAAACTTGAACGCTATATCGAATATGCGATGTCGCGACGTATAAGTTTAGATTTAGAAAATAAATCATAACCATACATCAGTACTACCACGAGAGGCGGCCCTAGGAATATTTTTAGATGGTGCGAGAGATCTCGTGGTGTACATTACTTCTGGTGCACGGGTGGCTGTTGACCTTTTTTTTTTAGGTAGTAGCTAGTCGAGCGGAGCTAAGTAGGAATTGTTAAATACAGCCTTTTCTGTCCTATCGAATTTCTTACATAATTTTTAACTCGTTTTGAAACAGAGAAATCTTCTGCACTGAAGCCGGGCCCCTCCGAATTACGGGCCCTAGACATTTGTCTAATTTGTCTATTCGATAATCCGGCCCTGATGTCATATGACCAGAAATTTTTTGATCCAGAAGAGTATATAGAAATGATAACACAAAACAGTGTTGACAGATGTTAGGTTTGTTCAAGACCCATGTGACTGTCCAAAAACAATTGAATTTATTTTCTGAATTCTACAGTACATGATGTGATTAATTTTTCTTAAGTGGTGCTACTGCAATAAGTAAATATAAGATTATAGTAGGAAATCTTGATAACTGTTATCTTGGAAACCTTTGAGCAGGGAAAAAAAAGATTTAAACTACTTATATTGGCATGAGATGTTTGAGTAGAAGTAGCCTTTTTACAGAAAAACAAATTAATATAATTGAAAAGCGATATTGAATATGTTACTAAGAAATCAAAAATTTCACAAAAGTAAAATATTTGGTATGTACAAGATACTGAAGTTCAATTCTCGATGCTTTTCATAGAACATCATGATGTTCAAGCAATCGGTGTCATATGCTTATTTTTAAAGATGTTTATTATTAATTTGCTCTACATTATTTTAAATGACATTTTCTTTCATTTCATTGTTTATTATTATTATTATTTGTAGTTATTTAATCAACATTTATATAATTAATACATTTTATGTAAAGAATTATTATAAATTGCAACTCAGATATGATGACTAGTATGACAAAATGTTGGGATAGGGCTGCTGAAGGCAGTCAAGAGTAGTGCTGCTGTTGTTTTATATAAATACAAGCATTTCTTTTGCAAACATTAAAATAATACAAAATTTATATTTTATTTATACAGGTGTTACTCTGAAGATGGGTCTCAAGGCCCAAAAATATTCCTGTTTTTTATTTTGCTTTATTTGCAAAATTTAAGTTTTAATTTATTTAAAACTTTTAATTTAATTAGGCAGAAAATCAGAAAGATGAAATTAATGAAACTATTCCTACATCATCATCACAGTTGATGACAACTGTTCAGCTACAAAAACGTCTTGGTAAGTATGATATTTATGCTTAAAAATAATGTGTAACAAATACTTTAAATTAAAATATAAATTTCAATAATTAAAGTTATTCTTGGTACATACAATTGATTTTTATATGTATGATAACTATGTTCATACATATACATAACTCAAATAACAATATAATTATATAATTATATGGATATTTAAAATTTGTAATTTTCTTTTCCTTAATTGTTTAATATTTGGAATTTTTTGATTTTTTTTAAAGTGTTTCTTCTGATTAGTTTATACCAACATTTTATTTGAATATTTTTAAATTTTTTTAAATCTTGATTGCTTGTGATTGCAACTGTTTTTTTATTTTGGCCAGTTATTTCAACTTTTTATCATGTTTTTCTTTCATAAATAAACAACACTATAGCTACAATGTTTTCCTACCAATCAACAAGTCCCATTAATAACTAATAAACACAAATATCTGTATCTAAAGTAAAATTTAAACCTATGATATAATGAACAGGAAACCTCTCAGCCAAATTTCTTCACTAAATTCAGTGTTTTTATTCAACTGTCTGACACAAAATTAATATGAAGTTATACTATTAGATTATAAAAAATTTTCAAAATATTTAGTAATTGCTTTTTCTATTTTTGATGTTTGATAAAGATAATTTATTAGTGATAAAAATAATTTTCATTGATGAAATAATATATGCAATGGCAGTTACATATCATTTTATCATCCATTTGTTGTTGTACTTGCACTTATACTTTAATCTCTTGATAAATGTTTTCAAAAAAAATCATTCTTTTAAAAATCAAATAATCAAACTGGATTTATTACTGGGCTGCATTTTGGTTAATTAAATATATAAATGCTATGTAATTAGGACTAAAGATGAGCATCTTTAGTCTAAATTGTTACCATCTTGACAAAGTTGCCATCTTAATTGCTTATCTTCAGTTCAACTTACATAACATTTGTGTATTCATTTAGCTAAAATATAGCTTGATAATAAATTCAGCCTGATTTTATTACATTCGAAGTAATATTTGAGTTTGGTTTCTTATATGATAATTCTTTTATCAAAAATATTCAAATCAAGTTGATTTAAAATATTTTCTTGTATATTATTATATGTATGCTTTTGAACTAATTTGAGTATTAACTAAATATAGAATCAACATTTGATTGAGTAAAAATATAAATATTGTATTAAATGCAATCTCAATTTTTTTATTTAATTTGAGAATTTAATGAAATTTAATGAAAATTAAACTAGAAAGTTAATACAGGTAAACTAAGCATCACCTAATAACAAGACAAAAAATAAACTATACAGAGTTCAATGTAGTAAAGTTTTATGAAAAATCATTTGTATTCATAAGAAAAATGGAAGTCTGGTAAAAATAACATTTCACAAATCTATCATTTTGTCCTTTTTGCTATCAAAAACATTACTTCTGTCAAATCACATAACATTTCCATTTTGTTGTTTTGATATACTCCTGAATTATATTTTCTTAGAATATTTTGATAAACAAAAGCAGTTTATTTAATTATTTGGAACAATAAAATATAGAATAACAAAATGAAACAAGTTAATATACAATTAAAAACAGTAAAACTTAGGATTTTTAAGGAAAGAATGACAGACTAAGCACATTTTTATAATAACAATAAAATAAATTCAAAGTTGACATGGCTCAATTTTATTGGTTGAACACACTGCCTTAAAAAGCATACCTAATGACATTTTTCCTTTTTATTTGATGTCATCTTGGAGACATCATAGTTCCATAAAGTGGCATTACATAGAATTTTATCCAATTGGCATGCATTATCTCACTCAACTTCATTCTGCTGCACTCAGTCATTTAGTAGAAGCAATGACACCAACTTTGTAGGTAGAATCTGACCATTGACAAAACACTGTACAAGCCAATGTATCAATATGAAAGTATCTCAAAGAGTGTGATGAAATAGCTCAAATATTCACCATCTTCCTAGAAAAACAAATAAAGAAGAAAAATAATAAACAGTGCAGTTTGCAATGTTAGATTTTAGCAATTCAGTATAGATGTAATTATAAAATAACTGAAATGGAATATCTACGACTGAGTCACCTAAACTGCATTAAATGTTGAAGATATAAAATAATAATAATAATAATTCTCCCGTGGTCACTACCTGGTCGTGGTGGGAGAACCCAGTAATTTTACTGAACATAGAGCAATGCAGGCTGGAGCACAAGCTCCTGGTAGGGACACCCATGCCAGTAAGGTCTATGGGGAGAAATGAAGCTAAGAGTGACCACACCCACATTCTGTGGAGATATTTATCATGGTAGTAACCAGATCAAAGTGTGATACCGGCTCGGACATCACCCGGGTTAACAAGGTCCGCATTCCTGGGTTAGGCAGAGGTTCATGTTCGAAAAATAGGCCACAGTCTCCCTTGGTTACTGGTGGTGAAAGCAGCACCAGCCTAAGCATGGCTACTGCAATGCCCTCAACAGATGTGAGGAACCAACCTAGCCTTGGTGTTTCTGTGGCAGTGCATCCACAGACCACAAAGGCTGGAAAACCATGCCAACGGATGAAATGGACAATAGAAATGAACGAGTTTATCATCCGTATTTACTACACCATCACGAAACTCAAAACAAACATGACAGCATACAGACAACAACTACACCATAGATTCACACAACATCATCTTCACCTCATTGTCACCGAACAAAGGGTTGTTGATCAAAAAAGAACAATTATAGACAATAACCTTATCCCACAAACAACACTTGAACTTATCAAACAACAGGTTGTTGATCAAATACGTCAACAGACAGAAACATCTAACATTAATGAAGATCACGTAACCTATCAGGATAATTCAGCAACAAGCATTGATAATAATACACATACAACAACTACTACTAATGATACTACAGACACACTACAGGCACAGATCCCACACAAAGACCACGAATACCAAAAATCAACATGTCAAAGGGAGCAGGAAAAACACTAAATTACGTAAACACTCACTACCACACTACATTCATTCAATTTCTACACTCTCAGACATATATACGTTAGTTTATGCTGGGGCAGTCACAGTAGTGACACACCATGGACTGAAAATACAATCGCAGACAGATACACACAAAACACAGTTCTATCACAAGCCTGCCTGGCAGAGAAGAATAGAAACACAAATAAATGACATTAGACAGCAATTAGGCAGGCTGACACAATACACTAAAAGTAACATAACACCCAAATTAAATAAACAACTCAAAAACATTTTCAAGAAAATCAAAACACAAACAACACAACACACACATTACAGAATACATTGACACACTAAAACAAAAACTTGCAGCGAAAGCACGTAGGCTCAAACGATACAAAACATGTTCACTACGAAAACAAAATAAATTATTCACAATAAAAAACTCTTCTACAGACAAATCAGTACCAAAACAAACACTGATACACAGCAGTGGCACACCAACAGAAAAAGAACTCGCAACTTGTTGGTCTTCTCTTTGGTCCAGTGCTGTTACGCACAATGCTGATGCAGGTTGGATCGAGGAGGAGAACAAAAACCTGCATAACATACCAACTATGCCCTGTGCTGAAATAAACGTACACAACATCTGCTATGCTGTTAACAGAACACACAACTGGAAGACACCTGGTGTAGACAACATTCACAATTTCTGGTACAAAAAATTTACATCACTGCACCAGGAACTAGCTAAACATCTAACACATATCTACATGAAACCTAAAAACAACAATACCACAGATCCCACACAATACAGACCAATTACATGTCTTCCAACACTCTACAAATTATTGACATCCTGTATCGCAAACAAAATATACAAACATATTGAAGAACATGACATTCTTACGGAACAACAAAAAGGTTACCGTAGAAATCATCCCCTGTGATTTCTACGGTAACCTTTTTGTTGTTCCATAAGAACAGTTACTCATAGATTCAGTCATTCTATGGCAAGCACACAAACAACACAACAGAAACATACACATGGCATATATAGACTACAGAAAAGCATTCAGCAATGTTCCACACAGTTGGCTGCTACATATTCTACACATGTACAAAATACATCCATCACTCATTGCATTTTTCCAAAACACTATGCAGCACTGGAGAACAACACTACATCTCAGGGTTCATAACACTTCCATACAAACAAACCAAATATTCATTAGGCGAGGAATTTTTCAAGGAGATTCCTTGAGTTTTCTCTGGTTCTGCTTTGTCCTGAACCCATTATCCAACATGTTAAACAATATGCAATATGGTTACAATATCAGACATGAAAAAACAACACATTTTATACTGTCACATCTCATATACAGTGCATGGATGACATAAAACTTTATGCATCCACACAAAAACAACTTCATCAACTCATACGAATCACACATTCATACACCAAAGATGTACAAATGGAGTTTGGCTTAGACAAATGCAAAACACTTCACGTGGAAAAAGAAATCCTGAAGAAAGAAGATTTTGCACTTAAAAATGGAGACGTTATTGAATCCATGGAAGAGGGCAAGTTCTACAAGTATTTAGGATTCCAACAGGCCAAACTAACAGAACACGCACAAATAAAGCAAAGATTAATTAAAGAATACCAAAGTAGGTTAAATACTATTCTTAGAACAGAGTTAAATGCAAAACACACAGTCAAAGCAATAAACAAATATATCATCCCAGTACTCACATATTCTTTTGGAGTTATACATTGGACTCAAACAGATCTTGAGCAACTCCAAAGGAAAACAAGAACAACACTTACTAAGCATAAACAACATCATCCTAAATCCGCCACAGAAAGATTAACCCTTCCACGTAAAGATGGCGGATGTGGCCTGATTGACATAGCTAACCTTCACTACAAACAAATACAGTCACTGCGAGAGTTTTTCTACAAAAAGCAAGAAACATCACAGTTACATAAAGCAGTAACTCTAGCAGACTCGAATAACACACCATTAAATTTACACTCACAACATACGGACATGACACAACATATAAAAAGCATAGACACCATTAAGCAATTGTGGGCTCGAAAGGTGCTCCATGGCAGGCATCCCTACGACCTAGCCCAGGATTTTGTTGACAAAACTGTCAAACAGCTGGTTAGCTCAGGGATATCTTTTTGGGGAGATGGAAGGATTCATGATTGCCATACAGGATCAGGTCATAAATACTAAAAACTACAGAAAACACATACTCAAAGATGCAACACTCACAAATGACACATGCAGAAAATGTCCCATCATGCCAGAAACTATACAACACATCACTTCTGGTTGCAAGCTCTTGGTATAGACAGATTATTTACACAGACATAATCAAGTGGCAAATATAATACACCAAGAGCTTGCAAAGAAACACAAATTATTAAACATCCACGAACCATACTACAAGTACATTCCACAGACAGTATTGGAAAACAACACGCACAAAATGTACTATGACAGAGCCATAATCACAGATAAAACAATTTACCACAACAGGCCAGACATCACACTCATTGACAAACACAATAAAATCACATACATTATAAACATGTCCATTCCAAACACTCGCAATGTACAAAACACATGCACTGAAAAAGTTAGCAAGTACACAGAACTCGCCCAGGAAATAAGGCATCTGTGGAGGATGGATAGGGTGCTTATTGTACCTGTCATTCTCTCCTCTACAGGTGTCATACCACACACACTACACAAAAGCCTGGGCACATTACAATTGTATAGAAATGCATATATCACACTACAGAAGGCCACTATATTTAATACATGTCATATTGTGAGGAAATTCCTGAATACAGATACACACACTGATACACTTCTTTAATTTTTGTTTTGGTCACAGCCTCCGGTGTTGACCGAGTATATCTCACTTAACCCAACATAATAATAATAATTTCATTCAAAGATGATCTTCCTTATATGCTAAAGATCTTATAGCTAGCAATTGTGTCAGGTTATCCAATAGTTTCAAAAATTCTGTTTCATTATTCAATTACTGTTTATAAAATTTTGTGAGTAATTTTACTACTGTCTTTTAAATGCACACTTTATTTCTAAATTTTAGTAATCTTGACAATTTAACATGTTCTTGTTGTTGAAGACCTCTTTTAATATCTTACCATAATTAATAACTTTCACACTAACCATTATTAATTTGCATGTTTAAATTAATGTAATGTAAAATGTTTTATATTTAAATGATTTTATTCTCTTTTTTATTTTAATTTAAATGTAAAAGAAAGTTCATAGATAGATATATCTATCTATCTATGATCTTTGATACACAGCAGTGGCACAATTTTTTTTTTTTTTTTTGAACATTTGTATATACAGAGTACCCCATGTAAAATTGGTTATGCAAGTTTTCAAAATATTTTGTGAATTATTTTACTCCTCAAAATTTACTTTATATCAATGAAAAATGTAAGAGTTTACAGCCTGCTCTTATTATAATCATCAAACAATGTGCCTTAATTCTTAATGAGACTGACTAACTCATCAGAAATGATTTTGAAAAGTTTCATTTGTTGAATAGACAATAAATATATAGTAATAATAATTCTACAGACAATTACTAACCAAGCTCAATTACACAATTACAGCACAATAACACACACAATAGATAAAGATCTCTCAGATTATTTGTTGAATCTTTGATCCAGTCTAGTCACACACACAAGGAAGAACAAAACGTGCAAGAGTCATCAATCATGCTTTGTGTTGAAATAAACATATAATATATGATATCCAGAATTTTGTGCAAAAAATAGTTAGAAAGCACTTAGTGTAGATAATCACAATTTTTGGTATAAAAATTTTACATCTGTATTCTACAAAATATTCCCTTCATGCATCACAAACAAAATATAACAGCACATTGAACAGCACAAACATTTTCATAGAACAAAAAACAGGCTATCAAGAAATGTGAGAAGAAAAGAACAGCTACTTCTAGTTGTGCTCTGTTGTGTTGCAGATAGCAGTAGAATAGATACATGTCATGGTGATGTAATACCTGGTGTATTGTGTCTGTTGCAGTCTAAAACTAGAAAGATCTTTCTGCCCCTGGATTGATGTTTAAGTGGACATCCTGTATGTAATGTCATTGTGTGTACATTGAATTCCCAGCATGTAGCAATGTGCACAGTTGCACCCTGACCTTTTTCTTTGATTTCTGCCCAGGATCTTTAGTGCACCTTAAGGCCAAATTAATTTTGATTCATGAAATACTAGCCTGTTAGATTATCATCAGAAATTTTCAGAGGGTGCCAAATTAGAAGTCATTCTGGGTTATCATGTGTAGGATTAATTAATGAACTTGTATTATAATACCTTGAATATAAACAATAAATAATAATGACAATATTCAAACTATTATTTAATAGAATAAATTATTTATTAAATAATTTTCAGTGAATATAAATATGAACGTTCTTTGGAAAAACAGAATTCTGATAAATATTTTTAAATTTAGAAAAACAAATCCAGCAAGCAAGAAAAATAAGAAAAGAAGCAGGAAATGACAGTGAAGTTCACCCAAAAAAATCACTTATTTCACGAAACAGGTATTGTAAATAACTATTTAATGTAATACAGTCAAACCTGTTTTTATGCGGGGGATAGGGACCGCATTAAAAAAAACGCATTAAAAAAAATCTCACGAAACTTCACGAATGGCTGTAAATAATAGTTTTCGCAACACAATTAAAAAAATAATTTTTTTATGCGGTCAACAGGGACCGCATAAAAAAAGTCTCACATAGAAAATAACTCAAAACTGTACAAAATAGAATTTATTGACAACAGATGTCAGCACTTGACTGCATCGTCTGGTCTATCGTCTGTTTTACATATTCTTGTCCAGGTGGTGTTTTGTTGACTTAAAAAGTAAATTATTTCATTTTTTGCATATTCATGCAATAATATTACTATAATAAGTGCATTTATGCTATAATAAGTTTATTTAGCTATAATAAGTCAACGTAAGACATGACGAATCGCACGAGACTAGTCGCCAACTATACCGCACAAATTAAAAATTCGCATTAAAAAAATCGCACAAATAAAAAGAGCTCATAAAAACAGGTTTGACTGTACTTAGTTTTATTTTAATGAAAGGTGTGTTGTTAGAAAAATTATATATATATATTTTAAGACTTAATCATAAAATATATTTTAATGCAACATTGTTGAAATTTCAGCATTTTATGATTGACAGAATTTTTTTTATATACATTATTATATTTTTACAAACTGATCAATTGTTTACTTTGATTTAGAATATCTGAAAACATTATAATTTTATTATTTTATACTTAATACGTTTATAATATAGAATGGAAAGGAAACCAGAGATGGTATCTAGATTCAAATGCTTCTTTGCATATGTGCTATTAGAAATGAAGTTATTCTATGTTGAAACATCTCATGCAAAAGAATTAAACTTGGCAACTTCTCTACATCAAAATTCAAGGGAAGTGGTGATATAGTGATTGAAACAGGGGAACTACTTGAAGCCAAATTAGAGAACAACTTCTTGTGTCAGTAGGAATGATAATGGATTATGGCTTCAATGTATTCAAAAAGAATCAGACAACTGTCATCAACCAAAAAACCAAGAAAGTTCATCTACAAGCATTTAAAGGAGGAGGAATCTAAACTCTCTTGAACAAATGTTAGACAAATGAAAGTATGGTACGAATGTTTAAGTCACTTCAACAAAAGAGATGTATGGCACATGGTTAGTTGTATGAAGATTAGGGGATTAATATTAAACAAAAAGAAGAACTTGACCCTTGTGAAATCTGCATAAGAGGAAAACAAACAAAACTACCATTTCAGAAATAGAACAAGAAGAGATACAGAGAAATATTAGAACTTATCACACCAACATTTGTAGACCAATGAGAACTGCATCATTGAATTGGTTGAAATATTTTATCATGTTTATAGATTATCATTCTAGATGGTGTGAAGCATATTTTATGAAAAATAAAAGTGAGACCCTTGACAAATTCAGAACATATCTAGATTTAATAAAGAAAATAAAACATAAAGAAAAATTAAAGCTATAAGAAGTGACAATGGAACCAAGTACATAAGGAAGTTGAAAACTTCCTGAAGTAGAAAGGAATAAGACTTAAGAAAACAGCTTGTTATGCACAGTGGCAAAATGGCATTGCAGAGAGAGAAAACAGAACACTAGTAGAAATGGAAAGATGCATGCTACTTCAGGCAAGATTGAAAGAAAACTTTTGAGCAGAGACTGTACATCGTATCATATATTAGAACAAATGTCCATCAAAGAGTCTAAAAGGTAGCATATCCTTTTGAACAATGGACTGAGAGAATGCCAGCAATCACACATTTTATGACATTTGGTCAGACAGCATTCTCATTAGACAAGAGGCCAGGGAAAGGAAAAGTTTATGAGAAATCTATCAAATGCATATTTTATAGGCTACTCAAGTGAGTCTAAAATCTATGGTACACAATGACAAAAAGAGTCATAACAAGCAAAGATATAAAATTTACCAATGAATTTCTGAACAAATCAAACAATAATATCAAAATGATTGAAGATAACTGAACCTAAGAAAGAGAGAGAACTAACAATAAAGAAATACAATTAGAAATTATGAGCATACCAAGAAACAATTTAGAACTCAAAGGAAACACTTCATCATAAAACAAAACAAATGAAGATGAAAATGAGCAGAACAGAGAATTAACAGAAGTGAGTAGAAGACTACAAATTACTCATACCAGACAGAAGAGAAGATCTAAAAGAGAATACAAAATGAAAACTATGGACAAATCCTCCACAATCACTGAAAGTATAACAAGAGACAATACAGAGCCTTCAATATACAAAGAAGCTATGGTGTCAAATGGCAAGCAACCATGGAAAAGGAAATGGAATCCCTAAAAAACAAAATATAAAACTTATTGTAGCTACCCAAGAGTGACACCTATCAAATTCAAATGAATTTTATAAATTCAAGGATAATAAAGCTACAGAGGACAGGAAACACAAGCACACTTAGTGGCAAAGGGCTTTCCACAGCAAAACTTCATAGATTATGATGAAATATATTCCCTGTATAGGATTTTGACATAATAAGGCTGCTAACAGCTATAACAATAAAGAATTGGTTCTTACATCAATATGATGTGAAATCAACATATCTACATAGCTACCCGAGAGAAATAGATTTAAAAAATCCTGAAAAAATTTTTAATACAATAAAAACATTTTCAATAATTTTAAATGATCTTCATCAGTTACAGAAAAATCGAACATAAAATGAATTCAAAATAAATATAAAAATTAATGGAAAAATGCCCTTGCGGATGAAATATAGATAAATAAATAAACAACTTAAATAAGGTCAAAATACAGTGAAAAAGAATAAATATAAGATATAACATCAAAATTAGCATTATCATTAATTATTGTAAAATGATCTCCAAGCGATTGACAATGCGTCTGCATCTCTATGGTTTATACAACCAGTTCCCATGTGTGCCTTGAAGATTTCTACTTTCTCAAGATGCTTCACTGCTTGCCTATTCGATGTTGTTCTAATGATTGCCGCCTGATCCCATTGGACGCTAACATCTTGTTGTCTTGCATATGCCGCTAAAACAGTGCTGTCCAGGTTCTTATTGATTGTATATTTGTGTTCCTTGAGTCTTTATTTTAAAGTGTGCATCGTTGCCCCCACATAAACAAGCTTGGAATCAAAATGTTGGTTTTGTAAAGGTACCGAATAAATACTCGTCTCTGAATTCCAATCCTCTTTCTTTTTTATCGTTTCTTAAAAGTTTGAAAACAGTGGGATTACGTCGGTATACAATGTGAAAATTATTAGCTTTGGCAGTACCTCTATGTATCCTGTTTAAACATGGGATGTAATTTAGTACTATTCTTTTCCTGCAGTCTACCTTGGGAGAATGCCATCCCATGATTTGGAAGGCTGTAATAAGTCTCTCAACCTCCTCTCTCCAGTATCCTTGTTGTTCAGCTATCTTAAGAATGTAATCCAGTTCTTTGATTGTGTCATAAATGCTTGTGCAATGTGTATAAGCACGTTTAATCCATGCTCTGAAAGATGCCAAGTTGATGTGCCCAGGATCGATGGATTGATGTGGGATAACAATGCACTGAAAGCAGGGTTTATGATATATGTCGGTGCAGATCTCCCTTTGCTTGCATGTAATGGAAATGTCTAGGGAGTTGACATTAGTATCGCTCTTTTGGTCAACTTGTAGCAATAATCCATGAGGGTTATTGTTGATTGTGTCTAAGAAATGTTGCAAGTTAGGCTCCCTTTGCAACAGTATGAAAATGTCATCCACATATCTAGCATACAAAATGATATGTTGTTGAAAGTTAGGTAGGACTGTGTATTTTTTTACATATTCCGTTTCCAGTACATAGTTTATTATATGAAGAAACAGATCTAGAGTAACCAGAAGGACTTCAATGGAAGAGTAAAGAGCATTTATATTGTAAACTTAAAGCCAATCTATGGTCTAAAACAAAGTGGACGTTGCTGGAACAATCACTTTGGGAAATGCTTAAATGAATCAAACATCAGAAGGATTATGGTTGATCCTTGCATATATAAACTAATAAGAAAGAAAGTGATGATAATCTTAGCAGTATACATGGACAACACCTTCGTAATCTCACAAAACAAACATATGAGAAAATTGGTACAAGATTCAAAATTGATTTTAAGCAAACTTTTTTTTGACATTAAGTCCTTAGGACTCATTTCTGAGCTACTAGGAGTAAGATTCATAGGTTGAAAAAACAGTATCATCCTAGATCAGGAAAGATACATCGAAAAACTATTGGAGAAATTCAGTATAAAGGAAGTAAAGGAAGTTGCTACTCTGATAAAATGTAAACAGGATTTGCACAGAAACTAATGATACAGATGAGAATTTATCCTACAGAGAGCTTATAGGTGGGCTAATATATGTACATATCTGGCTTTGTTCTCTGTGATATCTCATTTGCAGTCAATAAACTTTCCAATATTGTTACAAGATGTGGGGAAGATTTTCTTGGATGTTTGAATGCAGACTGAGCAATGGACAAAGAAAGTTGCAAGAGCACTACTGGATACATCATATTTATGGCAGGAAGATCCATGATCTGGAAAAGTACTAAACAATCCATAATAGCACTGATCACCATGGGAGCAGTGTGTGTATCCCTACCGATATGCATGAGAGATGTGACTTAGATGAGAGAGATGGACAACTTGATCAACATGAACTACTGAAAGATCCTACAGTAATCAGTTGTAACAATCAGGCGGTGATAGGACACATCAAAAGTTATGTAACAAATGATAGGACTAAGCACATAGCTTGAAATACTACTTTATTTGAAAGAAAAATCACAGATGATACAATAGAGATGAATACATAGTTATCAGAACATAGCTGACATCCTCACAAAACCACTAGGGATGGAACCCTTTTGACCACATAACTAGTAAATATATTATCAAGCAAAGGTAGAATCTCTTCAAGAGAGGGGATAATTAGGGAAAGAACGTTAAAGAAATAAATATATACAATCAATCAACATTATTATTATATAAAGTGGCAGTACTTAGTGAGACCCTTAGAACACAAAGGGGTAACAGAAAGAATAGAACTGGATTTAAAAGTGTGCACTATTATCAATGAGTTAGAATAGTTATGTATAGTTATATGTTAGAATAAAAAGTAGTGTAGATAAAGCTAGTCTCATCATTTTCCCAACAGTAATCTTATTTTTAAATTTCAAAATTGAATAAATTACAGGTTGACAGTGCCTAGTAAATCTCAAGTTCCTGTGGTGACTAAATCTGATGAGCATCCATTAGTAACATGGGAAAGTGAAAGGTAGATACTAATTATAAGTAATAGATGTACAGGTATACTTCGAGTTACGTCATTCTCGATTATACGTCGTTTGTCAAAAAAGTATATGGAAAAATAAAAATCAAGTTTAAGTCATTTTATTCGACTTTACATCCGTCCACCACAAATATTGAAGTTGTAATATCACTAGAAAAGCATTAAAAGCACATAAAATCATATTAAAATATGTACATTTACAGTAAATGTTAATATAATCATCATAAATCCTAGAGAACGAAACATGAAAACATCTGTGTTTCTGTGTTGTCGTCTTATTTAGCGATCTTTAAATGCTCATTATTGGCATTTTCCATGGTAGTTCAAACATCTACTATTTATCGTTGTCGTTAGCACCACTCGATATTAGTAAATTTAACATAAATTAGTTTATTTTCTACTATTGCAAAATAATTTTAATAACTCTATTTGTTGTTTAACCTTAAAATATCGTCTTATTTTATAATGTCTTAAAGAAACCACATTCACAAATAAAGAGTTTGCGATGTACTGTAAACATCACCAAATTGTATACATGTACTGTACATTTACAAGTATTTACTGTATGTACTGTACAGTATATGTGTTTGTAAATTTAGATTACTTTTTTCTGTACTATATTAGTTTTTAATATAGTACTAAATATAATAGGCCTATAATATAAAATTTATATGTTTGTAAGCTTAAAATAGATTCTTATTAACCACATATTAAAAATGCATTTATACATAAAATACAGAACTGGAATGGTAATTTGTGGTTTAGCCTAGTGACAAGTAAATTCAACTTACGTTGTCTCTCCTGGAACCAATTACCGACGTAAGGCGAGGTATACCTGTTTTGAGTGATTAAGCTTTACATAAATAATATAGTATAAAACATACAGTATATAAATAATATATAAATTAATTAATTGAATTAATTTTTTGATTATTGAATTTATTTAAGTTAAAAAAAACTTTTACTTGTAAAATATTAATTTTTCACGCATCATCTTACAGATATTTATATATGTAGACTGATAACTTCAATTAATAATTTAAAGTATATATAAATGGTTTGCTGTATATTAGCTAATATGACGATTTTAGTCTCTGTAATCCAAATTCTTGGTAGACAAATCTCACAGCAATTTAAAACTTATTGGCAAATTAAATTTATTTTGTAAAGACTACATCAAATGCATTTCGGGCTGGTGTAATATCTTCCAGACCCTCTTCAGTGAATAACCGTTGGTGGTAGTTACAATGATATTTCCATAGGTAAGGGTGGTAAACTTTGCACACATTTATATGAATCAAGTTTAAGAAACTTTTCACACACGTGTATAATAAACATACTAAAACCTCCCATCATTTAGTATGTTTATTATACACGTGTGTGAAAAGTTTCTTAAACTTGATTCATATAAATGTGTGCAAAGTTTACCACCCTTACCTATGGAAATATCATTGTAACTACCACCAACGGTTATTCACTGAAGAGGGTCTGGAAGATATTACACCAGCCCGAAATGCATTTGATGTAGTCTTTACAAAATAAATTTAATTTGCCAATAAGTTTTAAATTGCTGTGAGATTTGTTTACCAAGAATTTGGATTACAGAGACTAAAATCGTCATATTATTAAATAATTTAAAGATTTAAAGTTACTGAAATTTCACTACATTTTTAAGTCAAGAGATTAAAAATATACAGGTAATTCCTGTATAACACAGCACTTCTATAGCATGGATTCACTCTAACACGGTTCGAGAATTGGGAACATCCCCTGTATAACACGGTGCTTTTATAGCATGGGTTCACTCTAACATGGTTCGAGAATTAGGTAAAACCCTCGTACAACATGAAATGTATTAAAAACTGTTACCAGTTGATGATTCTCATGCTGAGATCATCATATAGGATGAATAATCTCTGGTAAAATATTTACTTAAATAAGTATTTTACCCATAAAAAAATCTACTATGTAAAGCTGAAAAACTGGATTCTATCACTGTATGCCAAAAATGGCCACTAGGAGCACCCCTAGCAATTATTTAAATTAACAATATAAATTATTTTATATATATTTTATATTTTTACAGTATAATATTCAATATATTATTATTTTTATTTGTAATTTTGTATGCCCCGATGCCTGCATCGGCATTTTGTGAATCATAAATCCGATTTAAAGAAGGATTTAACAGCATGTTTTTTTAATTTTTGGAACCTAACCACCCTTTTCACACTAATTCTTTGTTTCGTATAACATGAATTCGCATAACACTGCAATTTTTTTGAATGTAACTACCGTGTTATACGGGGGTTGCCTGTACTATAATTTATTGAAGCCATAGAAGTTGCTGACAAATAGACATTTTGCTTTTAACTTCTATAATTCAAAATCATCATGTAAAAAAATTACCTTTTACTTTGTTCTCTTAAAAATTTCTGATATCATTAATATGAGTTTTATTTTATCATATTGAAACAAAAGAATAATGAGTCTATATTCAATATAGAAAAATTGGACATGGAGGAGCTTAGAAATATTTTCTTTCAGTTTCATTTGAATAAAACTATTGTTTGTTTGAAGCCTTTCTGATCCCTTAGATAAATTAGAAAGGCTTCAAATTAGAAATCTAGGGGGTTGAAGAGCTAATAAATGAATTATATAAAACTGCTTTAATATTAATAAAATACAGTGGAACCTCGCTTAATGAGCATAATTTGTTCCAGAGTCTTACTCTAATTTATCTAAGGGATCAGAAAGGCTTCAAACAATCCATCTAAGAATGGATCAAAAAGGGTAGAAAATGTTTTGGGCCAGAAAGGATTACTATTAATTTGATTTCTCATGTGATGTGAGAGTAAAAATGAATGAACTTATATAAAAGTAGCAATATTGATTTTGTTTGTTTTCTCTAACTATGAACTATTATATATTCAATTATTACTTCTGATTATATTTTTTTGAACTAACTTTTGAAGTTTTTCTTTTTTGAAATTAAATCATTGGTTTGTCTTTTTTTATAACATGTAAATTTTAGTTATGGTTAAAAATAAAGCATAACAGTTGGCTTAAAATAAATAGAAATCTTCAATTTTAATAAAGAAAATGTTTTTAGAATCTCTTCCTTCATCTTCAGTTCCAGAAATGAATTAAAATAATAAAAAATAAGTTAAATGATAAAACTTTGGACAGCATATATGGAATGTATTAAAATCTGAAAGTATGTTTTTTAATTTAAAATTTAAGAAAGTTGAAAGTTGAAAACAAACTCAATTCTAGTTTGTTAGTCTAAAATCACCACTTTTCTATTTTAAAAGTGGTTTTTTTTTTTAGTATTTAAAAACTAAATATTATAAAAATAACTAAATATATTAAAACTACAATTTGACAATAAAATGAACTATAGAAACTTACTCTGTCAATAATCTAGGTTTTGATAGAAATAAATGGTATTAATAGCTTGGAGATTTTTGAAATTTTTTTAATAATGTTGACAGAATAAGTTTTATTTAAATGAATAATATACAACTGGTGCTTCAGGTTACCAAAAATTATTTATTCACAAAAAAATGTCTTTTGGCTGTACTAGAGCCATCATCAGTTTGACATTTTGAATTTAATTTCTTTTTAGCGCACTCATGTATAAAATTTTGTTGTATTTCAGACCTTTTCATCCCTCATCAGCAGGTGTTTTATCAGTTATATTTCTAAAATACAATAATTTTTTTAATTACACAATTAAAAATTTTTTAAAAATGATAAAATCTTAAACCATAATTACCTACTTAATATGCTTTAGACAAATGATTCCCAAATTTTTTTTGAGGCACTGGCCCCTTGGTTCCATAAACTTATACCCAACACCCACAACCTATTTTCCCTTGTGTGAGAAAGGTTAAAAAATAGATAAGCTTTTCTACATCACTCACACTGTGTCCTTACCATACATTGTTGTCAACATCTGAAAACCATTAAATGCAATGTTTATTCTTACCCATTTTAATGGAGAAAAGGGAAAGGTCATCAGTGACCTGAACTCTCAACTTAAGTTCACCATTCAGGCATGCCTCCATTGCCCCCTGCTTCTCTTCAACCCCCTAGATTTACTCACCACTCCCAAGGATGGTGAGTAAATCTAGGGGGCTAATAAATGAATAATATAAAACTACTTCAATATTTAACAAAATACAGTGGAACCTCGCTTAATGAGCATAATTCGTTCCAGAGTCTTACTCGTTGATTTCTATGGGAAAAATTGTTTCACTTAATGTAAAATATGATAATGTGTTCCACACCGAAAAAATACTCAAATGTTTTACGTATAACGTTTATTCAAATAAAATTATACAGTGTACAAAGTTAAGGAGCATGAATCATCATCATTTTTCCTTCTAGCGCAGAATGAACCATCCTGGAATGAGAATTCGATTTGCAGAAACAAAAAAAAAAATTACAGCTAATATGTTTGATAAACAGTCCAAACAATATGCCAAATTCTTGAGTTATGTAAAGGCTATAATTAAATATTAGAAATTAATTAATTTGACTAGAGGTAGGCAGTTATGTTTCTATCTCATATTAAATTTAATAATTATAAATAGTTAATTTTTAATTTAGACATTTCTAAAACTTAATTTGGAATCGGTCATTAAATTTAATGACCCAAGAATTTGGCATATCGTTTGGTGTGTTTATTATATAATGGGCTATGGTTGTTGATGTTTATAAGTAATATGTGTGAACACAAGTTTGGAAAAATATGTGATTACAAGCGACACTAAGATGCTAGCGGAACGAGTGCTAAACACAGACTGACGGAGCATGCCGCATGCGCACAATTCAGGACTTCCCCTCTCTTCGTCACTTGTTATGCAAAACATCGCTTGTTAAGCAAGGCAAATTTTTACAATTTGTTTCGCACGTTATGCAAAATACTCATTTTGCGAGATGCTTGTTAAGTGAGGTTCCACTGTATCTTACTAAAATAGTTTGTTCCACAAGCTGTTCTAAACAAGCTTGATCAATCCGATCTGATAGCACGCTTCACAAAAGTGAATCAAATATTAATTTTGTTGAAAATAAATTTTATAAATTCTTGGAATCAAGTAGTTGAATTTTTTACTATAGCTTACAGTGACCGTAAATGAAAATGTTCAGTTTCCTTGTGTGTGTGGACATGTGCAATGAATGGAATGAACAGAACACATCTGACAGACATACAAAAGTTCTATCATAAGCACATAAAAGTTTTTATTAATTTGAACCAATAGATTGATTTAATCTCTCTAATTTCATCTGCAAGTTAAATCAGCGTAATAAGTTTTATTAATAGATTATAGTCACAATAGACTAATATTAATAAAATAATAATATTAGAAGCATTAATTAATTTAGGAATATAAGTTTTATTTTTTTGTATCGTTACTAATATTAAAGATTTAAAATTAAACTCATATTTAAAATTTGAATTATTTTATCATGATTCAAGTGAATTAAATTAAAGATCAAATTTGAAGGTTTTTATTACGATGACAAAAACAGTCAAATTTCAGATGAAGAGTATATATATGATAAGCATATCTGATAATCACACAGTGGACATTTAGGCCCTTAAAAGTGGCATTTTAGGCACTTAAAATAAGCTCTTAAGTTGCCTCGTTTAGGCTTTATAAACAAAAAATTTGCGCAATGAACAATTAATGTACTTATCAGGATGACAAATTATTTACTTAACATATGCATTCCAAACAGAAATGCACGTATTCAGAATGATGCAAACACAATGTTTGTACATTTTTTTATTCACTCTGTTTCTCATAGTTGCAACATCTGCCACTGAGAATTAATTTATATGCAGGGAAAGAGCATTTCACATATACTGAAGATAACAGACAGTATTTCAACCTTGGAAGAAGATGAACTGGCAATTCACTTTTAGTTTTGCTCTTCTTTTTTGCCAAAATATCATCCATAACAAACAAGCACTTTAATCCAGTACAGTAATACCCCGAACTTACGCGATAGGTGGGACCAAGCGATAACCGCGTAAGTCAAATTAGTGTAAGTCTGGTATAATTTCGCATATAAATACATAGAAATTATTTTTAATTGGGGCTGGAGACTAAAGAAAACAATAATTTACAAAAAATGTTTAATAAAATCTTAGATAATACACACGAATAATAAATTATATTATTAAAATCATAAACCGAAGTTATTTTGATGTAGAAGGCTTTATAAAATCTAACAAATTTGTCTGATGGCTCAAAGATTTTTTTTTCCTCCCACAAAATTTCCTCGTAGCATGCTAATAATTTTTTTATTTCTCGTTTTGTAGAAGAAATGTGCTCTTTGTTGGAGTCTATATTTTCTAAAATTTGTAACCCCTTTTCAATTGAACTGAGGCCATCTTTCAAGTTTCCAACCATTATTTGATCTTCTGATTGAACTGGGTTTAAAGAATCAAGTTCTTCAATGTCTTGCTCTTGCTCACGCATTTCTTTGAGCTCATCAATTGTCAGCTCCTGATTGTGGGAATCCAGCAGTTCTTGAACGTCATCGCTGTCCACTTCTAAATTTGTTTGCCTGGCAAGATTGACAACTTCTTCAATCACATTACCAATTTCATCAGGCTCTGGCACTGATTCTGCCTGAGTTTCAGTGGTGGAAAAAAAGGACAGTTTTTTTCCAGATGCCATTTAAAGTTTTTTGTGAAACTTCATTTCAAGATTGTCCAATGATTCTCACTGCATCTAAAACATTGAATTGTTTCCAAAAATCTTTAACAGTGAGCTCGTTGTTTTGTCTCATAGCTTCATGCGGATGTGCAAACTATCGTCTCTTGTAATAAGCTTTGAATATTTTGATGACTCCCCAATCCATTGGTTGAAGCAAACTGGTAGTATTTGGTGGCAAAAATACAACTTTCACACTTGGGTCAAAAATTAGTTAAAGTTGCAGGGGGATGACCTGGTGCGTTGTCGATTATTAGTATCATTTTAAATGAAATTTGTTTAGATTGGCAATAATGTTTGACTTCAGGTATGAAGTGATGACCAAACCAGTCCTCAAAAAGGGAAGCTGTCACCCAAGCTTTATGATTAAACTTCCAAATCACAGGCAAGTCAGCTTTAGATTTATTTTTCAATGCTCTTGGATTTTCCGGGCAATAAACTAAGAGAGGTTTTAACTTACAATCACCAGCTGCATTCGTGCCAACCATCACTGTCAATTGATCTTTGGTTGCCTTAAAACCTGGAAAAGCTTTCTCTTCATGTGCGATAAAAGTTCTTTTAGGCATCTTCTTCCAGAACAGGCCAATCTCCTCTACGTTGAATATGGTTTGGCTGGTATAGCCACCTTCATCTATCATAGCTTTGAATTTCTCTGGATAGTAAGACGCAGCCTCTTTATCAGCACTTACTGCCTCGCCACTTTCTGCAATGCTATGCCAAATTACAGTGACTTTTGAATCGGCTGAACCAACCATTACTAGCTTTAAACTCTTCATCTTTAGCCACCTCTCTAGCATCCTCTTTCAATCTCTCAAAAATCAGCTTAGCTTCAGAGCATGCTATGTTCTGATCAACAGGACAATTTTTCACATTTACTTAATTACCACACCATAATTTTAACATTGTTTCCATCTCAGCAATAGTATCGTGACATTTAGGAATGATGCCTGAATTTAAAGATTGAGCATTTTTCACAGCTTTGAGAATTTTTTCTTTACCTTTTATAATTGTTCTGACCATCGATTCCTGTAGATCAGCGAAGTCTTTACTAATGTTAACTTTACATTCCAAAGATAAAGTTTTTTTCTTTTCTTATTTGATGCACAAGAATTAGTTCTACTTCATTTGGATGACATAGTAGAGTCTCTCAAGTCTCAGTAGATGTAACAAACACAGAAATAAATAACACAAAATAAATTGTAGCTATGCGTCGATTTCGCGCAACACATCCGAATATGTAAGCTGAACAATAGTGTGGGGGAGTGAGTAATCAAGAGTTGCGTGGTGCTCAAACAAAAGACAAATCGACGAGATTTGAAAATCGTGTAACTCTGGGTTCACATAAGTTGAGGTATTACTGTACTCTCTTGAAGCACTGCTTTCAACTCTTTCTTCACTTTTTTGCAGCAGTGCTTGGTGCATCACAAAGTTGCTGCTTTGCTCTGTTGTGGATATCAATTTGTTCATATATAGTTTTCCCACTACTTTCAAGAGCTGTAATAGTATATTCAATGAATGTGAAATAAGACTTGATGTACACCAGATTGTTCTAAACATAAATGTCATTCAAAATTTTTTTGGCTTTAGTTACACAAACTGCATAGTCTGCTAATGTGGCCAGAAGTTTTTTGATATTGGAGAGATGTTCACTGTAGTAGTTGATACAAAATCTTAGCCATGTATACGCTAAGGGAAAAATACAGATTTGCCTAAAATCCACTGTCCAAAAATGACAAATAAAGCATCTCTAACACTATATTTATTAAATAAAAGCATTTATTTTAAAATATTTTATATAGTTTTAATTTTATTATTATAAAATTGCATCAGGGGGTCTAATTTATTTCCATTATTATTGCATTCTAATTTTTTCTGCTTGGGATATGCATTCACTGGGACTTAAATATAAATAATTAATAATTAAAAAATGAATTTGTCTGATTGCATTTTTGGAAAAAAAAATGAAACTTAAGCAGTTTAATTTAAGAATTAAAGTAAATCTTTGCAGAAAATGAAATGAAAAATTAATAAAACCTTTTTAAAAATATAAAAACAGACTAAACTTTGTGTTTTAGGTAAAAATAGGCAGAAACATCAAAATAAGCATTTTTAGACATTATAAAATACCATTGTTTCAGTCTAAATGTTCATGAAAGGTATTCATACGAAATCTTAGCCATGTATATGCTAAGGAAAAAAATAGGCATTTGTCTAAAATTCGCTGTCTACTAATAATATAGAACTGTTTTTTGTATCTAAGCAGAACATTCATAATACAAATTATATATTTTCAAATTGGTAAAGCAATTTATTATTAACAACAATGAGAGAGAATAAAAACTTTGTTTATTGATATTTTATAAATACTGTAATGATTGTAAACAATTGATTATTCTGACAAATTGATATGTGACATATCAATTTGTCAGAATAATCAATTGTTTGATCTTTTAATAACATTTTCAACTGAAGATATCTCCAAAGTTGGATTAATAAGTAATTTGCTACTTACATATTTTGTAACCTTAAAATAACATTGTTTAGTCATTTATAATATTTTTTTATTTATTGTCTGTAATTTAGCATGAGTCATGAATATTTGTAATTCTTTTAGTTTTTTTCCTTATTCAGCTACAAATAGATTTAAGCCAGAAAAGCCATTAAATAATTGATTTTAATTTTTACTTAGCAGTGACGATGACTATGAATTCCATTCCTTGAGTAAATCAGCCACTAGAGAAATAACTCAACAATTAATCAGAGATGGATATAATTTGGATCTGACTCCTGATGATGAAGACCTTGACTTAATACCACCAAAGCCATTGAATCAGCGATGTGCTTGTTGTAATATTAATTATTTATGTTTAATTCAATAATTATTACATTCCAATTTAAAAAATGTTTACTTGTTAAGTATGAAAAATTTTATATTTTTATGATATATTATTATTGCAAAGTAAAAGTTTGTGAATTCTTTTTATATTATTAATCAAATAAATGATTTAAACTACAAAATTACTTCAGAGAATATATGAAGAATATATATTAAATTTTGAAAATACTGGCACTCTAGTAATAATGAAAATAATACTACTGTTTTTTTTTTAATATTCAAAACACGTACCCAGAAGAAAATGCAGAAAAAATTCCAGAAATATGCATTAATGTATTTGTTAACATACTTTAAAACTAAATTTAAGCTAATTATTTTCAAAATATGTTACAAAGTGATATCAATACTTTGAAAAATTATTTTATTTAAGTAATATAATTAATCAAATTAATTTTTTAATATGGTGCTGTGATAAATTTATTTGAACAAAAAGAATTCTATCATTAATTATAAAAGTAATCAGTATTAAAAGAAAAACAATTGGAAGTTTTATGTATAGAGATTGTGTCAAAATACTTTACCATGTTTGCATATAGAAAATTATTGAATATTCCTGTTTTTTACATTTCCATTTTATACTTTTTTTTATTCTTTTCTTTGAAATGAAAATCAGATATTATATTTAATATAATGTTGATTTTAAATTATATTTTTTAAGGAAATTAACATTATAATTAGTTATTTTTATGCTCTATGCAATGTTTCATTTACATAAAAAAATTTCTCAGGTTTTCATTTCCTGTTTTTTGTAGACATCTAAACAAATCTGATAAGCATTATAAACAAATCCTTAAAAAAAAATGGAAAAAAAATTTTAAATTATATAGAAAATTAAATCAATAAAGTTACAAAAATGAACAGATGAACCTAAGCAATGAGGTATTTAAATTAATACAGTAAAATAAACTTTATAAATTTTTAAAAATTCATATGGAAAAATTTACTAATATAACAAATGTTTGGATATTTTTCTTTTACTAAAAATGTTTTCATTAATTCATTATCTTAAGTAAATTCAAAAATATTTAAAAATAATAATATTAAATTAAATTATTTTAGTTCTAAAGTAGTAATAAGATAGGAAATTTGTATAAATAGAGGAATAACAACAGTTTTATACTCAGTTCTAGTGTATAGTTCTCTCAGTTCTCAGCTTTATTTCTCAGTTCTAGAATCAGTAGAACTGAGAAATAAAGAACAAAATGATATGCAAAGATAACATACTAAACTTATCTGCTTCTTTTAAATCTTTAGCTGATAGTATTTATAAAAATAACAAAATATTTTAATATATTCAGAAATCTTTCAAAAAAATTTTAAAATTACTGTAATAAAACAACAAATCCAGTAGCTTGAAATTTTAATTAATGCCAGATAATTTGCTGGAATATCTGTCAGACTATATTAAGGCTAATTTAATAATTAGATATAAAGTAATTTGACTGAAGATTAATTTATTTCTAATTATTAAATTTATCATGAGATGATTGCTTAACTGCCACCTCAAATTACTTTAATTTGAGGCAGCATTTAAGTGAAATTATTAAATTAACCTTAATGTAGCTCAAATAATCCGGCATATCATTTGGCATTAACTATAATAAAAATTTGTGTAAGTTGTTAGTATTATTATTATTGCTTTCTTTATATTAAAATAGTCAATTTTAATTATATTATTTAAATAGTAAAAATTGAATAAACCAATGATATAAAGAAAAGAAAATTAATTAATGGACAAAGTACTAACAAATTTAACACATCTTAAAATGTTTATTAAAGTATTATTAGTTTTTTAACAAGATATTTGTCTATCGATTCTTTTTGTAATGATATGTTTCAATATTTACTGTAATTATAACATTAAATTATTCTTAAAAATTAGAAAAACTATTTAATATCTTTTTTACAGAGATTAAATTAAATCTTTATGCACTAAAAAATTCTAAATTACAAAATATAAAATAATTATCAGTTATGTATATTTTTGAAATGTTTGAAAACATATAATCAATTATTATTAATATTTAAAGTGATAATTAAATACAGTAGAGCGTCGATAAGTGGAATGATTTTCAGTCGGACTGTGTCGTGCTGAATCGAATGTTTTTGATACTAAATTTACTTCTAAAGTATAATTTTCATGTTTTTTATATTCTTTAATATATTTATTTTGTTTGTACAAAATGCAGAAATAATTTTTAACGATACGCTAGCCTCGATGATTATTATAAAAATTTTCGTTAGGCTTAAAATTGATGAAAATTCAACACGAAGCGACACGCAACGGAGAAAAATTCAACAGGAAGCGATACGCAACGGAGAAAAATTTGAACATCGGACAGGTTAATGTATTTTTTCGTACAAAGTCGGAAACTGGAACAAATCATTAACTGGAAGGACCCCAGTCCCCAATTGGTTCCACTTATCGACGCTCTACTGTATAATTTTGTAAATAAATAAAAAAATAACAATAATTATGATTCTAATATTGTTGCTACTAAAATATTTATTTACAAAATTATAGATTGAAAATTAAATATCATAAAAGAAAGATTTTTAGTTAGTAATAATCTACATTTAAATTTTGAGAATATTGTTGAGATTTAGAGAGATCATTTTTAATCATTATTATCCATATTTGAAAAAATATAATATAAAAATTCATTTGCCTGATAATAAGAAAACATCATACAAGTACCTACACTAAAAAAGACATTAACAACAAAGATGATAATTTTCAAAAAAGAATTTTGAAAATTGTTACTTAATATCAATGTAATCAATGCAATATGTACTGTATATATACAGGGTATCTCCAATCTTTTTGAACAAGATTTTGCCAGCTGATAGGAAACATTGAATACAAAAAAGTTTTCCCCATAAATGTTTTTGATTCAGTCTTGGTTTCAAGAAATACACAAAAAGTTGTCAATTTTGTAAAATAATATTTTTTGAATATCACCAGTTCCAGTCAACCAATTTTAATAATTTTTTTTCCTTGAATGAAATGTACTTTTCCTGTTGAATAGATTTTTTTTTTAATAACCTTTTAAACATGGGTTTTTTTATTAATTAGTGAAATCTTGTACAGGTATTAGGAAGATCTAAAACTAAAAAGTGACCAGTAATCATTAATCCATTTAACTGCATCTTTAAATTTTTGTGATTGTCAACTTGGGTCTGGAATTAAATTTTTAAATTGATAGTACATAAAGCTTTATTATTATTCAATCGATTACATATCTCAGAAGAAATAAAATAAACTTTTATAAACTTCTAAGTCAGACCTTAACCACCTTATTTTTTACCTTTAAAATGTTTTCCTTACCCCATTGTGAAGAGTATTTCAACACAAGCAAAAAATGATCTCATTGATTTTTGGACTGCAATTTGAAAAAACTGTAGACTTATAAATTCCCACTGTCATCCATTGAGATCAGAGATGGAAAGCTTGGCAGGAGGTCCCAATTAACTAAGAGTATATACAAACTTCCAGTCCAGACTGGATTTCAATTCAAAAATTTTCCCAGAATGGGGTTACATAGATGACCAGCCTCACACTGTTGTTATCAGGAAAAGTATGATGTACAGGGGCAAAGCACTACTAATTTGAGATGAAGAACATATTTCAACTCTCATCCAAGTGCGTCAAGTTTTGTGACGTCACTTTGTGCATTGTATTCACTGGATACATAAAGCAAATTAATGCAATTTTTATATTTTTACTGATATATTTGCTTGACTACAATTGTATCTTTGATTTCTACATTTTCTCTATTATCTAACAGTATAAAATACTTATGGGTTTAAAAAAAATGAGATTTTTATCTATATTTTCTATAATTTTATTTGTAAATGCAAAAAACTAAACTTATCAAATATTGTCTCTCTATAAATAATTTCAACATTTACTTATTGACATCAGATTTGTTAAATTTCACAGGGTTGTATTATTTTTCAACTTCAGAGTAAAGCTTTGTTTATTTTCTCCCACAAAAGTAATAGACTCTGCCCGTTTTCCACTGTGAAGTACAACAAACTGCTAATCGTTTTATTACTTTGTTTTCAAAAACTCCCTCTCTGTCAGTAGTGGGTTAAATGACTAAGGAATTGTTTTCTCGCACTCTGGAATGTTTTCTTTTAGATTTAACAAATAGTATTGCCAGTAATGAAGTCTATACTTTTATTTTTAATAATTAAAAATATATTGAGAAAATTACCAAATAAATGCTTGGTCACAATTACTAAATGGTGTTGCTACATAATAAACATAAATTTTAATTGTTGCAAACTTGAAAGTATTAAATTTCTTATGCTCTGATCACGAGACAGCAAGGCGATAATACTGAAGCAAGAAAATCTTGTTGTCATAAAAGCTGCAATGACTTATTTGAAATGAATTGGGATTGGTCCTGCCATTGAAACCAGGAAAAAAAGATAGAATTTGTAGTATTGTGGTAAAGGTTAAATATTCTACATTGTTTTTTTTTTTATTGAATTGCAATTGTTGCACATAACAATCACAAGAGTACAGTGCTCTCACACTGCGAGAGAATTTACTGCAGTTGGTAGTAAGGTGTTGTTTTTCGTAAAATTTCTCTTAAAAAGAAGTCATAAACTTAAAACCACTGTCAGAATCGCTTCAGAACAAATGAGGAATACTACAAAGCCCACAGTTCAATTTTTTATTTATTTACTTTTGAGGAATTGAGTTTAAAAAATGCCATGTATCTGCTGGATACATATGTGACAAAGTGAGAGCTAAATTAAATAAATTAAAAATTGCAGCATGGCATTGTGACAATGTCACAATAATTTTTGCTTGTTTTGTTTAGAGCTTTGTTTTTGAGATATAGCTAATTGAACTTGAATCACAAAATTTTTCTACTTTTTACATTTTAAAATATTGTGTTGAGATGATCTTTACAATGGTGCACTAAAACATTTTCAAGGTAAAAATAATGTGGTCAAGGTCACCAAACTGACTTAGAAATAAAAGTTTATTTTATTTCTTCTGAGATGTGTAATCGATTGCAATAATAAAGCTTTGTGTACTACCAATTTGAAAATTTAATTCCAGACCCAAGTTGACAATCACAAAAATTTAAAGATGCAGTTAAATGGATTAATGATTACTGGTCACTTTTTAGTTTTAGATCTTCCTAATACCTGTACAAGATCTCACTAATCAAAAAACATCGTATTTTCAAGATTATAAAAAAAAAATCTATTCAACAAGAAAAGTATGCCTTCATCCAAAAAAAAAAAAAATTATTGAAATTAGCTGACTAGAACTGGCAATATTCAAAAAATATATGTTTATATGTGTAAAAATAATAATAATTTACAAAATTGACTTTTTTTTTTTTTTTTTTTTTTTTTTGTGCATAACTTCAAACCAAGGTTGAATCGAAAAAGTATATGAGGAAACTTTTCTATTATATTCAATATAATAATTAATATTTTCTATCAGCTGGTAAAATATTTGCTCAAAAGATTAGAGATACTTTATTTATGAGTAATCAAATTAAATGTGAAGCAAGTGAAAAACTTGGACTTTGATACATTACAAGATAATTAAATAAAACAGTTTAATATATTTAGAAGTTTAAATAATCTAAAATTAAATTATTTAAAATATCAGTAAAACGTAACTTTATTATTACAAGATATAAATAAATTGATAACCAAGAATTTTATATTTAAAATTTTAAATCTTCAAGAATTGTTTATTTGTATTATGAAAATTTTTATTACTAAAATTATAATAAATTTAATTATTAGTGTATTGTAAGTTAATATTTTGTATTAATTTAGCAACAATATTGCTAGTTATTTGAAATATTTTGATAAAAGAATTATTTAATTAATATATTTTGTTTTAATATTAGTAATATCAATTTGGAATTCCAACTAAAAATATTATACATAATTTAATTTGCATCTAACTTAATTGTAATTATAAGTAAACTGTTCTAAATTTTTATAAATGTCAAATTTAAATCAAATAAAACTTCTAAATTAAGATTAGAATCAATTCTCAATGCAAACTTTGTTGTTAATAAACACATCTCTCATTTAAATGGTGTCATAAATCAGAAAAGGAATGATTTAAAACATAAACTGAAATTTTACAAATGTTTGTATATCATTTGAAAACGTTCATAAAATCAACTATTCCTTTGAAAAATCAGCAATATTTTAATGTTTTCGTATGTTTACATCTTTAAATCAAGTCATCTTAGTCTCCATCCTTTCATAACAGATTGTGAAATTTAAAATTTAAAAACAAATGTTCTTGTTGAATTGGAGATATTTGAACTGAACACATTTTCTTTAACATAGATAAAATTAACAAAAATCAAAATATATAAAAATTAAACTTAACAAAATAGTTATAAAATTTCGATTATAATTATCTTCTTATAAGAGTTCCTTTCATACTGCTTTGTGTTGTATTGATATCCATAGTATAATTACAGTCGACTCCGCGTAAGTTGACACCCCAAGGGGAAGTGGAAATGTGTCAAGTTATCTGATGTGACGACTAAAGCAAAGTTGGAAAAAAACCACAATTAATAAAATACAGTAGTGCATTATACAGTAGTATAGGCTTACAATAAATTGTGTCCACCATTTACAATTACTCTGTAGATGAAAAACTGAAAAATTCGTTTAGTGTTGTTTGTTTTGAGCACTTAATTGTCTCGACTTTTTTTTTCAACAATCATGAACGCCTTGAAAACATCATTTTTGCAATTGTCGGCAAGTAACGTCTAAGGATTCTTAATGCCTCTGGCGTGAGAAAATGCAAAATTGGATTATGGTGTGACGTTGATGTAGATTGTATATTTTCTTTTTGTTTATCTGTTATTATTTTATACATTAAAATACATAAAATGTTAAGGCATTTTTATTAATATGTATATATATATAAATATATTATTATATTATTAAATATATATTAATAAATAAATTGACTTCCCCTCCTGAAAAAAAAAATTAATTTGCACCACACGTGCAGAGTGAATTCATTTTTTCAGGAGAGGGTGACGACTTATCAGAGTGTGGGACTGCAAAAGTATGTCGACTTATCCACATAAGAGTTAAACGGTGTCGAGTAAACCAGAGTTTTTTAACATTAATGCCTATGTAAGTCGGCCGGGACCACAGAAAAGTAACTACTTAACCGGTGGTGTCGACTTATGCGGACTCGACTGTATTGTCTGAGATAATTATACTATGGATATCAAAACAACACAAAGTTATTAAAAACATATTAATATTGACTTTCCATGCATTTTTAAAATTAATCCACTCCTTTCTAAAATTCATGCTGCTGCTTTTTTTTTTTTTTTTTTTTTTTTTTTAAGAATTTTTCTTTGTTTGAGGTTGTTAGCAAGAAAAATTTTTTGTCATTTTATCAAAATATACATTGACCTGGCCTCATATGCCTGTGGACAAGGTAATGTTGAATGTACTATGTTGTGATTCCAGTGTGATTCCAGTTGGTGTTCTTTGAGTCTGAAGGTTAGATATCTTAATATGTATCCTATATATAGTCTTTCATTATCGAGTAAGCCAACTATTAGAGAGATTCCAGGGATTCTTTTATTATCCAGTTGCTTTATTATTACAAAGTAGATTATATATAATGGATTTCTCTTCTAAATTAATTTAATGTGTCCTATCTACTGGTATAGTTTAAGTATCTGCTGAATGTTATTGCACTTGTGTTTAGTGCTTGAACTGGGATATGCAAGTTAAAGTTACATTTTATAGTAAAAAGGATCATGTGAGCAGAATGGGATAAGTATTGAATAGAATGATGATTTCTGGTAATTACCGTATATTCTGGTGTATAAGATGACCCCCAACTTTTACAGTTAAAATATAGAGTTTGGGATATACTCACTGTATAAGACTAGCCCTCTTCCAACGCACACCAAATAAAAGTAAAAAAAATCAGATTTAATTTCAATATGGTAATTTTAATTCAAATGCTTATGACATGCAGGTTCTGAGAAGGTAAACTGTCACATATAAACATAAGGTTGTCTTGTCATCAAACAGGAAAAATTCGGCGGAAAAACACACTCACAATAATTGCTATCATCGATTGCGAGCACCTTTTTCACTATCAATTCTTTTCTCCCAATAATTTTTTTTTTATTTCAAGAAAAAGATCGATTCTAGCCCAATTTTGAAGCGAGATGTTGCAACATACTGGCCTGCCCTTGTGTGCTATTACCGTACCTCCTTCTTTGCCTCTCAGATCTTGCACATGCACGCCTGCGCCGCTTCACTGCAGTCCTCAGGAGCGAGATCTGAGAGGCAGAGAAAGAGGTACGGTAATAGGATACATACAAGGACGGGCCGGACAAGTGAAAGATGCATGTTTTTCTGGGCACAGTGATGCTCTATCTCTATCCATATCCCGGGCGTCCTGGCCGACTGCAGCACCCGCCCTATAAGACGACCCCAAACTTTTGAGAAGATTTTCCTGGGTTAAAAAGTTGTCTTATATGCTGGAATATACAGTAATATTGATTTCATTATTCATTAGTATGAAGGGGCCCTATGTGGTTATTACGTTGTTTCAATTGTACTTTTTACAGTTGGAACCAAGCCATGTAACCAGTCTATAATGGTTGTTGTTAACTAGTTAAAGGAAATGTATATTTGATTTTTTTCCTCTAAATGATAAGTATGTCATCAATATATCTTTTGTAGATGATGATTTTATTCTTAAACTGAGAAATGATATACAATTCTAACTTTCTAATTACCAACTCATATAGAATGTCTGCAATAAGGCTGCAAATAGATTTGGGAATTTGATTCAGTATTTAAACAGAATTGTTAGAAATCTGAGTAATGTTTAAAATTAAAACTAATTTATCTGTTATATAATAATTGATTGTTTCTTACTAATATTTAAAAAAAATTTTTATAAGGTTATTAGTATTCAGTTTTGTAATTATGTGTTTTCAAATTTAAAGAAGGATGAATAGCATATATAGCATATGAATAGATGTTGCTGTTTTTCAAATATATAGTTGATTTTATTGTTAGTCACCAGCTGTAACTGTTTTTTGTAAAAAAAATTAACAAATTAATATAAAATAGCATTATTTTAGCATTAATATAATTATTGTATTTTTGTTAGACATGATTAACAAATTATATATATTGATATATTTTACCATAATTTCCATTTTAAAAAATTGTGATATTTTCCAATATTTAATTTAGTTAGCTATATTTTATGTATTTGCTTGATATTCTTGATGTCTTAAATACATTAAATAATATAGAAATGTCTTACATGAAAAAAACCACTTAACTTCATATATTTTCATTAAAGTATATCATTATTTTTCTTCAGTCTGTATCAACTAGTTATCAAGTTTGATTTTGAAATTTGAAGAAAATATTTAGGCCATTTTATGTAAGTTGCTTTTGTCTTATTTGCAGCATGATTACAGACATAACGAAATAAATTATTTCAAAAAAATTCTTCCAAAATACATTGTTATTTCATGTTTTAATAAAACACTAATTACCATATTTTATGGCATAGAAGACTTGACTTTTAAACCAAAAAAAAAAGGCTAGGTAGGTAGACTAACTCTAATAAAATGTTTATATTGTTTAATTAAGCATTTATTTATTTTTGCTATACAGTAGCTAGGTAGCTTTTGCATGTATTCATGTGAAATATTTTATAGTAAATTTTAATTGTAAGTGACTTCTTTTAAACCCCTCTTTTTCTCTGATAAATAAAAGTATGTATTCTAATTTTACTTTATTCCAATTACAAAAAGTAAAAGAAAAAAATTGAGATTTTAGTCCCATAAGTGTGAGATGGCTTAAATACACTGAATACATTTTTCCTAAATATTCTGCACTGTAATGGGGGTGTGTCTTATATGCTGTATTTCTTAATTATGATAAATTTTAAAATTAGTGTATGAAATTAAATTTTGTACAGTAAGATTAATCAGTGCAATCAGAAGAGAAAGTAAAAATTTAATAAATTTCTTTAAAATAGAGTAGTATACATATTTTATTAAATACAGTAAAATTTGCTTATTTTAATCATGAGTATTGTTATAAATTAATGTTATCAGAATTATAAAACATTGCTTATTGTAATAAGAGTTTTGGTTATAGTCATCATTATCTTAAGGAAGCAGACATTTTTAAACTGTTTATTTGTGCTATCAACCTTAATATTTTGCTGAAAATACCATCATTGTAAATGTTAACTGATGCTTTAAACATTTATCATTTTAGTTACTTGCTTACTCACAGTACAGTAATATAAATTATAGACATTTTGTTGGGATGTCCCAACTTGCCGGTGTTTAGAAATAACTTGGCATAAACTATAAAACATAGCATTTATTTATAACACTGACTCCAATATAAATATCAGAGGTCTGCAAAAAAAAATTTTTTTTTAGCTGCTTGGAATATTTTTGCTGAATTATATGTTTTAAAGATCGGAGATTCTAAAAATGATTTCCGTAACATCCCATTGCGTATAGATTTTTTGCAAAATAAAGACAAATTTTTGATAAAAACTCTTATTTATTACAATGAACTAAATATATATTTTCTTACAACTAATCAAAAAATTGTTTCTGATATTTATACACAATTTTAGGTCTATTTTTTTTCTTATGAAACCTTTTCTTCTCTTTGATGCTTCTCTGAACTTGTTTCCAATTTCCTTCTTTGAACTCGTTTCCAATTTCCTTCTCTGGTTTCTCGATTGAGCATCCAACAGTAGTCAGCTAACATATTGACATCCCATTTTCCTTGGTAACGTCTCTCAATATCATGGACATTCTGGTGAAATCTTTCACCCTGTTCTTCACTGTAGAGCCCATGCTTTGTCTTGATTTTCAAGTTTCAATTTGAAATACACAAAATAAACTTTCTTCACAAACTCACTTATGTTTCTTTGTTGACTTTTCACTGTGTATTTACCACAAACATAACAGAAGCTGTCGGGAGAAATTATACCTCTGCGAGCCATATTCCAGAGATAAAAATACAAGCACAGTAGCATTCGAATGCTGGATATAAACTGAGTGTGGCATGAGATACTGAACTTATTTAGCTTGTTGAAACATGATCTAATCCAACAGCAGGTTGTTTATTTATTATTTATGTTAATATTTATTCTTAGTATCCCAGATAACATGTCGAAACATGCTCAACCTCACCAGTAATATTACTCACTATCAATTTTTAACCTGTTTCTACACGATCATGCGACCTTCCTCCTAACGCTAAAACTACTTAACCCACCTCCCCTACCACTACTCTCTTCAACCATTAACATTTTTTTTATTTATTGCCAAGTCCAGCTATAATTGATAGAATTAACCACTAAGGCCTCATTTTTTTAATGTTCATTATGAGTTTGGCCAGGCCTTAATCATATAGCTGGATAATGTGAGACAGAGTTTCATATATCTAAACTTTAGAAATGTTCAAACTGGATTCACATTAGGGTTTGTTGGTTTTTAAAACCCGGTTTTGAAAAACCAGTTTTTTGAAGAAATTTATATAATTTGAAAACCGGGGTTTTCTAACTAAAAACTGGCTTTTGAGCCTAAACTTTAACATATAAATTAATTAATTATTTGATTAAAATCATCAACATTTTGACACAAAATAGTCTCTGACATAAAACAGGAATATTGTTGAATACCAAGTTTCATAAAACTAACTACAAAAACAAAAAAATCCCCCTATGCCTAAAAAGTGTCCAATTCTCCTTACAATAGGAAGAAATCTTTCAACTATGGAAAAATGATAGAAAGATTTGTACACTTGAAAGAATGCCTTGTTTTAGATTTGAATGACATCAGTGCTTCTCACACGTGGAACAAAGCAGAGTATTGTAAAATTGTAGAGCTCCTTAAAGTTTGAGGGCCAATACATTTAGTAGCTGATGCCTTAGGATGACAAAGTTTGCATCTTGTCGTCCCATTTATTAACAAGTGAAGGCATATTTGAATTTCTGTTATTTGAATTGGAAAATTTGAAAACAAATTAGTTTTGAGTTGTTACATTCTGTAGAGGTACAAATTCAAGAGAGAAGACAAATGGGATTAGTAACACTTCTCCTTTATTTACAAAATCCACAGAAAGTTTGGACAAAGTCGTCTAGCGTATTTCTTCCACTAGCTGCAAAGTCTGATATCATTAAGTTATGTGGACAAATATTATTGAGATTATATCCAAATTATTCTATAGAAGATGACTACAATGATGTAAATGTGGCGAAGAAGAAAATTAACCCAAAGCTTTAAAAAATGCTATGGAAAAATCGGTTAAAGTTTACCTAGGGAACCCTAATGGCCGCGCTTCCGGTCGCCATTTTGTTTGCTGTACTACGCACGCATACTATGTTTAAAAACTTATGCAAATTAATTAGTATTTAGAATTTTTTGAAAAAATAATTATTAGATTAGTAAAAATTAAATGTTTTAAGATTATTTTACAAGTTTAGCTAACTATGAAATAAAACAAACTTTTACTCACGTGTTTGACGCTCTGTCATACATTTCCTTTTCGTTTTTTCTCATTTTTGTTTGATTTACGATCCTTATCGCCGATTTTTCTCTTTTTACTTGATATTTTTACACGTTTTGTAGTTTCACCACACGAATGTGCCTTAGTTTTTTTTACCTTCTTACACTCGTTGCTTTGTGGCGCAGCTGGAACAGACTCCGGTTCTTTCCATTTCGGCTCAATTCCAGACCCGGGATAAATAAAGCTCAAATGTTTTATAAAAATTTGAAAACGTTCCCCTGCAGATTTCAATTGCCATTTGTGATATTTTTTTATACATAAAAGAATACAGATAGGATTCTGACAATTCCTCTGTATAATGTACCGGAAGATGTTTCCTGTTTTTTAAAAACCCCCACAATCTTTCGATTTTCTGAGTGTTGGCTCCTGTTTTCGGATCCACAAAATTTTTCGAATGATTTACAGTTAAATGATCTATATCCAAACTTTCTAAATCATTTATACTGTTGTAACCTTTCCACTCATCTGTAATCACTGTGCTGCCTGAATTAACAAACTTTGAAATCACCCAATTCAGAGTATGTTCATTTGTATTGTTTACTTGGCATATAAAACAGGTATCATTTTCTCTACATACACCTCCTACAACCCACTTAGTCCCCTTCAATTTTCTACCTTTCTCATATTTTCTCTTTGCAATTGCTGTTTCGTCTATTTCCACAACTTTATTTATCCCGCCAATCTTAAAAGTACATAGGTTATTAATAGAAACCATCATAACAAAACGTAAAAAGTTTGCCCAATCAACTGCTGTTTTTTTGGAGATTCCTGAAGCTCCAGCAGCAACAGTTAGCGAACACTCTAAACACAATAGGTGCCAGATAAATGACAAAATACTCTCCCATGACAAACGACCACATTTTCCTTTAAAGGTTCCTTGGAATGCTGAATAATTTGTCTTGCAAACATTACATTGCATCGATACAGAGTTTTTATCTGCTCTATACATTAATTTACGACGTTTTCCACATTTGTTGCATACATCTTCTACATGTTGCAAATTCGAGAATATTGCAAATTTCACATCACTCGATATTTTCTTGTCTATTGCCAGATCATTGAAACCAGAGTACATTAATCGAAAGAATTGTCCAGACGTACAATTAATCCAAAAATTTTCAGAATTAATGTCTGCGGTATCCATTATCTCACCAAAAAAAAAAAAATACTTCTGACAACAAATAAGAATATGATAAAATTATTAAATTTGCTGCACATTGCACCACTAAAACTAGAGGGAATAGAAACTTACCTATTTACTATTAAAAATAACAAAGTATCGCTTTTTCTCCAAAAATGTTTAACTGGTCAAAAAAACATATGCAGGAGTCTTACTGTCATGAAAAACAAGAAATTTGCATACTATAGCGTTATTTAAAAATTGCACCATCTGCAATGAATTTCTAATATCACCTGCTGTCGAGATTACCGGAAGCGCGGCCATTGGGGTTCCCTAGGTAAACTTTAACCGAAAAATCAATACATAAATATCTCCAAGAACCTGAAGTGACTTCGTCTGGTCCTAAGACACTAGAAAAGAAGTTTTTAGTATTAGAGGGTACAAACAGAAGAATGAAAAATTTTGATTTATTATTTAATGCTTTAAAGATGATTAAACCCAGCTCAGTAGCAAGTGAGTGTTTTTTCTATTTCTGGCAATTTTGTGTGCAAAATAAGGACACGGTTGAGCAATAGATGTTCTTTGCATTCTAAAATCATGTTTTCTTAGGAAAAATAAGAAATAAAATAATATCTTCTAGGCATTCATTGTTATTCATTTTTCTTTATGGTTTTCTATGGAGTAAATTTTATAGTTTAATATGATAATCTAGCATTTCCTTTTTTTTTTTTTTTTTTTTTTTTTTATAAATATTAAATAAATTTAAAAGTTTTAAAATAAGTTGTAAACATTCCTTATTCCTATTTTGGGGGTGAAAATTCAAAAACTGGTTAAAACCAGTTTTGTAGAAAAGTTGAGATTCGAAAACTGGTTTTTTAAAAAGTCAGTTTTTGTATAAACCCTAATTCACATCCAGGTCTTCCAGAATAGTGTACTGACATTTACTGCTTTGACCATCAAATCATTTATGACTTTGTATTTTATTTTTCAAGATAGAATTAACAAAACTTAGATTGAGAGAAGTATTTTAATAATCTGAGTTTTATTGATTCTATCAATAAATTGTCATTAAAAGTTCTAAATGTCTAAATAAACAACAACTAACCCGTTATACATAAAGACACCAACCAATGCCGAATTATTGGGCTAGAAAACGGGCTTTAAATTATTTAATTAAAATTCTCATTATTAAATTTAGCAAGAGATGGCGCCTAACGCCTAAATCTAGTTCCAAATTATCTTAAAATTATTAATATTGCTATAGCTGTTTTCTAGCCTGATAATTCGACATTGGTTGGTGTTCTAAATGTCTCTCTTAAAATTTTTAAACAATTCGTAAATAAGAAAATAACATTCTAACAACTATATTATTTTGCTTTTTCCTTCTTATAGGTAGCAAGGAAACTTTTTAATTGAAGTTATATTCTTACAATATGTTATAAGAACAAAAATACTTCAATCAAAAAAGTAAATTAGTTATTAAAATTTTTTTTTGAAACTTAGGTTTTTTTATCTAGAATTATATTTTCAAGAAAAAAATTTTAATAACTAATTTACTAGGGTGTAAATAAAAATATGCTATGCTATAACTAAATATGCTATAAATTATAAAATATAATTTATTAATTAAAACAAGTAATGAAAAGATTATATACTAAAGAGAAATTGCTTAATAGAAAATGGTTTTAAGTTCAAGCATGTATTCTTAAATTTTTCACTTTATTACTCAATTATATGTTGTATCTATTTTCTGTTTTATAGACTATTATTTTGGTTTAATGAAAAAATATTTTATAAAATGGCTATGAAATATAGTAAATCTCTATCATGACAAAATATACAACTGTTTGAGTATCCACTTATAAGTAGCACTCTACCATGTTTTCCCTATTTATTAGCAAGTACTGTTATATCTTTATAATTTTATACTAAAATGTCTTGTGTTAATAATTGTAATCTTATTATTAGTATAACTGTTAAATAGAGATTTAAATTATGTATATGGTTATGTGAAGAATCATTCGTAATGCTTTTTCTTTAGACAAATGAAATGGCAGATATTAAACTTTATTTATTTAGGGACGACCTATTTTGGCATGTCTCTAGACCTCTTTTCTCCCTCTCTATCTCTCTGAGATCTTCTGTTTGCACTAATACTGCTATTTATCTTCACCCTGGATTTACTTCTATTTTTTCTGGTCTTCCTACTTTTTGATCTCTCTTTCCACATAGATCTATTCTTTTTGTAACTGTTTGGCTTATAAAGTTTAAGAAGCTCAATAATCTTAGATTAATTTCTCACTTCTTGACAAGAGATGTATTGACAACTGGCAATAGTTACATTCTAGTTATATATATGTTGTTATTAATGGCATTTTGATATCTATCTCTGTGTTACAGTAGTGTTATTTTGGCATTTTTGAATGAAAATGAATGTGTTTTATTGATATGTAAGAATTTATATTTTCATTTAAATTAATTGAAAGAAGTTTTTCCTTGTAGGCTTTACTTTAAGGACTGTTTCCATTAGATTGAATATATAATTGAGTTAGTTGATTTATATTATTAATAAGTACACTTATATAATTAATTAAGTTGTAAATAGATCAAAAAATAATATAGATTATATTTTAAGTGAATATTATAGTATAATATCTTTGAAAAAATGAAGTTACTATTTTGATATTGTACAAAGCTCCATACTAACATTAAAAAATGGTGAAATTATGCAATAATTTTTTAAAATCAAAAACATAATTTTGATTGGAAACTTTTTTAGATATTAATGAAATTCATTTTTTATATTACGTCATATATACAGGGTGTTTCTCTCAAACCTCTATAATTTTGAATATTCTGTAAAATTCATTTGTGCAGATAAGGTGCGTCCCATAAATATAAAGGCACAACTTATTATGCAAATAAAAGCTAATATAACAAAACCAAATTAATTTTGAGGTAGTTACAACTTACAAATAAACATACTAAAAAATCATGTAATTATATTGTTTAACAACTTAACAATAATTAATTTAAATCAAAATCATGTTTCTTGCTGTCCCAAAAATATATAAGCATAATACAAAATCACTAGAACAGTAGAAAATATTGTTACAAATCTTTAATAACAATCAACTAATAACCAATACACTACCCCTTTTTCATTATAACTTTGTAGATACAGTCTGACAGTGATTGTATAAGTTTTTGAAGGACTATTGTAGTTATTTCCTCCTAACGGATATTAATTGCATGTTTTAACTCATCTACACTGTTGTATTGGCATCCATTAGTGTATACAGCTCTAGCTAAGATTCCCCAGAGGTTTTCCATTGGATTCAAATCTGGGGAACGAGCTGGCCAATCAATAACTGGGACTCCATTACCTAAAAACCACTCATAAGTTGATTTAGCTGTGTAGATGGGCATTATGTTATTGGAAAACCCAACAATTTTCAGCAATTATATCAGCCCAAGGCAAAAGATAACTTTCTAGCATATCTTGATAATGATTTGCATTTATTTGGCTACTGAGGAATGCAATATTTGTCTTGCCAAACCAACTAAACCCACCCCATACCATCACTGACCCTCCCCCTTGCTGCTGTTTTGAAAATATTTTTTTCACCCCTCGAATCATGCCAATAAACAATCTGGTCCATCGAGATGATGGACCAGATGTTTATTGGACCATGATGGACCAGATGGACCATGAAAGCTCATCACTCCAGATGATGTGCTTTCATGTGTCTATCCATCCCATTTTCTCCCATGCCCACTGCAAGTGCTTTTGCTCATGGATGGGGTTAATGATGGTGAAGGCTTTTTCTTCTTATAGATGAGATGCTGACATGTACTAACAATTCTTCCAATTGTAAATTTTGATACATTAAGCTCTGGTTTTGATGCTAGTTTTCATAAAGATAAAACTGAATAAAAGTTAATGAAAAATGCCAAGTAGTCGAGTGATTGCACTATATCGTGTTTGAACAAATGAAAAAATACTGACACTGTTCCAAGAATGTTAAAATTTGGAAAGATATTTGGTTCCTTTTGATTTTCCTCAAAATACTATGTTTTCCTCTATTTGTAAGCTTTGAAGGTTGACCTGTTGATTTATTTTGTCCATATTTGTCTCGAAGTTTTATGAAATTGTCAATTACAGTTGGAGAATGATTAATTTCCTTTGCAATTGCTGTTGCTGAGTAATTTTCATCTCTTAAAGCTGAAATCTTGCCTTTTTCAACATCTGTTAAGGGTTTTGCATGTCTTATGATGAAAAACAACTCATTTACATCAATACATAACAGAAATAAACATTTGAAATACGTGGCAGTTATACTGTAGTACTATATGACCTCTATTGTTAGAAAATCAAACCAGCCTTCATATTTTTGGGACAGCGAGAAACGTGATTTTGATTGAAATTAATTTATTGTTTGCATAACAAGTTGTGCCTTTATATTTATGGGATGCACCTATGTGAATAAAATGTGCCACATTGAATGATAGTCAATACAATAAAACTTAATATGCAAATGCCTTGAAAGAACTGTTGCTGCCACATGTGGTGATCTGGATCTCCACTGCCACATGGTCTAGATCACTGGATTTGTCAATGCAGCCCCATTATTGGCCTGATCACTTGGTATCACTTTTTTGAACCTTTTTCTTTGTGGATAGGTCAAGGATAGGATTGCATGTATGCTATGAAAATGCCAGACATGAGAGCCCCACTTAAAAGAATTTTGGATCCATTAACAGAATGATTCCTAACATGCTGGCTCAGACATGAAACAAAATCAAGTACAGACTGGATGTTGTATGTGCTACTCCAGGAGCACATGTGGAAGTGTATTGAATTAATATAGTAAGTAACTTTTTCAGATGCACTTTCTATTACCATTTTCTACAGCAAGAGTGGGCAACCTTTTTTATAACATGAGCCAGAATAAATTTTACATTTTTTCTGTGGGCCTTAGTAGTTAATTGACGCCTTCTTGTGACCTGTAATTTTTTAGTTTGCAAATATGAAATAAATAAAAAAAAAGAAGTTAATTATTACATTTATTTCTCTTATCGTTTTCGAAAAATTACAAAGAATTGGCACAAAGCTACAGAGGTTCAAAGAGAACACTCTGTAAAAAGACAGTCTTCACCCGTGATTACCGGTACAAATAAATTCCCATACAGTCTCTCCAACCTTAAAATTCCCGGTACATAAGACGACAGTTAACACATAAACTAACGTTTTCGATCCTCCACCGAGGTCTTCGTCAGGTTCGTTGATCATGGAATGCGAAAAGAATCGAAAACTATGTAAAATACAAATGTTTCTGAATTTATATTTCTAAAAATAAAGTGGTATCAATAGAGAAATACTATGCACACTTGATTAGACCAACAAGTTTAAATTACCCCACAGGCTTGAATAAACTCACAACTCAGTTGGATTTAAAAAATAAATTGCATGTGGATTTATTTGAATCACATTTTTTAAGCTATGGATGGATAAACTATATAAAATTGTAATTGTATAAATTATTGCATTACATTTCTTGTTATCTGTGTTGCTTTTTTTAGAACTAGTTTTTTATTTCCTTTAATGATCCTGCAGTCATTCACACTAACGTATACAAAAATTAATTTTGAAAAAAATAAATCCGCAACCAAACAGATTTAAAAATAATAGGTCTATTCAAGTACATATGATAATTTAAAATGTATGTTTTATATTCAAATAATGCCAAAAAATTATCTTATTATATGCTAAACTTTGATTTTCTCATTATTAAAAGAAAATAATTATAATAATACTTGTGTACTATTGTTGAATAGTGGAAATTACAGAGAAAATGGTTTAAATTCTGGTAATCAAAAATATTTGGGAAATGTTTACAGTCTCTAATTGGACCATCCTTAAGTGCATGCAAAGAATATTATAAAACAAAAATAAAAATACAGAACCTATTTTAAAAAGGTCTATATTCGTATTTTTGTTATGACATTCTGTTTGCATATTAACTGGAAATGGCTCATTACAAATTCAAAACATTTTGTTAAATCTTTTTGATAATGTGAATTCGCAAAACTTTTATCTTACTATTTTTTTTTAATGAAATTAAAATATACAATAAATTATTTGGACATTACTCTGAACTTTTGTGAATAAATAATAATGTCATCAGCACATTTTATTAAAATAGATTGATCTTATTGATCATATTATTTCATTTCATCAAAGGAAGCTGTTTATATTGACAAATTTTATCAATTATATCATAATAGATTGCTCTTAAAAATGCATAAAAGTTTCTTTTTAGAATAAATATTCTAAAAATTTTAAACAAGTATAGTCCTAATAATCATTTAGCTATAATTATCTTAACTCTAAAAATATTAAACAAATTATTAAACATTTAGTCAAACAAATTTAGTGTCTATGATTTTGTGTTGATGTGAAATACAATATATTTTGCATAATATTCATTAATTATATAGCTATATTACAAGTAATGCACATGAAATTTATAATATGTTTGAAAATAATAAGTTTAACAGTAATTCATATTATTTTTTTTCATTGAAAATTTCATTGTATTTAGCATATGTATCAAAACAAAATCTTAATACCTCATTATTTATAAAATGATTTTAAACAGTTATCCTAGGAAACATTGCAAGCATTAATTTTTACAGATCTGTTTATTTAATATTGAACATTTTTAGAATAATTTAGAAAATTTGATATATTGACTTTGTCTATAAGTAAAACTCTAATTTTCTTGTACATTCTACATATATGTTTTAATTTTTTATTAAATTTATAAATAATTAGTATTATTATTTTAGGCATATCATTACAGCTTTATTGCGTGGCTAGCTTAGCTTTGCACATTTTTATCAGCACATATTTTATAAATGATATCATTGCTATCTAACATTATTAAGCATAAAGTTTTGTTTTATTTTAATACAAATTGATCTCATTTATATGTTGAAATATTGATGGTTTTTGATAAACCATAAGTCATATGATAAATAGTATCTAAAGTGGAAATTCTAATGTATATATCATACATCCACTCATATAGACTCAGACCAAGATTCAGATGGAAAAAAAGTGTGTTTGAATCTGGGTAGGATCCAAATATACTTTTTCTATCCATTGTATTCATTGTGTAACATGCTAAATGTTCTTATTATTGTTAGAGTATTTGATATACTATCTATGATTGCAGATTCATAATCTATACAGGACCAAATATACTTTTACCAATTTTTAATATTTATTTTTTTTTAGTTGAACATTTACATATAAATTTTGTTTAGCAATAAAGCTAACCATTAATTAGCTTATGAACATGGTATCTGTTATATCATCAGAATGACAGTTTCAGATTTATTTATTCATAAATATAAAATTCACATTTCTTTTAAAAAAGAAATGAAATTCTTTTAAAAACAGGAATTTTAAGTTTTTGGAGACAAAATATGTCAGATGTTTTCTTATGATTTCATATAGTTTTCCAGTGAAACTGTATAAAAGAAAGTGACTTTTTGCTTCATTTATGACAAGAGTTTACAAGAAAAGGCCTGAAAAAATTATTTTATGTTTTATTCATAGAAAATCAGTATTTTTTTTTTTTTAAGTACTTGCTTTTTAAATTATTTTTATATCTTTATTTTACATTGAATCAAGTAAATATTTAAAATAAAATTGTATTTTTCAATAAATATGAAATAAAATTCAAAACTGTTTTAGTTGAAAGTTTTTAGCAAACTTCAACTATAATTTGAGAAACTCTTTTAATTTGTTTTAATTAGTTTGTTTAATTAATTAACAATTTTGGTTAATAATTTACAATTACATAGATCATTCTAGTATGTAAATGTTAATGTTTTCCTCCAAAATGTAAATAAGGAACACAGATATATTTGTTAGTTATCTGAAAATTTACAAAATTTCATATTCTGATAACATGTAAATCCACAGTTAATTTTTACTAACAAATTTATTTGTTTGTACTATTTGACTTTAAAGGAGATATTATTTTCTCTATAAACTTATAAAAAAAGTTTAGAAACAAAAAAAAAAGTATTTTTGTATTTTAAAGTCTCATTTTAACATAGAAAAATAGCAACAAATGTTTGGGACATATCAAGTTTTATATAACTTTTCAAGTAGATAAACATTCCCTATGATAAAAATGAGTTATTCCAAACAGTGATATCAGTGTGCACAGATAAGTTAATAAAACAAGATCACTTGTTTTTTGTTTAGATGTCTTCATTTTATTAATCTTGCATTTTCATGTAAAAACATATTTTTAATGCATGGATTGCATGGATATTTTGCATGGATTGTTTCCAAATACAACTTTTAATTATATAAAATAATAAAAAGTTAAATCTAACAATGAATAACAGAATTTGTATTTTCTTATTTTTTTAGAAAGACCACTGCCTCTTGTACAAATTTTAAAAGTAACTGGAATTTTTTGCATTAGTGAAAGTGCCAATTCTCAGATTTATGTTAGTATTCTGTTTTTTAATTTTATTCATTTATGTTTCTGTAAAAAATGAGTTATTTTTGTTTTGTTGATTTTAAATTAATTGTAATATAGTCAATTCCACTTAATTGGGACATATCAGGACTTGACTAATTTGTCCTGATAAAGCAACTGTCCCAATAAAGCAAATTTTAAGGGACAGACAAAATCTTAAATGAAAAATGGACTATAAAGACAAAAACCATTTATTGAAAAATATAATTAATATTCAGTCTTATGTACTGTACAGATATGTGCAGCATATGTGTAATTAGATTTAAGTTCAAAATTAACATATTAAAATATAATTATTAAATTAAAAAAAGAACAGTTATTTTTGCCAAAATTTATTGAATAGTTCTTGAATGCTTTTTCTTCGCAAGTGGATAAAATCGGCACAGGCATGCATCACAGAAATGGGGCGTCTTTCATTTCCATCTTGCATAAAATATCATTTTAATCCAGGAATAAATTATCTTGCTTCCGAGTCACAAGTCTTGATTAGTAGTATTGTTTCCATTATTATCCTTATCTTCTTAGTTTTTACATGTTTTTCGAAAACAACTTGTTCGATAATTGCATCTAGACAATCCTCATTTTCATTGCAACACGGAAGATTTTTGTCAATGTATAAAAACTCTTTGTGATACATCTAGAAACACCAGGCCTGTGCTGCCACACATCCTCACAGATGTCCTCAATTATATGCATGCATAAGCTGTCCTGATAAACAACAGTCCCAATTAACTGGTGTCCCAACTAAACGGAATGTACTGTATATGTATTTTTAGTACTAAAATGAATTTAGGATAATCCAGCATTCCATTGTTTATACATTTACAAAAGTACTAACATAAAATGATTTTTCTTTTCATTTTAGGGGATTTATAAGTTGAATCTTTCATTTGATATTATTTTTTGTAAACAAAAATTTCATTGTCTTGCGTACAAAGAAAATGTTCTTAAAAAAAACCTTAAATGCACAATGAACCTTGTATAGAGTATAAATATATACTTAGTTTCATATTTATATCTATAAATGTCCAATTATTTTAATTAAATCATTATTACAGACAAAATATATTAAAATATTTGTTTTTTTTTGCAAGGATGATGGAATTTGTATATATACATGATTTAAATTTTATATACAATATATTTCCTAAACTGAACACACATTTTTTTAAATAAATGCAACTTTAACATAATTTATTGAAATATCTTTTAAGGTTTTGTTTTAAAATTGTCAGTTATAATACTATAAAAGAAAGTATAGAATCATACAAAAATTTTATCGTAATATTTCATAAATGCAATGATGATATAAAACAGATGGGCAACCTTTTTCTGTGTAAGGGCCGCATTTAAAACTTTTGAATTGATGCAGGCTTCACACGAGAAAAAATTGTTAAAAAATGCTGGTAAATCACTATTATTTATTCACATATGATTACAAATTAACATAGGTTTATTTAATGTGATTTCTGGACCGATGGAAATGTAATATATCTGAAATATTTGGCTGAATATTAGTCACTGTTATTTTAAATTATTTTTGAGATGCAAATCTGTTATCTGATTTGTTGTTTTACTCTTTACTAAATTCATTGCAAGGGAAAAACTGGTCACATATGTAAGTTGTACGAAATAACAATAGAATTTTTGCTGCATACTTAAGTTGGGAAATAGATTTTTATTAAACATTTATCAAAGAAAATCAATCAGATTTTTCTTCAAAAGTAACTTTCAAATCAAAATTACTTTACAAGTCTATTATCTCCAATTGAAGTTCATTTTGTATATTTTCTATATTTACTGAAAAAGGTGCTGTATTATACTATTTTCAGCTAAGGAATAGTATAATAAATGTAGATTAGTAGTGTATATATTTGCAAAGAAACCAAAAAACTAAATGCAATGATAGAAAATGTTTTTAAAACTTTATAGCTCTACACAGTGTCGAGTGAAGTCAGATAACCACTAGACATGTATGAACAGGTTCTGGGTATTTAGTAGGACAACAGACTGCTCGATGTCTGTATTTAAAATTTTTATTTTATATATTTTTTAAAATATTTTGTGTGATGCAGGCCGTACAAAGAACTAATGTGGGCCATGGGTTGCCCATCCCTGATATAAAATATAATAAATTAATCTTTCAAGTAAGTTTTTAAATTTTTTTTTTTTTTTTTTTTTTTTTATGTTTGAAAATTTATATATAGTTTTACTAATTGGTGATCTGTTTATGTAAACACAGCTTCAACATAAATACTACATATATAATACAGTAGAGCATCGATTATCCGACTTCATTGGGGACTGGGGTTGGTCGGATAACTGAAAAGTTGGATAACCGAAAAGTATGAAAATATACATTATTAGTATAGTGTATTAGGCCTGGTTTAAATACTAGCCTCCCTTTCATGGTCGAGCCAGTGCTGCCAGCTAAAACATGCAAAAATTTAACAAAAATAATATTAAAGTAGCCAAGACATAACCAAATATTGTAGTGCCACATCACTAGCGGACATTTGAATTTGCCAACTAGAACGCGGTCAGTTAACCAATAAGTCGGTTAATCGGGGGTCGGATAATCGATGCTCTACTGTATTACAAAAATATAAAAAATGTATAAGTCAAAAAACTGGAACCTCACAAATAACTACAATCTGTTTTACTTTATATCATCACTGTATTGAATGCATTTTCAACATTAAAATATCAGGTATGTTGTTCTGAAATTTCAAATCTATTCCCTAATAAAACATTTGTTTAGAGAAAATAAAACTAATTTATTAATGAACCTTTTTTTATTACACCTCGAAACAATTAAACTATTTCAATAGTTATTGTATTTATTATAAATACTAGCGCAATGCATTAATAGTAAATCTTGTCAATATAATTTCAGAATTTTGTAAGAAATATGAATAGTTGAATGAGAATTCTGTAAAATTATTTATGTATAATTATTGATTTACGGTAATATATAAATTAAAAAATATAAGGAGTCTTTAAAGATAAATTAATTCTGCAAAATATGATTATTATATTTTTTTATTTGTATTTATCATCTGCCTAAATTTCGAATTCCATATTTGTTAACAATTCAGCATGAGTAAATCATACTCTTCATATCTAGTATTGTAATCTAGTCAATTAATTATTGTAAATTATAACTATTTTATGTTGAATAATAATATCTGTAGATTTATTAAAATCCAATCTGTGATAAGATTCTGGTCATTGAAAAAATTCTATAACAGTATTTATTTTTTTCAAATAAGTTTCACATTACGCTAGTGATTTTCATCTTTGTGTCTTTGTTATCATTTAATTGTCTTTAAAAACTTATGTATATAAAGATTTTAATAATTATTTGAAGCCTGCATATGCAGACACCTCGCGTTGGATTCTCTTGATTGCCCAACTACAAAAAAAGCCTTAAGTGTCTTTTGTAACAATTTGAAATATAAAAATTCATAAACTTCAGAAAGTAACAGAATATTTTTGTTAAAAATCTCTGTAATTAATAACAGTTTATGATAAACATTCTTACATTTCATTTTATAACAAATAAAATTTTATTTTTAATATTTTTGCAAGTTTATTACTGATATATTAAATATATTTATCTGTAATGATTTCATTTTATAAATATTTAATTCATAATACATGTTAAACTCTGAACAAGAGTTGAATAAAAGCATTTTGATTATTTATTAAAAATAATTCTAGGTGTATATTTTCTTTAAACTTTAATTACTATGTAGTTAATAAAGAATTTTTAGAGATTAAAACAAAAATTTCATATGAAGCTATAAAAATCTACATAGTTGCCAAAAGGAATAGAATGTGAATAACAATATACCAATGGTAATTAGCATGTTGGTTATTTTTCAACAAACAAACAATTCATTTCATACAAGTAATCATCATATGATTATTTTTGTTAATTTGATCTTATTTAGTATCATAATCGTTATTAAGTTTAAAAAATTATAATAATTTTTATACAGTATATGTATATTGTATTCATTATATAAGTTAAGTGTTCATAACTTTAAGACATATGTATTATTTTATATAACTATATATATTTAATGATATAAAGTAAAATAAACATATGTTGAATGGAAGCACAAATTATGTATTTTAAACAGTATTGTCTTCCATTTTGTATATTGTAATATTTTTGGAAATAATTATGAATGGGAATTTTTTCTGTATATTGTTTGATGTATATGCTAATACTGTAAAATAAAAGAAGCTGGGTGTGATAGCAACAAGACAAAAGTTTTTGTTCATTTTATAAACAAATGTAATAGTTTATTATTTAGTTTCTTTTTATAGATTAACTAGATCAATTGTAATACTGCAAAACACACACCTAACAGAGCACATAAGAAAATCATAATTATACTGTCATTATATACAACAAATAAAACGGCGAAGCCATTCTTGGGACGAGACTGTTTCATGGAGAGTACGAGCAATGCATGCACAAATCTCACACTTGTGCCTGTTTGTAGAAAGTCTCAGCATTTTGTATTCTATTTTGACCCGGTTCTCTGTCCCTTGACTACCTGCAAGTCTGGTTTATTTTATGTGCACATGATTTGGGCACCAAATACTCTATGCCAAATTGTAACTCCTGATATGTACTCCTTCATATCTCTAAGCTGTGCAGCCGTTGACAGCAGCGCGATTTTAGAGATGAGACATAGTCTCGTCAAAAACATTTAACGTATAAAAGATGAAATGGCAAATGGACATAATTTATGTTTATCAAAATTTTAATTTAATATACTGTATAGTAAAAGCTCCATATTTTCACATACTTAGTTTGCATATTTGCAGAAGAAATAATGAAAGATATATATTTTTTGTTGTGTTTATTCAATAACCAGCCAAAACAACTTGCATCTGGCAAGTCATTGATTCTATGAGGTATTAGTAGGAGTTCAGTGAGAGCTGGAATCATAATGTCATCAGAAGAGCCTTCACTTGTATCACAAATCTGTTCAACTCAAACCACAAATTCTGATTTGTTAGAAATTCTTCTTCCATTCTGCATTGATTTAGTTTCAATGCACTGGATGCTCTGTCAGTAATGAACATTGTTAGAAGCAGCAAATGACAAGGCTGTGGCTCCATAAACCCATATTTGAGAGTATTCAATGAACAATGTTCCAACACATTTGTGCCATCATTACTATTGAAACTGTGAGAGATGTATCAAAGTTGTAGTCCTGTTTCTTCATATAAGATGAAACAGCCTATGCCAACATCTTTCATCAATGAGATATGGCTGGCCCGTGCCTTGCTGTTAGTTTGTTGTTTTGTCCTATTTGGACCATATGCACTCATTAGTAGGGTCAATGGGTCCTACTGATGAAGCACAAACAGCTACAGAGCTTCATTGTTTTGGAGATGCTAACATGAAGGCATCTAGCCATTCAGTTTGGCCTTTGTTGAAGTTAGGTGAATCTACTACTTTTACCCATTTGCGCACTAACAACTACTGCTTGTGCAACCTTCTGTCAGCTGTTATATATCCATTTGATAACCTTGACACATGTTGTGTGTCTACAGGAACTTTTTTGTTTTACTCTTTCCACATTGTGGATACTAAGAGAACCCTTTTTTAGCAAGCCCATTATGTGAGGTTTGCTGACAAGGGGAAGTTGATTGGAAGTCAACTAGAGTAGTCAGGATGGATAAGGAATGGTATATGGGTGATGGTGGACATCTAATACAAAGTACCTTTACAAACCCGTTTATTTGGAAATAAACTGATGACTTAATTAAAAAGTCTTTTTAGAGAGATGGTCCTTCTAGAACGATGATTTTAAGATCTCTAAGATGATATATCGTCGATGGTGCACCATCGATGATTCGTCAGCAGCCCCATGGCAATATCGTGAATAAGTCGGAAGATAGACGGCGATGGTCAGTCAAAAGATAGATGACGGTGAAGGAGGCAGAGCAAAAACAGGGAGGATGGTGTTTCGGAGACGACGATGTCACAAAGATAAAAAGGATGAAGTCACCTCCCGAAATTGGAAGAGGGAAATCCGCATTTGTCTTTAAAATTCGGAGTTTTACTTTCCTGGCTCTGTTATATATAACAATCGGTCAAAAAATGATCCCTCCCAGATTTTACATTTTTGTATTCAGTGGACCTTGAAACGTTGATAAATACAGAAAAATCTCCAAATCTTTTTCCCTGTGTGGGGAGCACGATTTTGTTCACCCTATTTGAAGCTTAATAACTTCGTGCTTTTTGTCGAAAATTTCTGAAATTTTGCAGGGAGGTTTGTGTATTAGAGAGATTGATGCTATTAAATTTTAGTGGTTAAAGGTCGATGGGGTGTGTAGATAAAGGGGTATGTCATATCTCGTGTGGAATCGGACTTAATGACTATTTTACTTATTATCATTTACAATTTTTTATAATACCCATCCCCACCCTCAAAATTAAGCTGTTTGCTATTTTATAATACAGTAAGACCCCGCTTAATGCGGGGGATGCGTTCCTAGACGACAAAGCGCTAAGCGAAACAGCGTTAAACGAGACCATTTTAACATGGGTAAATAGGGATAGGAAAACACGCGACAAAAAAATAAGCAAATTTTACTATAATTTTAAGTTATTTTCATATAAACTTTTGCATAATAATATATGATAAATAACACAGGCTAAACATAACTTTACATTTCTGTGCGCATAATTTTTTGTGACGAAGGTCCTGGCTCTTCTGAAATTCTTGTTTTTTGCGATGAAGTAGTGTAGTTTCATTGGTCGCTTTCTTTTTCTTTCCTTAAGCAAATGTCGGTAGCAGGAGATCGCATCCAAAACGCCTCGTTTTGCTTTGGCATCCTATCAAAATCTGGATCATTCGGCAGTGGCGTAGCTAGGGAGGTGCGGTCCGCACCGGGCCCCTGGAAAGCGATAGGCTCATGGGGACCCCAAAATCAAAAGAACAAAGACCCGAAAAATTTTTTCGGAGGCCCACAAATCTGGTTCCGCACCGGGCCCGGAGAACCGTAGCTACGCCACTGTCATTCGGTACAATTTGATCAACGATTTCGGTTATCGTTACCAAACTTTTACTAAGGAAATCTGTAGAGAAATTTTTTGGGTTCTACGTCTTCAGAATCTCTATTTTTCAGTTTTACACGAATGTCCCTGTTCTGCCAGTTCTTGAAGGTCGTCGTTGGTAAGGCTCTTACCAGAAACCTGCAGTAACTCCCCAATATCCTGCTCGTCTACATCTCATGTATCGATTAAGTTGACAATTTTATCAACCTAACGATGCAGCCATAGGTTCTTCTCGATGAGAATTCTTGGATTTATCAGTTAATTCTTGCCAAGCAAAGTCGATATTTCTTATGTCATCCTTGATGTTATATTTTTTCCAAAATTGCACAAAACAAACATAGATTTAAGGGAAGTACAGCGCTACGACGAATTGCCACCTTTTTGCTAGTTGGTTCGTGTTTGGGAATAATTGCATTAGGCTATATACGAATCAATGAAATACCGCGTTAATTTGAATCGGCGTAAATTTTGAGCGTTTTTTAGGCATCGAGCAGACCGCGTTACATTGAATCAGCGTTAAGCGAGGCAGCGTTAAACGGGGTCTTACAGTAATTAAAAATATTTTTTATTTTTAAAAAACTTATAACAGATGGCGTCACACACGCAGTTTTAAATTTTGTCGGAAAAGTTAAGTAACTCATTGCTGGATTTTTTTAATCTCAAATTCCATGTTTTGATTGATCCCGATTCCCTCTCGTCACTCCCTTGTTTCGAGATGGAAATAAGATCAGATCGTGTCAAGTCAAGTCGCATTCGGGACTTGCATTGTTTATGTTCGCGTTGCTTCGTTCCGCGTTTATTCTAAACAGTTTCTTTTCTGTTTTAAAATATATTTAGTGCGATGAACAAAATGTTTGGACTGTCTGGAATCTCACAATTATGAGTTTGGTCGGCTCCACAATGGGGCTGCCAGGTGGCGCTGAATGGGACCCGACATATACAGATGAATCACCCCAAAAAAAATTCCTGGAGTTTTTCACCCATCTGGATTCATCTCTGGTCCTCAGACTGATAGGCTTACACCTTAATTGTTTGATCCCTCCAACCAAGTACTCTGAGATTAAGACCTGAAAAGCTGAGACTGATATCGGCTTCATTATTTGAAACTTTAAAGAATATTTTTAGTACAAAAATTAAGTTTGGAAATACTTCATATAACTGATGACATTGTACTCCTTTTTAGATAGATTTTTTCCCAATTTTCACAGTTATAAGCAAAGTACAGATCATTACATATACAGTAGAGAGTCGTAAATCGGCACCCTGGTAATCGGAATGGCCGGTAATCGGCACGATTTTCAGTCGGACTGTGTCGTACTGAATCGAACGTTTTTGATACTAAATTTACTTCTAAAGTATAATTTTCATGTTTTTATATTCTTCAATATATTTATTTTGTTTGTACAAAATAAAGAAATAATTTTTAACGATACGATAGCCTCGATTATTATTATAAAAATTTTCGTTAGGCTTAAAATCGACGAAAATTCAACACGAAGCGACACGCAACGGAGAAAAATTCAACACAAAGCGACACGCAACGGAGAAAAATTTGAACATCGGACAGGTTAATATATTTTTTCGTACATAGACCGTAATCGGAACAAATCCCTAATCTGAACGACCCCAGTCCCCAATTGATTCCGATTTTCGGTTCTCTATTGTATCTTGGCTTGACAATGCTGCGACTCTAATTTTTATAAAATTCAAAAGTCCCTTTCTAGTAACCAGAGCCGGATTTGAGGCGATTGGAGCGATATGCTCCAGTCGGGCCCCGCAGCACATCAAAATTTATATAGGTTAGTTTTTTTTTTTTTTTTAACTCTTTCCGCCCTGTGGGCACTAAGAGGGCCTCTTTTAGTAGGCCCATTATGGGTTCGGCCAGGCCCACAATGGGGCGACCGGGTGGTGAGGGACGGGGCCCGACATATCCGAACGGACCACCCCCGAAAGATTCCTGGGGATTATTCAACCCGTTCGGATTCGATCCCGGGTCCCCCAGAGCGGTAGACTGCCACCTTTACCGCTCGGCCATCCGGCCGTCCTATATAGGTTAGTTTGTTGTTTTTATATTTGGCACAGGTTATTTAATATAGAAATTTGTCTACCTTATGGTTCATGACTTTTGACTTTTGTAATTGGATTTTGGATTTTGTTTTAAATAAATATTTAAAATATATATTTCAATATGTAAATTAACTGTTAATTAATTTTGTTATTTAAAGTTTGAGGGGCCCCGCAAAAAAAATTTCAAATCGGGCCTCGCACCTATTGGATCCGGCACTGCTACTAACTCAAAGTGATCTGATTTTCCAACAGATTCCTCAATATTCCCTTCGCAAAAGTATTTCACAGTTTTTTGTAATTAAACTGCTGTAGCACCAAGTTATATGGGCTAGTGGGGCTGATCTATTCGGTAATTTGAGAATAATAATTAATTAATTTATTTATAATTTAGAACCATTGTAGCGTACTTCGGCAATATTGTCCACTGGTTTTGTTTTAGAAAATCGCATTGCTGTTTTGAATGTGAACAAGGTCCTTACTGAAATTTGGACTGAATCTGTGATGAATCTCTAGAAATGCAGCTAGGAGAAACATTTGCAACGCGATTAACTCTTTAATTAATTATGATTACTAATGTACTAAAAATGAATGATTAGTGGTTTTATAGTTTTAATATCCTAGTTTAGTAAAATGAAGGTGCACGTGCATAGTTGCCAACCATCAGCATTTGGCTCTGACTAGCAGCATATTGCATGCTCTGTCGGTGGACAGGTCGCTTTTCCCTTTTGTTAGCGTTAGAATTTAATATTATCACATAAACATTTCATTTAACGACTCTAATATATAAGCCGAAGACATTGTATGTAGTTTATTATAAACGACTGAAGCGTACCAGAACGACGTTCTCAGATTCCTTCAATTGGGAAAGAACTAGGATTAGTAATTTTATGTATGTATGGAATTTTAACTCAAATGTGATCATTTTAAATGGCAGATAAGATAAATTGCATCTTCAATTCTGGTAACTTTAGTATCGTGTTGGCGGTTAAATCAATTATGGCCGACTCATCAGGGGAAGTGTTACGTATGTAAACCTTTAGGGGATAACCCACACCGAATTGCCCTTTGACCTACTTAGGCGACCCCTTTGCTGTGTTCCTTTATCTTCGGTCAGTCGTGCGTTAGCTGTAGTAGCACTTAGACCTGGAGGCACAACGTTGTATTATCACAGTTACGTTTATATTATATTAAAGTTAATTATATACGTTAACAAGTAATCGAGTATATTACGGACACAACAGGAAGGAAACGAGTTACTTTTACAGTTATAACAAATAATTAAACGGCGCTACAGTTTATTCGCCCAAAAAAGAAGAAACATCTGATTCAATCACTTGTCGTTGTTGCGGTTGAAGATAAAAACTTTTGCAAACCTGGTACTAGACATGGCATATTAAACCTACTATATTCCAGAAACCAGTTTATTTTTTGTTTGTAAACAAAGTTTCATCTGTTTGAGATGTACCAGGTGCAGAAATTTCGCTTAGAGAATATGCAATAATGTCATCAATTTCTGGAGACCGAAACTTACTTTTAAAAGCTCGCATGTTGTTTTTTAAAATACAGTAAGACCCCGCTTAACGCGGGGGATACGTCCCTTTTTTTTTTTTTTTTTTTTTTTTTTAATTCTTTCCGCCCTGTGGGCACTAAGAAGGCCTCTTTTAGAAGGCCCATTATGGGTTCGGCCAGGCCCACAATGGGACGACCGGGTGGTGAGGGACGGGGCCCGACATATCCGAACGGACCACCCCCCGAAAAATTCCTGGGGATTTTCGACCCGTTCGGATTCGATCCCGTCCCCAGACGACAAAGCGCTAAACGAAACAGCGTTAAACGAGGTCATTTAACACAGTAAATAGGGAAAAGAGAACACACGACCGAAAATAAACATATTTTACTTTAATTTTAAGTTATTTATATTATTATGCAAATTAATATAAATGTTAAATAACACATAAACATATGCACACAGAAATGTAAAGTTCATTTTTTGTGAAGGTCCTGGCTCTTCTGAAATCCTTGTTTTTTTGCGATAAAATCGTGTAGTGTCATTTGTCGCATTATTTTTTCTTTTATTAAGCAAATGTTGGTAGCAGGACATCGCATCCAAAACGCCTGGTCTTGCTTTTGCACTCCTTTCAAAATCTGGATCATTCGCTACAATTTGATCAACGATTTCGGTTATCGTTACCAAACTTTTACTAAGGAAATCTGTAGAGAAATTCTTTGGGTTCTTCGTTTTCAGAATCTCTATTTTCCAGTTCTACACGAATTCCTTGTTCTGCCAGTTCTTGAAGGTCGTCTTTGGTATGGCTCTCACCAGAAACCTGCAGTAACTCCTCATGTCCTGCTCGTCTACATCTCCTAGTGCTGATGTATCGATTAGGTTGGCAATATTGTCAACCTAACGATACAGCGACAGGCTCTTCGCAATGAGAATTCTTGGATACCTCCAGCCATAACTTCTTCCACACTTCGTTCATGCATATATCAGTTAATTCTTTCCAAGCGAAGTCGATATTGCCTATGACATCCATGATGTTATATTATTTCCAAAATTGCACCAAACAGATTTAAGGAAAGTACAGCGCTACGACGAATTGCTACCTTTTGCTAATTGGTTCGTATTCGGGAATAATTGTATTATATACTAATCAATGAAATGCCGCGATAATTTGAATCGGCGTAATTTTTGAGCTTTTTTTTAGGCTTCGGCAGATTGCGTTATATCGAATCAGCGTTATTCGAGGCAGCGTTAAGCGGGATCTTACTGTACTTTGAAATAATTAACAAAAAAAAATAATAATAATAATAATAATAATAATTACTTTTTTCATTAAGAATTATTTGAGATTTTAAAAAATTCAAATTGCCCAAAGGGAATGTAGCTGTATTCATAAATGTCTGGTCAATTTAATAAATTAATCAATATTTATCAGGCTGCGTGGCCATTTTAGTCATTATTCATAATGGCTGGGCATTATAAATAACGCCTTGTTAATAACTTTGTCCATAATGTATACGTACAGTACATTTATAGATACGGAAAAATAGCCTACAGATGCTGCAAAATAGCTACGAAGTTTTCCACAAAATTTGCGAATAAAAGATTAACAGTTAGAAATGTAGTATCTATTAACAAAGTACATTAAGAATATCTTCATGATTTTTGCATATGTCAGAAATTTCTAATTCTTCGTAATAAACAACTCCATCTTGTATCAGTTAAGATAAACTAGTTCTTTTCACTTTTTCATCAGGTTATGCAAAAGAAGGGGCGTGGGAGACCTCGGAAGAAAAGCTCCAAGGACGAGGAGAAAGATAACCAACAAGTAGAAATTTTAAGTATAGATTATCACCAAATAGAAGAAGAGAGTAAACAACCGTCTGTATTCACGAAAGAACCAACAATTCATGATTATTTTGAACCAGTAAATGAACCGGAATTACAAACTGCAGTTAAATCTCCATATACATTGCAATCTATTTACGAGTTAATCCAGGATAATTTTTGTCGGTTAAATATCGAGATTCAATCGATTAAATCTGAGGTAAATATATTGAAAGAAGAATATAAGTGTTATAAAGAGGAATTGACGGAAATTAGATATAAGCTACAAGAATTGGATAAAAAATCGGAAACTAATGACCATCTCAAAGGTATGTTCGAATTTGAGTTTGACAAATTAGCAAATGAAAAGACTAAAAAGAATATAATTATTATAAATTATCCATTCGCAACACCAGATTATTTACAAGAAATAAATTCATTTATTAATAACGAATTAGAATTAAAAAATGTTGAAATAGAAGAATTAATTAAATTAAATAGCAGTAATAATAAACCTATTGTTAAAGTAATCCTAGAGTCTGTAAATATAAGGAATTTAATTCTTAAAGAATTTTGGAGAACGAAACCGAATTTAGTTGGTGAGAATGAGAAAAAAATAATTTTTACTGCCGATTTATGTAGGAGATCGAGGATAAGGAAAAAACATTTACAGGCCAGAATTAAACTAGAAAAGTTAAACAAGGAAAAAATAATAGTACGAGATGATTATTACATAAAAGATAACTTAGTATATACGTACGATATTGCCTCAAATAAGATCATCCAATTAAATCATTTTTTAGGAGATGTTCGACTGCAAAGATAAGGAAGGAAGGGGAAATAAGGTGTAATACATCTAATTCTGATTCAATTGGTAATAATTTACAATTGGTTCAAAACTCTATCATAAGTCTGGATGATAGAGTCAATGATGTTAGCAATAATAATTTTGCATTTATAAGATATACTAATAACGTTAGAGACAAATTATTTATTAGTTTTTGGAATATACAAGGTCTCCGGGGGAAAATCCATAGAAAGTCAGTAAAAGTGTATATAAAAATTCAAACGATATGTGGCTTCACGGAAACCTGGATTGTTAATCTAAGTAAAGAAAATGAGGAGGTGTTAAAACGTGAAAACAGTATCATTTTGACACCCAATTTATCCTTCGATAAACAGTACAAAAAAGCCACCGCCGAAGTAAATACTTTAATAAATAATATGGTTAGATTGTTTTTCAGGGCAAAGATAAAGAACATCCAAGTTCATTTCCGGCTGTTTAACTCTATAATAATGAATTCCATTGGTTATGCGGCCCCAATTTGGAGCCTTACGAACTTTCAAAAATTAGAAGTGATCCAAAATAGGTTTGTACGCAAGATTTTTTTGCTGGATTACAACACACCAGGTAGCGTGTTAAGACTGGAATTAAGCAGGTTTAGATTGAGTGCTACTTTTATAAGAAGATACATGAAATTTTTATTTAAAATAAGAGACGCTCAAAATCTTTCAACTGTATTATTATATCAATTGTATCGAAAATCCTTGATTAAAGTACAAAGCAAAACTGGGTGTCACAAATTGCACAAATTTTAAAGTGTTTTGGATATTCTATTAAAATATTCCTAGATTTACCTGAAATAGGTGGGCAGCATTTCCAGATGTTGATTCAGGGTGTGCTTGAGGTCTCTTTGTCACAAGACATGGAGGACATATGCAAAAGAGAGAGGGCTGATTGGTGTGGCATAATTCTTGGGTGTCCATTTGTTGATGACTACATGTTGGCTAACCTGGCTTTTGGTGTTAGAGGATTTTTCATACAACTTAGAATAAACAGAGAATTAATATTGATTAATAATAGTTTCATTGAGTTTTCTAAGAGTATCTGCCCGGGATGCCAAGGATGATTTCAGGATTTCACATGTTTTGTGGCTGCGGAGATGCAGGGGAACTGGCACACAGTCTTGACTTGCATATGTTAACAGGGTGCACTGATGAAAGAGCAATGTATGAAATATTCCATACAGCCAAGATAGACATAATTTATAGACTATATAAACATGCCCACAAATTTTTAATGTAACAAATTCATTGAATACATAAGTAACATAAATTAATGGTATTGTATGTTATAGAACCATGTGTATGAAGAAAGTTACAAGTTGTAGTATAGGTTGAAATGACTTTAATTTGATGTTATTAAAATATTTATAATTGGTAACTAAATGTGGAATATAATGCTTGGTTCGACTTGTGTTGCTAGTGTATTTTTTAACAGTAATAACAAGTGATTGTTGTCAAAAACATCCTCTGTAACTGGCTACTGCCATATTACGAATAAATAAATTTTGAATTTGAATTTGAGTTCTTTTCACTTTTTGTAAAATTTCCAATAATAATAATAATAATAATATCAGGATGCATGTATTTATTATGTTTTTAATGCATTTTTTATAAACACCTCAATAAGACGATTAACGTGACTAAAGGGTACATGATGTTCATAAAAATAACCTGCCAACAGTAATTTTGCTTTTCTAACTTCTTTCATCTTCTAATTGGATTATTTTTTAAAGAAAAGACAATTTTATTTATTTTTTTTTTATACTTTCAAAACTGTTTGATTGTTTGTATTTTTATAAGCCAAGATCATAGGTTTATTGGCATTGTTTAGCCCAATCTTTCTCAAACTTTTTGGTCTGCGACCCCCCTTTTGCATTTAAAAATTTCAAAGGACCCCCGAAGAATGAGTATGTGTAGAAAAACATCCCAGAGGTAGTGAGTCAATTTAAATTCAGAAGTTAATTTCTTTTGTTTAATTAATCTATCCCATGTTGAAATTTCTCTCCGTTGCGTGTCGCTTTGCGTTGAATTTTTGTCCATGTTAAGATTAACGAAATTTTTTAAAAAAATTATTTCTTTATTTTTCACAAACAAAATAAATATTTTGAAAAATATAAAAACAAAGAAAATCTAGTCTCGAAACGTTCCAATTCAGCACAACACAGTCCTCAGAAAAACAAGCAAAACTTACCACTCACGATGGGAAAAAAGTCTCGTTCAAATACTGGCGCGTCCTTGGCTGCATATACTTTTCGTTTTGTATGGATCGATCTGTAAAATCGGATCAGCCCGTGTCACGTGATATAGATAGCTTCTGTCATGGCGGAAAGTATACAAGTAGGATCGAAAATGGCGGCAAACATTTGTTAGTTAATAATAGTCTCTCCTTGTTAGTTAACATATGCTGAGTTTTAAAAATATTATACGTATAATATCTTTGAAACTCTGTACATGTTAACTAACAAGGATCAATTAATTAAATTAAAATAATCCATTTTATCTCTCGATATTAAAACTGTAGTTAGTTCTAAACGACATACGCTGTTACGAATTATCGTGTATTTGACAAAATTGTTTGTGCTCATTCGTACGAATTTTTAAATCGTATTACTCTGTGAATAAAATTGTTTTTCACAAAATAAAATTTAAATAAAAATTTCACAAAATTAAAAAATAAAACTTGCAGAAAAGATGAAAGTGCACGCCATACATTCTTGAGGTACCACTTCGCAAAACTGTCTCTAAATACTTATTTTTTCATCCCAGTTTATCGGATATTTCAATAATGATGTTTTTACTTGCATTTATAAGCTTTAAATAAGTTTCCTTGTCAACAATTAAACGTGTTTCTTCGTTTTTTACTGTAAGCTTAACTTCAACCACGGAAGCCGCCATCTTTAATCTATTTTATCCGATCCAAACGATCTTACCCTCCGCTCGGATTAGTTTGATCGCGATCCAGTTGATCCTAGATGGCGTTTGTATACGCAAACAGAGATTGATCGGATCGCAGTAGTTCCTTTGTATACACGATTTGAACGATCGAAGTGATCTCGGATCAGTTTGATTCCAAAAGTATATGCACCCCTTAAGGACACTTTATTGGTACCCTCCCAGTGCTGCCAGCTAAAAACACATATCAACTAAAATAATATTGGAGTATCCCAAGACATAGCCAAATATTGCAGCGCCACAGTACTAACGGAAATTCGAATTTGCGGACTAAAACTCTCAGTTGATCGGTTTTCGGATAACGACGCTCTTCTGTATTTCTAATTGGACTTGCCTACAGACGCAACGCTGCTAGCGAACACCGTTTCAAATGACAACATTGTTCTATCATAGTTTAGGCGGAGAGTGGCACTCGGGGATTCCCCAATAGCGCACAAATTTATGAATATTATATTAAGGCTCGTATTTAAATATTTATACTGTTTTTATTATTTATATGCGCAATTTATTTAAGTAAAAATTATTTTATATATTTTTCATTTCTATTATTTCTAAACATGAATCCATAGTCAATTTATAAAATATTTGGAAAAAAAATTGATCTTGCATCATTTTTCAGCGACCCCCCAAATATTTTTCGCGACCCCCACTTTGAGAATCACTGGTTTAGCCGAACATTACAGCGCGTACAACAGCTCGAATGTTTATTATTGTTGTCTTGGAGCAACCAATCAAATTCAGAAAGTTGTATCCGTATTTCAGAGACTCGGCGAATGAGTATGAAAAATTTGGTGCAGATCGGATAAAGGGTTTAGGAGTTATAACGGGAGATGAAATCAGAGGAGGAATTGGGTATTCAGGTTTTGTGGTAGTTTATATTTTCCTCAGAGCCTACCACTCTGGGGAATCCGGGATCGAATAATCCCCAGGAATTTATCGGGGGGTGGTCCGTCCGGATATGTCGGGCCCTCACCATCCGGTCGCTCCGTCCGGATGTGTCGGGCCCCCGTCCCTCATCACCCGGTCGCCCTATTGTGGGCTTGACCGAACCCATAATGGGCTTGCTAATAGAGGCCCTCTTAGTGCCCACAGGGCGGAAAAAGTTAATATATATAGGTTAAACTAATTTTAACATTTCTGCGTGATTCTATGCTAATTTTGTTAGCTTATACCGTATTTAGTCGCATAAAAGACGAGGTGGCCCACCGGTGGCCGAGTGGTCTTCGTTGCCGCTCATCGGTGATGACCAGACCCTGAACACTGGGAAGTTCGGTTGTGGGTTCGCGCCGCGACTCGGACAGGCTGGCTGCTAGGAGTTTTCCGGGTTTTCTCCTAGCCAATAACGACTGAATAGGAGGCCAGTTCCCCATAAAAGTCCTCCCGGAAGACACTATTTCCCGCGCGCGTTTAGGCCGTTCGATATACGGCTGGCTCTTCGGTCGCGTAGCGATCATATACACACGTCTAGTCAAAGAAAGAGCCTTTATGAGCTAAAATCTTCATATCGAACACCTGTAGAAGATAAAGAAAGAAAGACGAGAATTTTATTCATCTTTCACTGCTTCAAACATCTAGGTCGTCCTATACGCGCAAACGAAGGATTCTTTGCATTTTTTGCAATACTTTCTGTGAACCGTGTATACTTCGTGCTTTTTCTTTTGAAATTTTTGTACCCTGTGGTAGCTGTGGGCACTAAGAGGGTCTCTTTTAGTAAGTCAATTATGGGTTTGGCCAGGCCCACAATGGGATGGCTGGGTGGTGAGGGACAGGGCCCGTTATATCTAGATGGACCGCCCCTGAAAAATTCTTGGAGATTTTTCGACCTGTCTGGATTCGATCTCGGGGCCCTGAGTAGTAAGTTGCCACCTTGACCGTTCGGCCATCCGGCTGTAATATACTTCATGCTGTCATTATAGGTCTACAGTCTATTTATTGCAAGTTGGCACCTACTATAAAAGACACACTTTCCTTTATTTATTGGTTTAATCCCATGTCCATCAATTAAATACCGCGTTCCATCTCATTCGTTCGCAGAAAATAGTTTCTAGTTATTTATAAAAACATTAATGAAATACAGGTCACTTATCAATGATTATAAATGTAGTTATTTTATATTAGTTAAATTGTTATTTTTAATGAATATTAGCACATTCTGAATCATTAAGAATAAAATTTTTCCGGTCATGCGCATTATAATGTTTTGGTTTTATTTTCCATTCATCACGTATTAAGGCAAACATGGTTGTATGCCTTAATACATGCATTTGATAGTATTTTATTTGTGATCAAACGAAATAAAATTACAATTGTATTATTAATAAATCTAATTTTTTTTTTATTTTGATCTCTAAAGTCACACCTCGTAGTAGCTTTTCAGCACCTCCGAATTAAATGGCCACGAGTCACCACTAGCAAGGAAGAGATTAACAGAAATTCAGGAAGAAAAACATTCACAAACTTAGAATATAAAGGCTAAAGATATTTCGTTGAGAAAAAGGATTAGAAGTGTCAATGTAGTCATTATTTTCTATAGTAATGTGTGAATGTGACAACGCAGAACAGAAGATGATTAATATTATTGAATTATGAGCATGAAGACAGTTACAGATTGTTTTATATATCTTGGGTATTCGGTTGGGGTTCTGGAAATTGTATTTAATAGAAAACTTTTTATAGGACTGTATATTTTTCTATTGAAGGCTACATCCAGATCTTGAGAAGAGAATCAGAAGCGCCGGAACAAAGTTTTGAACGCGGGCAAAAGTAATTAAATTCTGCATCAATAATTGTAGATCTAGAATACATTTTTAAACGTCGTAGAGCGCTGAACGAACGTTCTGTTGAAGTAGCTAATGCTGGAATCTTCGTGACCAAAATAACCAAACGTATTATTTGATTTAAAAATTGCTTTAGTGAGTGTGAGGACAAAAATATATACTTTGCCCCCATGATAATTAGTGTGGAGCAATTGCTCCCTTTGTCCCAGTTCCGGCGCAACTGAATAGAATACTAAGTTATTTTTTGGATTGAAATGACGTGACTTCCGGTTTGCATCGAAAGTTCTTATATAGTTAATCGGGGTTTTTTGCCTTTAAAGTTTCCATATCTGGCCTAGTCTTTCATCTACCTAACTCCGTTCTCGAGATGAAGGAAAGACAGATGGACGTACGGACGGGCGACAGTGTGAATTTCTACAATTTTTTTCAAATTGTAGCCCAATGAATCATTATTCATTGAACTTGAATTAACATTAAATTTTTACAAAAATTCCGTCGTTAAAACTAATTTTGATACATTTATCCCGAATTTTCAAGAGAAATCTTTGAATATTAGATGGGATTGGATTGATGGGATAAGTAATGCAATCGTGGGCAGTCTCTCAGGAGGATTTTCCATGGTAAACTGGCGTCTAATTAGGTGTTAGACATGCGAAGAAACCCCGGAAAATTCCACGTGTCCAGCCCGTTGGTGAGGCACGAACCCGCGACCAACTACCAGTGTTCGGTAGTTTTGTTCCCTAGGAATTATTCCAGACTTATGGCACCTTTGAATAATGAGAGGAATGAGATTGGTGCACTACTTGAATTTCCAGAATTCCAGTGCAAACCTTGAAATCTTTAAAAGGCTAAGAACTGGGATGTGTCATTTTTCATAATTTCTCCTAAATTCAATTCATTTGCCTAACTTTTCCTCGTCTTTAATTATTTTAAAGAAATTTCTAGTTTATCAAAATTAGAATAACACGTAAATTTTTTTTTTTTTTATTTCAGGTAAAAATAAGTGAAAAACTACGAAGAACGAATCATCAAATTTTATACAGTAGGCCTAATGAAAAAATATAAAATCGCCATGTTGAATTCTTCAAAATCTTAATATTCAAGTAAGTATTTTAATTTTTATTAAGATTTTTTAATTCCATCAAAAATAAATAAATAAATATTTATGTATAGAAATCTACAAATAATCTTAATTACTTGTAAAGTTTTTTTTTTAATTTACTTAATTATACAATTAGAAATTAATATAAAAACGAGAATAATATTAAGTATATTTTAAACATTTCTTCATATTTTACACTGTACACATTTATTTTTTCGGCAAGTTTTTTATTTGAAAAATCCTAATTTGTATTCATTTCCATAATAAGTAATATTTTTGAATAAAATTAATATCATAATATTTTATTATATGTAGCAAAATCTATACATATTTCAGAATTAGAGGCAAAATTTGATTTTAGTGTAATTTCCAAAAGTACTAACTTTTAAAACGGTTGTGCCGAAATGTTTTTTTGGACATTTAATACGATAGAAATAGCAAAATGGTCTGCCGAAAGAACACTAAAAAATGAATGGTGTTTTCTTTTTCTCACAGAATCTTCGAGTAAATCACTTCTTTCATTCGATTTCTTTTTCTCGGGACATTTTTTTTCCCTAGAACTGTGCGTCGGGGTCCTCGGGAATAACAATAATCAATCGGTTTCTAAAGTTTCGGAAGAAAAACAATAATCCGAAAGACGTGTTTCTCGGATATAAGAAGGAACATTAAACACTACTAACAGTGAAATTCAAGAAGGATCCACGTGGGTGTTGTCTGAAGAAATGCCAAAAGAAGCTCTTCGCTAGGGTAATTGGATATCCGATACAGAAAGAAAGATCAACAGAATAATTTCTCCTGATGTGCCCTAACAGAACTCGATGGCCAAAATATTGCAAAACTCTTACGCGGTGGCCATAAAAGTATTTGGATTATGTAGGCTCGTATTTCCCTAATATAATATTTTAATTATGGAGTCAAATCGATAATTACCATCCTAAATCGCATCTATAAATTATCAGAAGTGTCTGGTAACTTTATTGAAGTCTCCCAGATGGATTACGGAATTGGAAATCTTCAGCAATCGTGTTGAAGATTTTCATTCGCCGGAGAAAATGACCGTGACGTTAATTCTAGAATCAATAAATTCAATTAAAGTTCAAATTTAATTTTAAAATCAAAAGATAATAAGTAGTTTGGGCTTTTGTAAAAGATTTCATTCTGAAACTTTGAAAGTTCGCTGTTGTTTCTCTTCGCTACGTAGTGAAATTGTTCCAAATTTCTTATGTAAATGATCATTTTAAAATCATATTTGATAATATAATATAATCCCTAATTGATAATTAATAGAATTTAGCAAATAAATTGCTCGAATTCTAAATTGTCTTAATTACTGTTAAGAAAATAAGAGGATCAAGCAGTTAATTGGGTAAATCTTTAAGTCTTTTTCTTTGGTTATTAACGTTTTAATTCAGTTCTTTTTAATATACTTTTATCCTTGATTTTAATGGATATTTTTAAGTAACAGAGTTTAAAATTTTCTAGTAAACAAATATAAAATAATTACTTTGTACAATTTTATTTAAAATGTATTTTAAGCTCTTTGGATTATATTTTAAACAATAAAAACTTTAAAGTAATTTTAAAGATAATTTCGAATCTGTAATTGCGAATTCTGCAAGAACAGGAGCTTACCGAATTCGATTGGTGGAAGGAATTATTGCCAACGAAACATATTTGTAACTTTATACTAAGGAATTAGAGTTGAAATCGTTTATTTATCTTGGTTCATATTAGAGATTACAGTCTTAAAATGTCCAGTTTCAAATTTTGAAAGGATCGATGTATCTTGCACGCAAACTATCGCAATCCTTTGGGGGATTACAGGAGAAAGCTTAACATCAGAATTGTTCTTATCTAAACATATCCGTGATATTGCTTTTTAATTATATTCTCCTGTAAGAAATTTTACAAGTAACAAAGATTTGTAGCTTGTAAACTATGTAATATAAGTTTTTAAACTCTGAGAATTAATGCGAAACATAAAAAGCACATATTTATCCTACCATCCTTTAGAAGGGAATCTTTATTAATAGTTTTTTGAATTTTAAATGTTGTACGTGTGTCTAGAAGCCATCAAAAAATGTATAGACTATCAACGACGTTATTTTACTTTTCAAAAGTATCTTTAATAAGAATGTTGTACGGGGGCATGGAAGAGGGGTACGAGACGTGGACACGTTATCAACGTTTCCTGATTGGATCGCCGTATCTAACAATAGTATTTCTACCTGGAAGAAACGTCTCCAGTACATCAATCGGATGTAAAGCTCTAAGAATGAGAGTAAAGTGGATCCTATTTCGTATGTCTGCCAGAAGAAGACGTGTTTATCTCGCGTGTGTTCGGCGAGAAATGACATGAGTAAGATAAATGACGGCATAGAACCGTTCGTACACGTCTTTGTGTTATATTCCTAGGAGAATACAATCGAATCGTCGCTTTTCTGATTTTCTTATTATTTATTTTTTTCCGGTTTTCAAATTCTATTTAAATTCAATAAGATGTTATTTCTGGTCGGATTCCGGCAAATAATGTTTACAAAACGATTGTCGAGTGCGAGCCACGCCCCGATTCGTAAATTGGTTTTGTTGTTTACACTTGTTGCAATACACCGAGTCGGTTTTTAATCACGCGATTAGACCATCGCTCGATACGTTACAAATGGAAAGTGGGAGGGAAACGGTAAATACATTAATCTATCCATTTATTTAATTTGGAAGGAAACGAACGTGCAAACCGATTTTTCATCTAATGCGAATCGGAAACGTAAACCGGGGTTAGGACGTCATTTACACGGCGCCATTAATTAATTCGTGACAATTTTAAACTTATAGGCGTTACGCGTGACGATAGGAAGTTAAGTCGATTCTAATTTCGGAATCGAAACGAGCATCGATCACACACAAACTACTCCGAAACGGCAGCTAAAGTCTATCACGATTTTAACACGGTGCGTAGGAAAGAAAAGTAGCAAAGGTATTAGTCACGTTATCGATCGACTTGTTCGGAGTTTTATGCTTCTACCGTTCTATCTTATTTCTTTTATTTTGAAAACATTGCTGTAAAACTAAAATTTTCAACAATAAAATATCAGAAAATGATGAAGTTTAGAGAAGAAAAGAAAAAAGAAAAGTCGGTAACAGATGTCTTTCTCTAATGGTCGAGAAAGGGTCTGTCAAACTATATATGTTCTTAGCTTTTCCTTTACCTAATGGCGCACTACCGTTCGACAAATGACTTGTTTGCTGCATGATTGTTATTTTTAACAATATCAAATGAATGAACGGCCTTTTTTTTTCTCCCCCTAATCTACTTGTTTCATACGAATTGATCCTCTTTTTTTTCCTCTCTTGGTGAAATGAAAAACTTTTGAATTATTTTCTGCTTGTTTCTACTTAATCTTTCTTATTTTCGGTTCGGCACGTGAAGTTACGAAACAATATCGTCTTCAATTTCGCATTTTCTTTGATGTCTGAAGAAAGAAGGAGTAATTTAACGCTCCGCTTGTTTGAGAAAAAACCAAAAACCTTTATCCTCCTATATAAATGGTTACCTAAATAATTTTTTTTTCACTCCTTAAATTCTTCCATTTTCTCTTATTTGTTTACTTTAAAATTCGCCACTTCTTTTACTCTAAGCGACACATATTTTTAATTATTCTATAAATTTCTTTAGAAAGTAAGTTTTAAAAATGTTTTCAAATATGCCACCAGCGAGTTTGCATTGTTATAATATTAATTAATGCATATCGCCTGGAAGGTGTAAATTTTCTTTTTTTTTTTTTTTTGTTTTTTTTTGACCGAACTTTACCGATTTGCTAGAATAATTTTTAAAACTATATTTATATCAAAAGGATTGCCGATAGAAGAAAGGAAGAAGTTTGAAACATGCCAGAGTTATAGTAAGTGATAGCACTTCGGGGAATAGGGAAATGCCTATGGGGAATCGGCTATATTCCTCCCTTATCTAATCGCAGAATTGAAAAAAAAGAAGGAAAAAGTAAAATTTTTCCATGTCAATTCTCGAAACTTTCGAGTTCCTTTTTAAATTGGTTAAGAGATTAAGAAATTCGATATAAGTAGAGAGATTTTTGACGCTTAAATTTGTTATCGTTTTGCTTGTCCCTATAGAGATTGTTACTTCTTAAAACTAGAAATATATCAAGTTAGAAAATATTTCTTCCTTTGTATAAGCTGTTACTTGAAACAATTTAATCGATTTTATTTTATTTTATTATTTTATAACGTTATTTATAAATGTCTTTAGTTACAACTTTCTAAAGTTAATTTAACTGGTCGAAATTCCGACCTCGTTTTTACTGACAGCCAAAAGAGTTATAGAGGAATATGACGTTTGGATCGGATCATAATTTAGAAATTTAATAAGTTGAAAAGGCTGTAGAATTTCTTATAAGGTTTTATAAAGTGGAACGACTTTTATTTCGTCTAAAAATTGCATTCCTAAACCAATGAGACGAATATAATTCGAAAGTTATGCACCGCACTAATTTATAATTAAATCGATTATCCGGTAAGTTAATTTTACTCCGGTTGAAGTTACTTTAAAGTTTATATTTTAAAATAAACTTTACACGATTTAAAATCTCGTAAAATTATTCAGGCGACAATTACATTTTTCTTCTCTCTTCCAATAATTTTATTAACCCTACCACACTTATAAAATTTGCATATTCTATAGACTGAAACTAAATATGTTGAATAGAAGATAATGTTACAGAATATATCCTTATTGTAATTTATTAATTCACATTTATCTTGTAATCGGAGAAGTGAGAATGGTCAATTTTACTGTATCGTTGGAGTATCGTATATTATCGTCGAAATAAGTCAAATTGCTATTTATATAATTATTAAGATAATTAAAACAGCGTGGAAGCTAGAAGTAGATCGTTATTCAATTTTTCTCCGTGGTCATTATGTATACCATTGTTTAACTCTGGCCGTTATTGATGAGGAAATTTGCTAGTAGCCTACCGTACAAGCGATATATTTTTATGCCATTTATCTTATAAATAATATATAGTCAATGGCATCAAATATATTTTAGTGGCATTCGATTCGACGTTTATAAAAAATTTTTATTAATAATTTTCAGTGGATAAATAATATAACCCGCAGCATCGGTTGTAAGATCACTGTACAAGATGCATTCATCCGAAAACTAGGGAATAAAATTGCCATAAGGACGTTGTAAGTGGGCTAAACTGTATGTGTTGAGTGTCGTTCGACTTTTCCATCTTTATTTGCAGAGATATTCTAAGATGTCCACTTCTTAAGTGGATAGATAATAAAGTGCGGTCGTCAATAAAACTTATTTTATGAATGGTCTTGGTTGCAATATAATGAGTTAGTTAAAGTAGCCAATTATTGTATAATTTATTTGATGTGGAAAGGACTGTTGATTAAAGTGGTTAAACCGTAAAACCTCAACTCCCGTATTATCTAAATAAATTGTTCAAGTTCCTTCCTGCCATTTATTAAACGTTGTATAAACTTTTATGGAAATTCTTTTCCACAAAGCGGGGTGCGTATTGATTTATATCCACGTTTAATGAAAATACTGCACAAAAGATAAAAGAGTTATTTATAGTGTATTAGGCATATTTCTATCACTTTTCTGGTAAATTACTGAACTACATCTTTCAGTTTGTAAAGGCAAAAAGAAAGTTAGTATTTTCCTATAAAATCTTACCTAAATTATATTTCTACACATATCACTTTATCTATTTCAAAATCTAGTTTAATAATAAACCCTTAAATCTTTTATATTTTCTGTAAATTTTTCAACCTATAGATCGCCTACCCCAATCGTTCTTTACACGCTCTTTGATTTACATTATAAGAAATCGGCAGGTATGAAAAGGTTGAGTATTATTATATATCTTTCAGATAAATTTTTTAATATCTGCTATTATTCGGCTCTTAAATAGATAAAAATGAATAACTGTAAATTATTCATCGGAATACGTTCCAGAAAGGAAAAAAAAAAAAAAGTAATCGAAATAATAGCTATAGGAGTATTGAATAATTGTGTAAAAAAATAAATAAAAATAGCTTCCAAGGATAGTAGCATTATGTTTACATCAAAAAATATTATTATTTGCATTCGTCCAATAGTTGTAGACTCACGCAATAACCGAATATCGAAGAGAGTTTGGGATTTTAGTTTGTCTTTTTTTTTTTTTACTTTTATTCCAATATATCCGGACACAAAAATATTTTAAATTCAAATTTTAAGGAATAATATTATTTTCCGATATCGTTGGAAAGATGTATTTTTAATAACGTATCTCAGATCCGATTTGCTTTCGATTATATCCTTTAAAGCTAAGCAAAAACTTCCTTAAACGACAAATTTCTTATTTACATGGACGAAATTAAAATAAGATTATAGTTCGACTCGAGTATAAAGTAACTAGTAAACTAAACTATCGATTTTTTTAATTTTTTTATTTTAATATATAAAAGCGGAATATTTCCATTTTTCCTCGAGATTTCTGCATTTAGGAGCAACAAAACCTTTCGGGATTTGACGTTAAAAAACAATTTTTTTTTTCTTTCTTTGTTACGTTTTTTAAAGTCGAGAAACTGAACAAAAGAGCTTTGCAATGGTAAATATCCGTATCATTATAACGAAAAAGATTGTAAAATTTCCAATTCTTATATTTTAATAGCGTGGAAACATCAAAGGAATCATCCAAATCGTATGCTGTTATGAACTTTGGACTTATTTATAGATTTATCTATTTTATTATTACATTAATATATATATATATACGATTTAGTTAATTTTTCCAGTCTGCCTGTTGTTTAAATTTTTTCAACGTTTTTACCAGTTGATTAATCTATTAGATGCAGCATTATTCGTTGGTGTTATTTTGAATTTTTCCGATTTATCAGTCGATAAATTTCTTCTGTCATTATCCATTGTTTTCTGTTTTTATTGCTGTTTCTTCACTCCGTAAACATTTTCCGCTGTTATAAATTTTTAAACGTGTTTTTTTCAATTGTTTTACTTGTTTGTTTTGCATTATTTTTATTTATTTTTTGCGTTTTGAATTGTTTCAATTTTTAATACTGTTTGAATTCTTATGTTTTATATTGTTTATTTCGAAATTTTCCACCTTTTATAACTGAATTTTTAATCAACGTTTTTCCATTATTGTAAATTATCACAACGTTTTTTTTTTTTTTTTATTTCAAAATTTTTTAAATGTTTTCCATTGCATGAATTTCATCCGTTAAAATTTTTCCAAAGTCATTTTTATCGTATGAATTATAAAATGTAATGGCGGAAGAAACTTCATATCGTTAATAAGATCTCAGAAATATTTTATTCGCATCATTATCTTTAAATAAATAAAAAGTGGGCTACTCATTATTTAACACAATCAATCATTTTCGTACATTCTCTATCCAAACATCCTCAATTTTTTTTTTCTTCTTCTTCTTTTTTCTTTGCAATGCACAAGTGAATGAAGCGATCGAACATTTGAAAGAAGTTCAAATCCTTACAAATTAGTGGTTGAAAGAATAAAGGAAGACGTTCTGAAGAGGTTCCTATATATTGAATTAAAGATTTTTAATACTTTGCCTAAAGCAAACAACTCTTCTTCTTTCGGAACTACAAAGATTCTCTTATAAAATACTACAAAAATTGAAGGGGTTGGTTTTTTTTATTATTTTTTATTATTATTATTTTAAAGAAATATCGAAAAAAAAAGAAAGTTTGTTCCCCGAACAAAGTCTATTCTCTGATAGAAAGGTGTATCAATATCAGAAAAGTTTTTAGATATATTATTATATAAAAATTATTTTGAAATTCTGGATTTATCGAATTTTTCCTCCCCTCCTTTTTTTTGGGGGGGGAGAAATTCTGTAAACAGATATAAGAAGTAAACAGATATAAAGTTCGAATTTTGCATATAATGAATATAATATTTTCTCTTGCAGGATCTTTATAAATTTGTATAAGTTTCGACATTTTGAGAATTTTTATTGCTTACGCAGCATCGAAATTTTTTGAAAAGTAAGTTTTTACGATTTAAAATTGCGAAAAACTCGAGTAAAAACGGATCAGTAAGATCGAAGAAAAAGTACATAATTAAAGCTTAATTGTTTACAGTTTCGATGGTATTTATATTTTAATGTGTTTTCCCCATCTTTTCCTTTTTTTTTCGAAATATTGAAAGACTATAATTATCAAGAAATGTTAACATTTCTCGACTAGTAGACCGCGACTCACTAGTTGAAAATCATCGCAGCACTTAATGTAATAATTTTAAATTAAAATCCTAAAAGACGGGAATTTGTGAGTTTTAAAACAATTAGAAGATAATCCGCGAAAGTAATTCCTCTCTCGTTATTTTTTATGAAATGCTTTTTAATAGTTTTAATTCTTACAGTAATTCTTATATCGTTTTCAACGGTAGATCGCGATCTACCAGTTGGAAATTTATATAAGAATTCTTCATTTTTTTCTCTCTATTTTGCTTACATTTTAGTAGCTACGTCAGAGAAATTTACACAGCGAGGTATTAAAATCGATTACAAGGTTTAAACTCGGTAACAAAATTAAAAAAGAGAGTATTTTAGATTACTTTAGCGTACACAAATATCAAGCCTATGGTATAAAATAATTTATCATATATGACAAAGTACGTGGCTAACTTAATCATTTATCATAGTATCGGTGTTAAAAACTTCTTTTCTAATAAAATAAAACTCCATTTTTGATATTTTTTAAATGATATAATCGATAGTTGATTTTCTCAAGATTATTAATGACTAGAAAATATGACAAAATTCGAAAATACAATAATTTTTCCCTAATACTTTTTTTTAATTTTTTTTAAATAAATATTTAGAAATGGAAAGTCGTTAAGATTATTACGTTATTTCCTAACACAGATTCACTTAACTGCCCCCCCCCTCTTTTTTTTCTCCCTTATAATAATTATGGAAACAAGATTTATTTCTTTAATAAAATCTTTTGCTATTTTAGATCTTAGTTAAATTAATACACGAGTCGATATTTGCCGGCATTAAATAAGAAAGTTTAAAGGTAAGGAAGAAGAAAAGTTACCGAAGTTTTCATAAATAAATCACAGAAAATGTCTCTCTTATGTATAATAAAATTCCCTTATACAAATCAACAACGAGTCAACCCATAAACAAAGTTGTAAACTAGCGTAGTAATTCCGAATATTTCTAACATTGTTTTATCTTTACAAACGTAATTGCAAGGCACGTAGTGTCTCGACTTTAAATTTCAAATTTTCTAACAATTTTTTTTTTTTTATTGTTTGATTATATAATTTGCTCCACAAACTCGAGAAATGCTACTGCAACATTTTTTTGGAGGGGGAATAATTTATATAAATTCACTAACTATTTTCGGTTGAAAATAATTAAATCTGAAGTTTTACTGTGGAGAATGAGGCTTTAAATTGCATTCCGAATTCGAGAATTATTAGAAAATTATTAAAAAAAAAAAAAAAAAAAATGTAAGTCTTCTTCTTGCAAATCTTATATAAAAGTATGTTACAAGAAGTGAAGAAGAAGGAAAATATATTTAATGCGATAACGACATTGATTTACAACACCTTTTTATGATTACAATATCGATTTTTGAATAGAATACATCATCAAAAATTGTATAAAAAAATTGTTATTTTTAAATCCGTTTATTACTTACAAAGTAGGGAAAATCTGGCAATAACACTTGTTTATCATCTCTTAAAGAGGTTCGGATGACAATAAAATGTTATTAAGACCATTAATGATAAAGGAAACAAGTGAAGTGCCTATTTCTTTCGGATTTTATTTCGTCTGTAAAAACGTTTCTAAGTAATGCCATATGACAACTAATACCTTCGACGTTTTTTGACGTCACAAAAAGAGGAAGGAGAGGGGGGGAATAAAATCTTCGAGGTCACCTTTGTTTACGATTTTCTGTTGTTTATAAAAATTGATTTCTGTAGATTGATAACCCACGTTCAATGATATCATTTTTCGATTTCTCGATCGATCTCAAATACTAGAGCAATCTATCTAAGAATTTTTATACTTTTAATGCAATATTGATGGCATCATTATCAAGAATCGATATTTGTTTCGCACGAATAATATTTAAAATTCGCCTCTTGGAATTTTTGAAATTTTAAAATACTTCTCACTTAACATAGAAAATAATTTTCAAATTTCAAAAAAAGCCTTCTGTAATATTTTAAGAGCAATTTCTTGTAAAAATGTTTCGCTTGTCTTTTTTCTTTTTTTTTTAAGTCAACTGTATTTTATTAAATAATAATAATAATAAAAAAAAGACAAATATTTTTATTACTAAATACTTCTGGAAAATGAAGTAAAATAAAACTCGACCCTTGGGAATTCATATCAAAAACTTCTAAGAACTTCTTTTTCTTCTTTCTAAAAATATAAAGAAATATTGTTCGAAATTGTTAACCGTTTCACACTTTAAAAATTAACGAACTGAAAAAGAAATGTTTTTTTTTTTTTTTTTTTCAAAAATTCTATTCGTCCAAAGTGTATTTTTATATAAAAAAATAACACGAATTTACTTGAACATTAAATCGTTCTCACTTAATGTTTCCTAGGATATGGAAACAGATCAACAAAGTAATTGCAATGCATGATACCATAGAAACAATTATTTAATTGAAAATTTTAAACTATTTTACATAATCCCGCGGTTAATTACGCCATTATCTTCCTTATTTAATATGTAGTTCACGAATTATACTTTCTTCCTTTAACAATATCCATAAATTATTTAATTAGAAGCCAAAAAATCAATTAACTTCCATAGAAAAGTTTCGTTCAGTCGAAATATTATAGAATAATAGTAAAGTATGGTCACAAAACTAATTGTGACCATATTTTTCCCATATATATATATGCGACGTACGGTATAGGGAAGTGACTCCTTACCATAAACATTCTACTAAACTCTAGAATGTTTTCATTTTCTAATAAAATTCTATAAACAAATACTGTCACGGAAGAAAGGAGAAATATTAACAGACAAGAGTACAGAATTTTATCGTTTAATCAGTTATTTTCCATAAGTTTTTTTTTGTATTTAAATACGCTAGACTTATGAAAAAAGTCAGGAATTACTATAGAAGAGTTAAATTTCCAAAAAAAAAAAAAAAAAGGAAAACATTCTTGTGGATAGACAAACCGACGGTTAGAAAAACAAATTAAATGTTTATAAAGTTTAAAAAGAAATGAGATGTACTTAAAATTGAGACGATTTTCTTTAAACTATTACAAACCGTAAACGTTAATGATAATGCAAGGGTATATTTTTATCCAAGAAGAGAAACTGCTTATTTTCTGGAAATATTCATCATATTTTTAAAAATAAGGAATCGATACAAAAAAAAAAATCTAAAATGTTTCTGATTTTGTCCAAAAGGAAAAAAAAAAACAGAAACAAATTAACAAGAAACAATCTTCTTTCACCATTGCTTACATTAACATAGGCTTGCATTGTATCAAATTCGCTGCATTAACTTAAAAAATAAATATTAAATAAATCATAATTAAAATTTAAATAATTTTAAAATATAATTTTTAATTAAATATCAAATTATTACTTTTTTTTAAAATAATTATATTTAAATTTTATTATTTATTTATATTTGTCTTAAATTACAATATCAAATAAAAAGTAATTATAATTTAAATTTGAATTTTAATTTGTTTACAGAATTTTTTTTATGTACTTTTTTTTATAAAATATATAATTATAAATTTCTTAAGTTGATGAATGAAAAATATTAATTACTTATTTTATTAAAAATCATTCATATTTTTTAATTAAAAATGTTTTCCATATTTTATTCATTATTAAATGAAATATTATGGAAGTAACTATATGAGAAAATATAAATTTATAGGATGATTTATTTACATAATTAAAAATTATTATTATTATTATTATTATTATTAGTAATTTTGAAATTATTTAAATTAATTATTTTAATATTGAATAATGAATACTTTAAAAAAGTATAAATTTTTAAGCATTTAGAAAATATTCATTATTCAACATTATGGTAAATAATTTAAATTATTAAAAATATTTATAAAATTATATTAAATGCTTTTAATCTCATAATTAGAATATTTATTTTTTAAATAAAATTACATATTTTATTAGGCAACATATTTCTGTTACAGTAGAAAAAGAAATATTTTAATCATTTAAAAATAATATAAATTATTCATTTGAATGTTGAATAATGAATAATTTGTAAAAAAAAAAAAGTGTAAGTTGTTGAATATTTGGAAAAATTCCCAAGGAAAAAAAGGGGGGAAATGTTATTTTATGATGTCCAAACAGTCGACAACTTATATTTATTTTGGCATTTTATGGTATAGATCTTCTGCTTTATGATTTATTACAGTTTATTATAGAGTAAAGATACATGTAATAAAGCATTTCTGTCATTGATATAAAAATTGCCGTTTTCGTTTTCCTATATACAACTCGTATTAACTCTTTGACTTTTATTTATTTTATATTTATTTTTCTAGTAAATAGTCAAAATAAAAATAACTCAAAATAAAATTTTCTTTATTTACTTCTTTGCTTTGTTTGCCTGATTATATATATATATATAAATCTTTTAGCTTCAATTTTTCTTTATATATATTTTTTTTATATAACCCAACTTTTTAAAATTATTATATAATTTAAATAAATAAATATTTTTTCATCAATAAGTATCACTTTCTACTTTTTTTTAAATTGTATTAATTAATATATTTAATATTATAAGATTTTCTATATTGTATATTAATTTTTAAATATATGAAAATGTAATTTATAGGCTTTTATAAAAAAAACAACATATTTTTTTTTAATATTAAAAAAAATGTAGATTTATTATTTTGAGATAGTTAAGATAATTGAATTCAGATGGCGCCAGAGGTTAAGAACTTAATACGTTTAAATTTATACTTAAATTGCATTCCGAATGACTCATTTGTTCAATAAATAAAATATTTAAATTTAAAAAAAAATAATAAAAAAATAATAATAATATTTTTAAACAATAATTTTAAAACAAAATAAAGATTAAAAATATTTAAAATTTTTACATTTATTTTAAAAATATATTCATGAAAAGTAGAAATACCTTTAGGGAATAGAACAACTAAATTAAGTGGTAAATTACTATAATTTACGATTCATTATTTACAGCTTTAATAAATTATTATTATTATTTTTTTAAATTTAAAATAGATGAATTTTAATAAATGCCAAGACGTTAATGCCTTTTTTTTTTAAAAAAAAGAGAGAGATTAAAGATAAAAATATATTAATTTTTTTTTTTTTTTTTTTACTTTTTATTAAGTCAAAATTAGTGGGTCGAGCAATACTTTATTTTATTTTATGGCGCTTTAAATAAAAACGAACGTACGAAAAAATAAAAAATAAAATACTAATTGAAAAATAAAGTAAAATAAAAATTCGGAAATCCTATTTTAACATTTATTTGCATAAGCAGAAGTTGCGATACTTAAGTTTAAAATAAGATGTACTTTAAAAAAGTAACTAATTCATGCGATAAATTAAAGAATTTTACTGATTTTATGAGAAAATTTCCTGAATTTCTCACTTCCTTTTTTTTTTTTTTCCTCAATGTAAGTTATTTTGAATCTAAGCAGAGATTGGGTTTTATAACAAGCTAATTATATTTAAGTTGTATTTTATTTTCTAATAATTTTCTTTTTTTTTTCTATCTTCATAACAAAGCGAGATAAAGTGGAAAAGAGAATGATTTGGTAGTCGTTAGTTTCCTAATCAGATAGGAAACAACGTTGCTGCAAATTCGATGAATTTTATAATGAGAAAGGAGGTGGTTTGTCTATATATTGAATTCTGTGCCATTGGGTGTTGCCTTATCTACCGTTATAATTGGATTGTTTAACATGGAAAATGGGAAAACAAATTAAATCTTTCTGAATACTTTGCTTTGCAAAAGTAATCAGTTAATTGTTTTCTCTAATATTTCCAAAACTCTACTTTATTATTTTATGCATTTTTCCCCCTTTTTTTTAAATAATTCGTTTAACAACCTAACTAATAGGCATTAATATATTAATCATGTGTAATAAAATAATTAAAATATTATTAATTATCTTTAATAATATTATAATTTAATATTTTTAGATTTATTTTTTGGAATATTTTATTATATAAAATCACTAATAAAGCTTAATTTTCTAAGGTATAAGAATAAAAATTACTTATAAAAAGTAAGAGAAATCACATATAAGAATTGATATCTCGTTTCTTTCATTTATCACATTAAAGTTTGGAAGATTTTCTACTTATTAAATTTCATATTTAACGTATATTATTTTCAACATCGATCAACTCCTTTCTTGCATAGAAAAATTCGATAAAGAAGAGTAATATTCAATATAAGAACGATGATGATAATAATAATTAAAACGTCAGTAATTTATCAGGATCAATAGCAGTGGAGAAGCATTAAAGATATTCGATTGGAAAGACGAAGCATTAATTTAAATTTATAATACAGTAATATATTTCTTTCTAACCATTCATTAAAGTAGAAACTAAGTAAAAATTCTTTTCTTTGCTTCTGAATCGAATTGAAAACATAAAGATGCTGATGTTTTATAAAATACTGAATATAAAAATGCATTTAATTACAGAATCTTTCGAGATATTAGAAAGAGAGCGGTGAGGATTCGGATTTTCATGCTCTTCGTCCTTAGATAAGAATGAGACGATTTCTGTTATCAGCAAAGGATAAATTTCGGGATAAAGGGACGATTCGTAACTTTTATGTTGTTAAAAGAACAAAATTTTGACAATAATAGTCAAAATTGTCACCTTCTCCAACTTAATACATTATACGAATGGTCTTCTTCATCCCATTCCTATCGCAGAACCTGTTTATAATTTACTTTTCTAGAAAGAAGAGATTTAAATAAATAAAAAATATTAAAAAAATTTTTTTTTTACTCTTTTAATTCTTATTAAATTTTATTTTATTACTAAATATATCTTTTAAAAAATTCAAATAGTATATATTCACTTTACATTTGCATGTAACAAATAAAGGAATTAATATTTTGAATTTTTATTATTATTATTTTTTAAATAATTTATCTTCAAATCAGAATATTTATTTTTCTATTTAACATTTCTGCTGTAATTAATATCAGTTACATATAATTATAATGTAAATTATCTGAATGGATTAGTTTCAAAAACGAGAAATTACCTACCACAACAAATTAATTTTCTCTTTTTTTCTCTCTCTCTCTCTCTCTTCTCTTTATTATTTTCTGTATACTTTGATTTAATCGATATCCATTAATTTAAGTAACATATTAAAAGATTAGCATTACTTTTAATGAATATTAAATCGTTATTAACAAAATATTATTTTTAGAATGATGAGTTTTTTTTTTTTTTTTAAATTTTATCGTTGAAGCTGTAGATAAAAATTTGACACGTTACAAGTATTTCTTCTCCTTCTTTTTTCCTCCTGGATATGTAGACATATAAACATTAATTGTGACAGTAATAAAATTGGTATTTATTTTATGGATGTACAAATATTGAAACTTTGTGTTACTAGTCACGTGATAGGCTCTTTTTTTTCTTGGAAACGTTGGGTATAGTTTCTACTCTGGATGATAAATCTATCGATATTTATGTCGCGCTATTTCGTGACGTTGTAATAGCATAATAGACGTTAATAGCTGTAATAATAAATATTTAATTTTTCTCCACTATTATCACTTTGGTGGCTTTTTTTTTCTTCTTCTTTTGGCCTTTTTTAAATGTCATAAAAATTTTATGTTGTCGGTAGTATTTTTTTGTCGGAATCCTATAAAACAAAGTATATACTTTGATGCTTTTGTGAAACAACACGATTTCCTTTTTTTTTTCTTTCTTTCTTTTTCTAGTTCCTGTCATTCAAAAGCCTGTGACAGAAAAGATGATTGCGACATTCGAGACTACTGGACCGACAATCGGACCGTCCATTCGCTACATTTGTTGGACAGATATGGCAAAATAGACGATATGTGCTATCTGCTATTCTTTCTCTTGGTTTTTCTACATCGATTGTTTCTGTTGTGATAGAAAAATTCAATATGTCACTACTAAGGTCTCAACGGTCATCTGCAAACAAAATTATACCAAGTGTAATACACGTTTTCGAATTTATAAACTAATTTCACATTTTCGTTATGGTTAATCTCTTAAGTTTCTATGGTAAAGAAAGCAAGATATTTCGATTTCTTTCGGGTGGATAAAGTTAGTGAGTTCGAAATCGCTGATGTAATACGTTGTTTGATTATTTAAATAGATAAAAGAAGTATTTAAAAAAATGTAGAAGAATAAACTTATATTAAGATGGAAAATGAATTGTTCAAGATGTTAACATTTTTTAAACATTGACAAATGATTTAATAATAAGCAAAAGGGTGCGAAGATTAAACGAAACGGTTAAAAGTTTCGAATTTTATTGGGATATTAGTCTTCAGAGTCGTTCTTCGCAAAAATACAATATCCGAAGTGAATATATCTTCCATTTTCCGAAATGTTCCAAGAGTAGATCCATTTTGAAATTTAATTTTGACAGATGATATTGATAGGAGTTCAACGTGCGAAAAGACCAAGTATGAAAAGACCTGTTCTTCGAGATATATTCCAATTTTTTGTAAAGTTTGATCCTGAGCCTTATTGATAGTCATAGCGAAAGCCAATTTTATTGGAAATTGCGCCTTTTTATGTGAAAAGCATTATAGGATCAGAAATTGTCAAATCAATTCGCCGTAGCCACGTGATTCCTATGTCTGATCATTGATCACCGCTAGATCAATTTATGATAAAATGTGTGACAATTCCGATATCATTCTTAATTTTCTCTAATATTTCTATTAAAAATTTAATTAGCCTTCTCTTCCTTTTATAAATTTACTTACTTCGCACTCCAAAACACCCAATTATTTTACATTACAAGATATCATTAACGATTTATGGTAGAATTTATATTATTATAAAGAATTTTGGATAGAAATATAGATAATAGGATTTTTCAATTAAGTTATCATTTTTTAGCTATATAAACTAATAAAAAAAATCACTATAAATGTAGCATAAAGATTAAAAAGTGGGTATATTGGTTTCTTTTCTAATCTATATATCAATATGATCGATAGCGATTTCTTTTAAAATCGAAATGCGGCTCGTTCTAAAAATACAGAATGTATAAACTATAAGCTAGTTCGGTTGTCCTTGAATTATTCTTAGAATGATATTTATAAGACTACAACATCCATAACATCGTAACTCTAACATTACCAAGTCGGCAAGATCAAATAAGAGGAATGACTTTACACTAGTTATAAATATTGAACACTGAAAGTATACATCGTTGATCAAGTCAACCGAAGTATTTAACATCCGAAACCCAACGAAAATAGATAAGTTTTCAATGTTTATGCGTTACAACCTTTTACTTTATTAAAATATAGGTCATGTTACTGTTTGAAAACTCCACGTTTTCTTTGAAAAAAAAATCAATAGTAAAAAAAATATATATAAATATATAAAATTTAATTTATATAATAAAAAGCAAATTTGTTTCGGCCAATTTTATATATTTATAAATAAGAAATTGTCTTTGTCTTTGGGGAGATGAGGAGGAAAAACAATTAATTCCTAACTTTTAGTAATGGTGAATATAATATAAAAATCAAATTTTAATCTTGAAAAACTGGGTATAATTTTGAATTTAAAAAAAAAAAAGAAATTAATACGCGTGAAATGAGTTTTTAATTATTAAATTATGCTATTTTAAATATGATTTCCATTAAAAAAAAAAATAAAAAGGGTTTTTCGAAATTTCAGAACACGTTTCTGTTTAAATTTTTAAAATTGTCGAAAGTAACAAATTACTAAAATTTATAATAATGTAATAAAATTTAAACCTATTTGAACATTTTTTTATAAAGAATTAAATGTATTTAAAATTTATTTTTAATATTCCTATGCATTTCAATGGGGTATTGATACATTTGGAAACAAGTCACGTTCTTCTTATTTATATCAAAGCGTTACAAATAAAAGTTCAGCATTTTTTTTTTTTTTTTTTTTTTTTTTTAATTTTGACTTAAAATAATTATAAAATAAAATTTATGTGGAGAAAATGAAAATATTTCTTATTAATTTAATAAATTTTGCGCGACATTTCGAATAGAATTGAAAATAAAAAAGGACCCCCGACAGATCGTGGATTTGTTTTTTGTTTTTTCCGGAGGATTTTTCTATGACAAAAAACATATTTTCATTTGAAATTTTTTACAAATTGTAATTTATCTAATGCTGTTTTCTTTCAAATATCTTACAACTGTCAGGAATATTAGACATTTTTTCCTTTTATTCTTTTCATACCCTCAATGGCGTATCAAGAAGAATCCAAAGGGGGGGACCTAACACAAAAGTTTAAAATATTTGAATAATTATTAACGTGTGCAATTACGTTAACACGGTAAGACAAAACTTACTTCTAATTCTATATTCTTTTCTCACTCTAATATGTAAAAATAATATAAAAATATGTTTATATTATGAATGAAAGTTAATTAAGCCAGCAGAAAGTAAGATAAAGTCTTATATAACTCATCATAATTCTGCTCTGAAAGTCTGCAATTGTAGCGCAACATCCAGATTGTGATGCAAATTATGATAGGCCTACTTATTTTAAGTAACAATTACAAAACTTTACGATGATCAATATCTAAATTTCCATTGTAAGTCCCAGGGATTCGGAGATTCGTAAAGAATCATAAATTTAGATAATCTGATTACGAGGCATCCTTGGATATCCTCAAGTATTCGGTTACATTACAAATGTCACCCAACGTAAAACAGAATGCAACACACTTTTAATGAGTTAGACAATATTATTAATATAGATTTATCAAATAAATACGAATTATTTTTATTATAGATTAACTTTATTAATAAAATATAACAACGTGATATATTCTACCACTTGTACAGTACAATTGTATCGATCGAATTATGCTTAGTTAGCTTCTTTTGTTAATTCATTAAAATATATACATAATCTAATAATAGTTTGGTAATTTAATTAAATAAAACATTATTACTTTATATTCTTTATATATATATATTATTAAAATTAAAGGGGAAGAGAATGTTTTTATAGCTTAAGTTCAGCTTTAAATAACCTATCTATCTTGAAAGAGAAAGAGAAAGAAAATATTTTCTTTATTCTTCCTTACTTTTAAATGGAAGAATAAAATTTTAAAGTTTAAATAAATAAATAAATATATTTATATAAACGTTAAAAATTATGTAATTTCTCTCTTTCTCTAAATATATATATATAAAACTTTAAATATTTACCTTAACTTAGAGATTATAGAAGTATATAATTTACCCATAAAACTTTATAATTTATATTTCATTTGTAAATATGTAATGCAAATTTACAATTGGAATATTTTAATAATTCTATTTTGAAACTTTACTTATATAATATGTTATTTATATTTTTATTCTACGTGGAATTTCTTAGCTTTGTCATCATACATCGTAAATGATAAGTGACATTACATTATTTAAGAGTTAAAAAGAAATTACTTAATTGATAAGTGAGTTTGTAAGGACGTAATTAGGGATATTAAAAAGTCATTAAAACATGACCAATTCGAAATAATGAATTCATTTTTGTCAAGAGATATATATAAGAAATTCTTTTCATTCTTTATGTTTGAATACGAAATATAAATTGCTTTGTAACTTCACTAAAATTCGGCAAATTTAATATTATTTTTCTATATTTGATAATGCTATTAATTAACCGGAAATGGATACGGGGAAGAAAAATACTTTAAAACGACGATATCTAAATTTAAAATTACAAGATTTAACAACCGCATTTCATCTCAGCTCGAAAAAAAAATAAGAACTTATTTTTCTTATCAGATAATTTCCCAAAGAAAAATATATCATTTGGTATAAGCATTAAGGTAAATGCATTTAGTGTTTTTTTTTTTCCCCTCTCTTAATGAAATAAAATTAAAATTCAACATTTATTTTGCGAGCCAAGCAAACGACAGCGACAACATCATCTCCATAAAGTATAGAAGGTATACATAATTATTGCTAGATCACAAATGGTTATCTGGGAGAAATTTCTACGACGTATTTAAATTGGTAAAAGGAGAACATTTGCTTAACTGACAATAAGAATACTCTTTAATTGTCTGTTGTCAACCATCTCGGCTATTGTAACTGTTGGTCCAACCTCCTGTGCTGATTAGGCGGAACTGCATACTCCATCAATAGACTGCTTGTCACATCCATTATAGGAAGTTTGACCGAAAAGAAAAAAGAAAAAGCTCATTCATCGATTTACAGAGAGAAAAACAAAAATGATTGATTTACTTTAGTAAACATTATCTAGAGAAGTCTTTCGGGTTAACTCCGTATTCAAATATACTCCACACACTTTCTGGACTATGATGATATACAAGGCATTAATCCCTCATTCTTCCTATCTAGACTGTAAATAAATTTAACAGCCAACTATGATGTATATTCTACTTCGTTTCTTCATTGTTTCGCGCATCGTTACGAGCGTAACACATTATCAATTTTCCCATTCGAAACGTGGAAACGAAGCATTAAAATTTAATAAAAATTTTCGAATTCTCCAGGAAAGAAATAAAAAAAAAAGTGTTAAAATATTCTAAAAGCGATTTAAATATCCGAGCCGATAAAAATAAATGCAGTAAACAATCGAATTGTTATATAATTTCTTGTATAAGTGCTGACTACAAATATATTGCTACCTGTACAATTAGGTAAGCAGTTTAATAGCGGAGAAAAATAGATTTCCTACTAGTAAAAAAAAAAAAAAAAAAAAAAAAAATATAAATAAAAAGCATTGTAAATCTATTCAACGTTCTCCAGAGAATCACTAATGAAATTTCTTGTGATCCAATTGAGTTGTTTGATCTTAATAATATGTTTCAGAAAGACGAAGCGAATTAAAGTGTTATTTGATTATTTATATTAGTAAAGAAACCTGTTTAATGTCGAGAAAACTGGAAAAGATTTTCATTTGTTGTAGCTTTTGCGAGAATCTCCTTTTTAATTTAAGATATTCCTAATAATGAATATTCATGCTTTAATATACGCAATCAACTACTGTAACGTTTGTTGAGAAACAGATTCTTTAATGTAATAAACATGAAACAAATTAGAATATATAATTAGTTCGTATAATCAAATTTGCTTTTAGATATAACGTGACCAAATTACAAATTTTCTACTGCAGAAATAAATTTTCTAACATAAAAATCACTTAAAGTAATAGTAATGGAAGTTAACTTTCTTACACGAAAGTAATTCGGATACATAATTAATTTTTTTACTTTTCTTTTTTATATATAAATTATTTAATTTTATACACCCGTGTGCGCATCCTGATTATATAAGGTGTATAATGCAAATAAAACGTTCAATAATGTCTTTATTTAACTATAAAAAGTGAAAAAAAGCAGAAGAGAATGGATGTTATATTTGATTTCTTATAGGAAAAAACTGTCCATCCCGTTTATCAATGGTGAAAAAACGAGAGAAATAACCATCTGTTGTTTACTTATCTTCAGAAAATCAACACCCTCTTTTCTTTTCAGACGGTCATCATTTGAATGACGGCAACCTAGTTGTTGTCACAAGTCACGAAAATTCGTGATCGTGACAAGTATGAGAGATCGGTAGTAGCAACAACACGTGGTCAAATACAGGAAGAAGAAGAAAAAAAAAGAATGGTAATAATAAAGGACAATAAAATACAACAGAATTTCCGTTCGTATGCAATAAAATTAGCGTCATTTATGATAAACTATGATAAAGAGTAGGAAAAAGTACTTTTATTACAGACCAATATAAAGATTTTTTTGATGTTTTCAAAAACATCAAGTTCAACCTTTAACAATAAAAATTTTTATACACACACATATATATTTTCTATAGTTTATAATATATGTATGTAGGTTATATAGAGAGAGAGGACTATAAAGAAATCAGGGAATTCATTTTCAAAGATTTCCATCTAAGAATATTTATTTGGTAAAATTTAAAAAATAAAAAATAATAACAGTAATTCAAAAGCTTGATAAATGGATTCTTGGATATATATTTTTTTTTATTTTTTATATTATTATTATTTAAATAAATTCATCTCTTTGTTATTTAAATGAAAGTAAGTTTATTTAATAAATAAAACGATTTGTTTTTATAGAGAAGAAACTATGCAAATGTAAATATAATTTTTAAGAATTATTTTTATTTATTAGTTTTTCTTAATTTTGAATTCAATATTTAAGTTTAAAACTTGAATTTATTTTTATTTAAAAACATTATTATTTTTAATAATAAAAGAGGAAAAACTTTTACTTAAAAATTAAATATGATTATAAATTCCATAAATAATAATTGTTTTTATTTAGGTTAATTAAAGGCCAATATAAACGATTTATGTTTTAAACCAATTGTTTATTGTATATTAAATATATGCTTTTCTCTTTTAAAAACTATTATCATCGGTTAAACTGTTAAATCATTACTTTATAGGTAAGTTCTACTTATACAAAAGGCCGACGGTAATTTGTATTGACAAATAAGACAAGTTTTTAACCTATAAGAAACAATAGAAAAATAATGTTCACTGCTATTAAGAGGAAACATATCACTCAAAATAAAATGAATAGCATGTTTTTTTTTTTTTTTAGTTCTCAAATATATAATTTTGTTTTTCAAATATTTGTCTTGCACGAAAAATCCCTAAGGTCAAATTTAAAGATTGATGAGTCAAGCATATTTCTTTCTTTTTTTTCCATTCATAGTAAAAACTACAATTGTCATTAGTTTAGAAAAATTTTAAACATTAGTTGAAGTTTTCTAACAAAAAAAAAAAAAAAAAAAAACTACTTTTTGAATAAGTTACAACCTCAATTTTAACTGATAAATAAAATTAAATGGCATACTTTTTTTGAATTACTCACTCTAATAATAATAATATACATGTCTAGGTAAGTGAATTTACTATATATATATTTTTTTTAATATATTAAATTTATAATATATTAAAATATAATATATAATATATTCAAATTTTTATAATATATTAAAATTTTAATATACTATAAAAATTTTTAATATATACATATTCAAATTTTTTTTTTATATATTTTGTATATTTTGGATCCATATATTTTATTTTATTTTATTTTTTTTTTGTGTACAATTTATCCTACGAAGAATAGAGTTATAACATTATGAAACTTTATGTTATGCATTATTATCATTCACGAAAATCTATGTCGAAGTTAAAGCATTATAAAATGCTATTTATCAAAGAAGAAAACCAATTTTATTGTTGTTATTTTATAATTTATTTAACATTTTCTGGATACTGTTTACTTTTAAAAAAAAAAAAAAAAATTGACTAACTCTACAGAAAATTTAAATATAAATAAATATTGAAGGGACTCCTCTAATGGGAACTTGCGAGGTTACGTATGCGGATAGCAAAAAATAAAATAAAAATATTGCTTTACGGAGTAAACATGTTTATTTATGCATTATTTTGATTTCTGTTTACATTAGTTTGATTTACTATCCGAGTAAAAAATGTCGTGAACGTTAGTTAAAAAAAAAAGCATTCTCTTACGTTAAAACATTATTGTAAATATTTACTATCGGTAATTTGGATGTAAAATATGATTAAAAACAGAAAAGGTAATTATTTTTTATTGTTATATACACTGCATTGCTTCTATAAAGTTTATGCACTTTTCAAATATCATAAAAACAATCTTTAATATATATTATACTATATTATATATATACATTCATAAAAATAAAGAAAAATATATATTTTTCTTTATAAAGGTAAACAATTGTAATAACACAATAAAATATTCAAACTGAAAAATAGTATATTTAACTCTAATAACCAATAGCAAAGTAATTTTAGTATATATAAATTTTTTACTTTTACATTTTTTATATTATATAATGCATGTTTACCTGATATTTTTTAAATTAGACACGCACTATATATATATTTTTTTAAATTTCAATTATATATATATAATTGAAATTTAAAAAAATATAATAATAAAATTTAAAAAAATATAAAAATTATATACAATATAATTTTTATATTTTTTTTATATAATTTATCAGTAAAATTTTTAAGTACAGGTAAATTTATTTTCATTATATTTTTTAAAAATAAACAAAATACATCTGTTTTTATTATGGAATAACATCTTATAAATCCTTCAAACTTAGTTAATTGATATATAATATTTATTAAGATTATATATATTATATATATAATTCATAAGATAATATGTTAGTATTTATACATTAATTAAATTTAAAGAAATCACATAAATTTATAACATCTTATTCCAATAATAAAAGCTGATATACAGGTTATTAATGTTTATTTTTTAAAAAATGCAATAAAAATAAATTTTACTGAGAAATTTTATATTCAATATACTAAATTGATGGCTTGCAGTTTTATTGCATTTTTACAGTTATAGTATATTAAAAAAAAACCGTACAAAAGTTAATTAAAATCTTGATTTTTTTAATTGTATTCATTTTTAATAAGTTAGTATTACATATAGTATATATAGTTAACACAAAATAACTATGACAAATAGGTTTTAATATAAAAATATAATCTCTTTTACATTTTATTGTAAGAAAAGTAATTAAATAATATTCTCTTCTTTGTTCAGTCTTATATTCTTTGCTCAATTATTTAGAATTTTTTAAATTATTATTTTCTGACACAAAACTCAATAAAAAATCTTCAGTCAGCCAACACAATTCTCATTAAACTAAACATTAAAAAATATATTAAAAAAAATTTTTTTTTTACAAAATAAAAGATCATTAATTAAATTAAAAATGTTCTTATAAGACTTTATAATGAATAAAACATATACTAATATATTTTATTCATTAATTTAAATTGGCTTAATATGGTAAACATTAAGAATGAGAATATTACTTTAGTTTGGAGTGTTTTATTGTTATTTTCTTTATTTATTTTTTTTTTTTATTTTTTAAATCTGCCTTGACAAGGGAGAGACTCACGTGTGTGAGGATTGATCTGGTCGTTTCGTCCACCACTTGTTTTTGTATGTGGATGGTGATGGCAGCTAGCGATTGACGTCTCCTCTTATCCTAAAACGTAAACAACACTTCGGAAAGGTTAGTTTTTTTTATCGTCACTTCACTATGCACGAAACAAATGGCAAAGTGTGTCGTTTCCTATGTTATAAATGTGTCATTTGCGCTTCCTTCTTAACGTTGTGTGCTCGGATGGCGATCGACACCGATTCTCCTTTTTCCAAAAACACTTCGCTGTTATGTGATCGTTCTTCTTAACGAAATGATACTTTTCTTATAGAAATGGCTGCGATTTTTATCGAGATTTTTTTGAAACTAGACACGAAGTTGTACGTTGTTAAGTGTTGTGTGAGTTATAATTGATAACGAGCTACAGAAACGAAGGGTTACACACTATGTGGGTACTTAACATTGTTTCTGAATGGCATTACTCATTACACATGTTGTAATATCACGAAAACGAAAAAAAAAAAAATATCGTGTTTTCAATTGTATAATTTGAAGCATTTAAGTAATGTATACACAATATAATAATATACATATGTAATATATTAATTATGATTAATATAAATGAATACAATATTTGTATATTTCATTTTGACAATTATGAAGCATAAATAATGTCATGTTTTTATTTTGAAAATTAATGTATTTAACGTGCTTAGTGAAAATTTAATCAGTTTCCTTTTTATATTGTTTATTGTATTCAATTATATTCAAGTTGTGTTGATTAAGGAAATTTGTGTTTAATTTCATTAAGTTATTTTTTATTTTTATTTATCTAGGCGATTTATTGTATTTAATTTAAATATTTACTTTATTTTAAATTACATTTGATATACTTTACAGTATTTAGAATTTTTTAAATGGCGTCAATTAACAATAATTAAAGTTGTAAGTAAAACATTTGGAAAAAAAGACATATACACAGTATATATTTTTTTGAATGAATGTATATTTTTGATTTTTTCCCCTCTCATGATGTATTCCAGAATGTTTTTTTTTTTATTTATAAATTAGAATGTTTTAATAGTTTAACAAATGATATATTTTTTAAACTCTGTTCTACTTTATATCAAGATTTTAAATAATCACAGTTGACAATATTTGCAAGGATAACTATGAGAGTTTCTGAGTAATTGCTGGTTATGCATTGACAGAGATAAATTGCGGTGATCATCTTTTATCATAATTTTCAAATTAAGCGATTAAAGATAATAGGAATCCTATAAGTTAATAATTTTCATTGACCTTATTTAAAATATCTGTACTTAACAAATAATCTTTCTTCTCAGTTTCATGGTTATTTTTTCTAACATTTAGGAAGTTTTTATATTTTTTTCAATACAATAATTAAAAAAAAAAATTGATTTTAGAAAAGTTCATTTACATTTCTTTATATTTTAATGTAAAATATAGTATAATATATTTTCACTAAAATAAACATCTCTTGTTTATTTTTAAATGAAAGAAATTTTAGAAAATACCTTTGTATAGATAAATAGTAAACTTAAATAATAATATCAATATGACATAAAAACGTCATTTACTAATGCTTTCGTATATTAATTTATTAAATAATATACACGATGTAAATGTATATTTGATATTGTTACGTTTTCCCAAATAATAGTAATTAATAAAGTGGAAAAAAATGTGTAACATCAGAAAATCGACAAAATAAAATGCTCATCTTTTTACAAATTACAATTGATAGTTACTGTTATAGCTATAATTAATTAAAAAATTTCATAAAATAAGATTACAGGCTTAAAGAATAATCAAATATGGATTATCTTTCCTTACAAGTTTAAAGTTAGCCTTGTAATTAAATACATTCTTGGAACAATGAATTAAATACTTTTAGAATAGTATGGAAAAAATAAATAACAAGAATGTTTTTATTTACTTATTTACTGTGTAAATGTTTGTCTGAGTTAGATTGCCATAGAAATTTTTCATTATCATGTAATATCTGTATTATACTGAATTATGGCAGCATTTTGTGTTGCAAGTACAACAAGCTAATCATAAATTAAGTTAATGTTATTACTATCGTAATTTACAAAATGTTTTGTCGTACCTACTTTTCAAGAATCGTTTATGATAGAATGTTAGTCAAGAATATCAAGAGTTGAGGATCTGAAGTTGAGACAAACATTTTATCTGTACATACTTTTGACTTCTATAATCTTTCATGTGCTTTTACAATTACAATGTTTTTCTGCATTTATATTTTAGTAAAATTATCTGTGCCTCTATATGCTGTTTCAAGAAAATGCTGGTCATTTAAAATGTCTATGTCTATGTTTACTTCATGAAGTTTTGGGACTAAGTTGAGTAACAAATCAAAATTTCATTGATCCGAAAATAGAATGATGGAGAAAATCAGTTGCTTGAACACCAATGTAATATTTTTTGTTTTCAAATTACTGATTGATTATTATATAATGATACATAAATAATATCTTAGCAATGTTTTGTTAATTTGGTATTATAGGATATCCTCATTAGTTCAAAATTCGGGGGACAAAGTATTTGTGAATTCAGATTATCCGAGATTTACATATTTCTGTATAATATGCCAAATGCTGTGTAACTGATGTAATTTATTAAGCAAATGGAATATGGCTACTTATAGAGAATGCCATTTTCATTAATTAATAATTAATAATAATAATATAAATAAGCTGCAGATAAATAGCATGTGTTCAGTGAGAACCTCACAGGTCGCCAGATGGGTTTTATAAAAAGTAAAGCAGAAGTCAAAATGTAGCCCGAATTATTTTTCAAGTGACCCAAAAAAAAAATAGTGTAGAGCCTTAAAAATATTGCAATCTGTTACTCGTAGCCTAATTTTGCAATCCCGAAATCCAGCCGTACTTTATGAAATAAGAGAAAAAAGGGGTGGTGACATCCGAAAACGTGTTACTGTAAAAGCAAAGTCATAATGAACAGATTAGAGTTGTTCTTGGTCTGTTGTTCTTTTAGAGTATGGAGGCACTTTGATCTAAATGAATGAGTTAACATAATGCATATCATAGTTTGGACAGAATTTTCACTTCAAATTATGAAGTAGCCGTATTTCAAACTAACTGAATTTCTCAACATGTAAATATCTATATCCGTGGCTGGGACAAAAGTACAGTTACAAACTAACAGGATTTTGAATTATCTAAGTTGGAATTAACAAGGATTTCCTGTATCATTATGAAAAATTATTACATAATAAATGCTATTTTATGCTAATTCCATTAATCTTCCAGTACTAACACAACCTGTAAGACTGACAATTATGAAATTTATCTATGTCATGTATGGATACTCAGAAATTTCCACACACTCATTTAGCTTTGCCTGAGTCAGTTGTCTATCTGCAATGTGACTTTGTTTTATCCAAAATAAGCAATCAAAAATATTTTGTTTTATCCAAAATATAAAACTAAAACAAAATAAGCTTTTGTTTTACTGCTGTGGACTAATAGTAGTGTAACTGCTATGTTTTTTTAAAAGCTAAAGTACTATATTTTATGGCATATAAGATGCATGAGCATATAAAACATGCAATTTCAGCATAGAATATTTAGGAAAAGTATTTTAATGTTTTTAAGTCATATCACCTCCAAAATTGTTTTAGTGTATTTAAGCCTTTGGCATTTTTCCCTAAATTTTTTTACTGTTTTCTGGTTCAAAAAGTAGAATGCGCACTTTTACTTATCAGAAAAAAAGGGGAATTATTTACAGTTAAAATTTACCATTAAAATATTTAACATAAGCTGCTTAGCTATAGCAAAAAACACAAAAAGAAAAATAATAATGTGTTTAATTAAACAATAACATTTTCTTGAATAAAAATATTATTGTTTAATTAAACACATTATTATTTTTCTTACTTTTCCCATAGCAAAGCAAATTTCTCATAGAGGTTACCTGTAGCTTACTGAAGACCACTAGAGAATTTATTAGTTTATGGGAAACCACAACTTTTCATATAAAATGCAGGGCAATTTTTGAGTCTTTTTTGGACAAAAGTTGTGTTAGATATTCTGTAAAATACATTAAATACTATATCAGATATAGGATTATTATAACATTAGCTATTAAACATAACAGGTGATTATACTAGATAATAATGAGCATTAGTTTAGCATTAGTTCCATAATGGCAGTTTATGTCCCAAGTAGTGATCAATTATTTTTAAATTAGAAGTTACAAAATGCACATTGTGATAAAAGTTAAATAATTGTACATGCCAAATACTATTAGAAAAATAAATAACCTACAACACTATCTGTCAGTGTTACATAAAAAGAATTTAAACCAAATTGTGACTGGCTGTCAGTTTGCATGAGCTGTTCCATAATGGCTCACATTCAAATCAGGGCCAATCATTTTAAAATTTCCATAGACTGCATTCGCTATAGCCATACATCTATTTGTATGGTCACACCATGGCAGCTTATGATCTGAATTGGAATAAGATTTATTTTTGAATTTAATACAATAAATGGCACTTGTATTTTGTTTATATGTATTTTCTATTTTTTTCTGATAGGCTATATATCTGATATTTTAAATGGCTTTGTAATAAGATAATGCTAGAAATATTTAAGATATTAAATTTATTAACCTTTAAACCTGAGCTATATTTTAATTACAATTTTTTAATGATGTCTTCAAGAAGTTATTTAATGCTGTAAACTTTTAAAATTATAACTCTATGATAAAACTGACTTATCAATATTGCAATATTCTTATACATGTATTATTTATAGACCTGATATTATCTTAAATTATTAGATATATTGATGAGACAACAGCAAAGTGAGAACTTTTAACTAAACAGTGAGAAAATATTTTGAAGGAAGACTAAAAATAACATATGGTTTGAACTTGAGAAAACAAGTTGCCATAGTATTTGTAATAAACAATTACCAGTAATCATTATCAGTAAAATTTTATGTACAATGAGCATATTATATTGTATAGTATAGTATGCAATAATATTCCTTCTTCTTCAAATGTTACTGATTCTATACAGTTTTATTGTTAATTTCAAAAATTATGCAGATAACAAGCTTGTATTGATATCTATCAATTGTGGTAGAGCATATCAAATAATCAATATATGATTTCAAAATCAGCATCAAAGAAGAAAGGTTTAACATAAAATGATACAATGAAACAGTATCATATGTTGATTTATAGAAAATGAAATAAATATTTGCACAATGCTATTTTGTTAACTTAATATGTACCAAGTGTTGTCATGTCATATCATGTCCTTTTCAAATGATGTTTTTACAAGGGTAACTTTAGATTTTCTTCATAAACAGGAATGAATCACATGATAAGTTTTTAGTGTATTTTTCTCGTACTTCTGTTGGTGTCTGAAAGTAAAATTATTAAATTAAAAATATAAATATCTCACTTTTAGGAGTTTGTTACAAATTATCTGAGAAATGTTTTTGAAGCTTCTTTGCTTCATCTTCAGCTATCTTTTCAAAATTGTTTTTCTATTTAATGCATGGCTGTTTAAATGGAATGCAGTTTAGAAGAACTGAAATATGATCTTTTAAAAACATTACTTTTTAAAATTTTATGCATAATTTATAAGAGTATAGTTTAATAGTTTGAGATACAAATGAGAAGGTGTATGATAAATCAAATGAGTACTGAAAAGTGTGTGAGTTCTATGCTCAAATGTGGAGACTGACTGATCATTTTTAAAATATAGTCTAGTTCTAGTGATAAGAAGTCAAAATTGATAGCAGTTAACACATTTAAGACATTTAAATGCAGAAATCTGTAATAAGGAAGTAGAACACACCAATAACCACACATTAGTGGATTACAATTGGTTTATGCAACCTTTATATAAAAAAATTAACTAGTATTAAAGACACTACATTGGCTTACAAATGCAACCCTACTGTTCACAAATTGCTTTGCAATGATAAGAATGCAGTGAACACTCTTAGAATATACAGTCAAACCTGTTTTTGTGCAGGGGATAGGGACCACATAAAAGAAAATGCATAAAAAAAATCGCGCAAAACTTCACGAGTGGCTATAAAAAATAGTTTTCGCAACACAATTAAAAAAATATTTTTTTTATGCGGTGAATAGGGACCGCATAAAAAAAGTCTCATGTAGAAAATATAACTCGAAACCGTACGAAATAACTAGGAATTGCTTTTTTAACTCCTTGGGCCTTTTTCTGCAACACCTAGTGGGGAAAAAATCCTTTAAGAATTTTAATTTTTATATTAATTAATTATTTCCACTTAAATACCAATCTAACATTAAAAAGTTAAAAATAATTGTTAAATAATGATTTTATTTGATAAATATAGCTGCAGGAAGTGTTATTTCATTTAACAAGGTGTGAAATTTCACACCTGCAGTCTAAAGCTGGAGGGGAGCTAACTTACTGCATCTGTTCAAATATAACATAATATTTATGGTTTTTATGCTATTAAAATAAGAGGGGACTGAAATAAAGGTATGAAAAAAAAATTTTTCTGAATAAAAAATGAAAAAACCTGCTGATGTCATAGAAAACAACCAATAGAGTTTTTAAATACAGGAGTCAATTATGTTCCAATTTGATTGAAATTTTCATATACCGCACAAATAAAAATTGCACAGAAAAAGACTGCACAAAAACAGGTTTGACTGTATAAAAAATTATTCAAAATGATGGAGTCTGTTTCTATTTCATTCACTTAATTGTATTTTAAAACATACATGAAAATAATTTTCAATCTAATTCGACTTTATGAGGATAAAATTCTTTAAACTTTAAAACGTAAAAGTAACATAGTAAAAGTTAAAAATTAAAAGGGCAGTGATTCCAATTGCAGAAATACTTTTAATAAACCAATGATACCTCTAAATGCATTTTGCCTTTGTATCTAGACAGTCTCCTCAGTAGAGTCAGTGGCTACTATACAGTTTGGGTTTTAACAATATCACATAATACCAAATGTTGTTAAAACCCGAAACTGTATAGTAGCCACTGACTCTACTGAGGAGACCTAGATACAAAGACGAAATGCATTTAGAGGTATCATTAATTTATTAAAAGTATTTCTGCAATTGGATTTGCTGCCCTTTTAATTTTTAACTTCTACTATGTTACTTTTACAACATTTTAAAGTTTAAAGAATTTTATCCTCAACAAGTCAGATTAGATTGAAAATTATTTTTGGTGTATTTTTTATAATATAATTAAGTGAACTCATAGAATACCTGATGTGTACAGGGTTCCTATCAGAGATAATAGATTCCAGAAGTATCTTGAGTGTATTGATCTAACAAACATTCACTACTCGAGAGATCTGCCAAGTATAGATATGAAATAGCTATTAAGAAGCACACCACTGTCTTGGCTATATATGCCTCAGAAGAGAGCATGTTAACCAAACCTACAAGAAGCAGTTCTCATCAGAAGCTCTCAACACCTGACCACATTAGGGCTCTTGAAGCCCTTGAGATTTTCAAAGCTGAAAAAAGTGGGTTTATGTGCCTAGCAGTTCTCTACAACAATCCAGAGCCCACACGTACACACACTAAATCCCTCTATTTCATATCTGCATATGAAATAGAGGCTTCTATGTAGAAGGTTAATCTATTCGTGTAAGATTTCCAGGAGATCTATGATTCTTGAATGGTTCTATTGAGTCAACATTTATGCAGAAAGTAATGCTTGTTTCATGAATCATTATTTTGTTTGGTTTTGTTTTCAGTTTTGTTAGCCACTAATGAACCCAGCCTTATGTCAACAATGCTTCCCAAAATTCTCTAGAATTTTCTTACTTGAATTTCTGCCTTCTTACTCTTATAGTTGAGCAGATCCTAACATCCCATCCTCGTTGCTATGTGTTGTGTATATCCTTTGAAAGAATTTACAAATTTCAAGTAGTTAGTAGGAAATACACTTTACTCTGCCATGACCACTAGACACTTCTTCCTTCACTGGACCTAGTGGTCAGAATACAATTATATTTTATTACAACACAAAATTATTATTTTTTCATATTGATAAGATACATAACATCTTGAAAAACAGAACAAATTTCTTCACTATTTTTTCTTGACTTGGAAACTTATTTTGTCTGCATTTGAATGATAAAAATTTATCATATAACATCACATAATCAGCAAAAGAGTAATTAAGAATGTACTTATATCTGTCACAAAAGTATTGAACCTTGGAAAATTCACTGCTGTCATTTTTGATGGAGAAATAACTTCATACCAAATTAGACTGGAAAGTAATACTAAATAAAAAACCTCAAACAACTTAGTTTTTTTTTTTTTTGTTTTCATTTTATTAAAAGCTGATAAAAGCAGAATTGTAGTTCTTATGAAAAAAGAACATTATATTAATATCTCACCAATACTTGAGAGTCAGTTGAGGAAGGGCATGTTAATAAACTTCATGCACGTTTTATCAGATTCTCCCACACAACATTGGCCAAAAAATTAAAACTAAATAAGGCAGTTGTTCCATTCTCTGATACACTGAAACTATTTGCTTTTGCTAAGACTCATAAGCAAGGCAACACATTATGTTCCATAGTTGATTAAGCCAAATCGCCTACACGGCTACTGGAAAATGCAGTTCATATCCTGCTTAAAGAACAATTAAAGGGTTACCTCTTCTCCATAGATAACACTGAGCTATTAATAGAAGAATTAAGAAACATACAACTTAACTATCAATGCATTTATCACAGTTTTAGACTTTAAAGCCCTGTACCCCTCTATTAACTTCCAATCATGTTTCTGCACACTGAGAGATTTTTTTCTTATAGAGGCACCGAGAGTCTGAGCTTCATAAACATCCTTGAGCTGGCCCATTTGTTATGCTATTCCTCTCTCTTTCAATATGATTACAATACATGTGTAAAATGTAAAGGAGTACCTATAGGCAGCCCATTATCAGAGGATCTTAGCAAGATGGTAATTAGATTATTAGAAAACACAGTTTTACCAGTTTTCCTACTGGAAATACACATGTACAGAAGATATGTTGATGATGTCATTATTTGGAAAGAAAAACCAGATATTAAAAACTTCATTACCCAAATTAACAATAACCCACATGGCCTCAATGTAGAGTTAGATCAAGCCAGCAATACAACTGCACATTTTCTAGATCTACTGATAAACATCAAAAATAACCATGTACACACAAATTTTTATTACAAACCAACATACATATCGTTATTTATACCAACAAATTCCCATGACCCTTATATATATATAAAATAACAGCATTCAGTGCCCTCACTAAAAGGGCTTTTACATATTTAACAGATTACATGGATACACTCGCAGAACTCAAACACCTCAAGCGGATTGCTATTACCCACGAATACCATAAAAACCTGATTTGGAATATAGCCCGAGCCCTCTCTAACAACATACACCCCATGAGCACTAATACTCCACGTGAGTATGCATACCACACGAACACATAACATATCATTCTAGATTACCATCACAACATACTACTGATATACAAAGAAATAGCAAAACACAGGGGTATACAATTAACATTCAGATGCAACCATACCATATTTCATATCCTTAAAAATGGGAAGGATCATAACAACTTACTCAGAATTCCAAGGATTTACAAGGTTCCCACGAGAGACGATAGATTTGGCAACAATCTGGAATATATAGGCTCAACATTACGCTCACTCAAAGTTAGAATAGCAGAACACAAATATGATATTAATTTAAAAAAACAGCACTGCCCTGGCCACTTACGTGTCTGATAATGACGTACATGCCCTATCGATGAGGCAACTATAATCAAAACATTTAGGCATTTTGAGTACAAAAAACCCTGGAGGCCATAAAAATTTTTAAATTGGAAAACAAAGGCCACTGTATCAACTTTAAAGAGGTTCAATGCCTGTCATATGCTTGGAAAACACTATATGTACATGGGAACAATTATCTGGTGGATGACCTATTGAATAGGCAGAAAACATTAGTTTTTAATAAAACTATCTCGGCAACATAAAAGGTGTGTTTTGATAATCAAATATTTGTCTTCAAGTTGTATTTCTCTTCTCAATTTGCAAGTAACTGAATCAGTATTGAAAGTTTGTACCTGCATATACCTGCCCAGTAGTTTTCTTAGAAAATCAGTCATTAGGAAATACATACAAGAAGCTTCTTTCTCCAGTGTTTTTTATGAAGGTAGTGAACAATGGCAATTAACATGGGAAAAGAGCAAGTGTACCTCAATCATTGGGTCTTCAAACAGATTTCTGTCTTTCATATCTATGGCTTGGCTTCTCTTCTGATAAGAAATATGATTAAGAGGCCTGTAAAGAGTCAACATCCTATCAACAGCAATTTCAAGAGTTTCCCACCTAACGGACACATTTTATAATTTTCTTGTAGTGGACATCACAGAATTCACAGAACTCTTGCAGGTTTACTTTCTTTTTCTGGGAATACTTGAACCAGTAAAATACATCTACCACAAAGCCCTAATCATCAAACTTTGTTACTTTTTTAAATGTTGCATGACCTTTTCTTGCAGCATTTGCCTGATATGGTATGAATACCTATATGCATATATAGCTTCATTTTTCTGAATTACTCTTCTTTTTATGCTATTTCTGACTCCAATATTGACAGATGCATTGTCAACAATTAACCCTACACAGTACTTCTTTAATACATAGTTCATTGCATTGAAAATTCTTTCTGCATCTATCTGGTTGATAACACACATCCAGAAATTTGGATTGTGTGTTCCCACTGTTGATGTCATATATCCTAATACGTATTGATTCATTTTCAATGTCTTTTGATCATTACTATTATTAAGGTGACCAACTTTTTTACAATGAAAAGGAGGACACACATAAATTGAAGGAAAAAATATTGTAAATAAAAGAAACATTTTATTCATTGCAACAATAATACACTATAATAATCTCTACTGCATGCATATGTGCATGCCATGTTGTGTTTCGGTAAGAAGAAAACAAAGCTACTTGCATGCAGCGCACTCTCTCAAGGTCTCCTGTGCTGAGCACATGCGTTTCATAATCGCGGTTTGCTGCACTGTACCGAGCCTTGATGAACCGTCATGTCAAATACAAACATATCACATCACATTACATGCAACGGATCGGCTTGGCATCAATCAAATATGGAGATTTACAGATTAGTCTTCAAATATCAAAAAGGAGGACACGTAGGAGGACACTTTTCGAGGGAGGACAGAACTTACAAAAGGAGGACGGTTGGTCACCTTACTATTATCAATAGCTAATACAAATGGTTATGTTTTCATAGCATCCATTTGACTAATGGACAATCAAAAATTGTTTTACATTAAATTTACATTTTTAAACTGGACTTTTGGTTTTGTTGGATGTTTTATATAATCTTATCCAATTGGTAATGTATTCTAATTAATGTAGATTATTATAATTTAAGTCATTCTATCATTTAAATAAAATATTAAATATATATAAAATATCTGTTAGTCTTTGACATATAAATAATTATTTATATATATATAGCAAAAATATTGACTCGAATCTCATAAAATAATTGATAATGCATTAATCTAGTTTGTAAAGGTCACAAATTTAAATCATGCTCTGCATCAATCTTTAACCTATATATCTTGAAAATGATCACTGTATAACTTATAGGTTACTTGTATTTTAAAATCATTTGAAAGCAAGTGCAAATTATGTATTCTAGTAGTTTTTGCAGGTTATACATAAATAATTTTTAAATCAAAAACTTTAATAAAGTTGGCACAAGATGGCAGCTTCACTCACCTGTAGACCAAATTAATTTTATGAATTAATTGTGGTAACTAAAAGTTAGTAAAAAAAAGAAATTAATCTTCAAAACAGTTCTAATAGTTTTGGCTGAATAAAATATTGTCTTTTTAAGTAATATACAGCAGATAGCTCCTTGCTTTAATATTTCCATTTTCTAAACATGGTTTTTTATAATTCAGTATTGATTAAATGTTTCAGAAATTTAAACATAGGACTAATAGACAATAGTATATAGTAATTCTTACAATTCCTAAAATGAATCTTTCCTAAATTTTGATAATTCTAAAACTGTAAATTATTAGAAGCTATGTTGTGAATTGCATTTTTTTCATCAAATTAATTACCATATTTTACAGCATATAAGCTACAGCTTTTGTTCAAAAAAAGAGCTCAAAAAATTGCACTGCATCTTATATGTAATGTTGTGATCTCCCATAGGAAAATGATATCCCAAATGATTATGGGTATCCTCTAACTAGTCAAGTCTCAAATAAAAATGCTACTGTTTAATTAAACAAGTTATTATAATTATTACTATATGGTGTTGTTGGAATGTTTCCTATGCTGCATATATACTTGTGCCCATTGTTATGCCAAGGCAAATTACAAAAAACAAATATTTTGTTTATGTGCTGTTTGTGTATGTATCTGTGTTTAAAAATTTCCTGACAATGTGATGTGTTCAGTATGGCAACCTTTTGTAGCAATGCATGTGCTGTTGTGAAGTCCTAATGTTTCAAGGCTTTTGTGTAATGTCTGTGGTACAACACCTGTACAAGAAAAGACTGTTGGCATAAAACAAGTTAATAAAACTCAAGCCAAACTCATAGCCAACCAGGTAAAAAGTAGCATTAATTGCAACTACAATATATACTGTATTGCAAAAGATGTTTCTCAACTACAGTTTACAAAATGTAGCTGAGCTTTGAATTTGTAATTGATACTTCAGTTCATAATTTGAGATATAGAGGTTTTGGGAGAAAATTATTGAGATAAACATGGAAAATATATTGAATTTAGGTTGAAAATGCAGGAAAAAAATAAATTTGAGATAAAGAGGTTTTCAAGGGAATCATATTAGAGATAGGTTGAACTGTATTATATTTGCCATTTAGTTACGTTAATGTAAGTTGTCTGTTTGTCTTAAAAGCTTGCGATGTGTAGCATAGTTTTGTGCATGATATGACATTTCCTACAGGTGTCTTCTGTGAGTGTTAACATCTTTTAAGATATGCTTTTTTAATTTCTTTTATTTTTGATCTGTCTTGCATGGCAATTATAAATCCTTCTCTCTCCAAAGAGACCTCCATGAGTCAGCTAGCAGTTTTTCCTTACTGAGAAATGATAAAGACATAGCCTATGAAAAATCTTTACTATCTGTCATTTACACATTTCCTATTTTTGATAAGAGAGTAAAGTGGCACCACAAATACATTGCACCTCTGACCATTGCAGGCACGGATTCAGGAGGGGGTGATGGAGTGATCGCCCCCTCCAAGTTTCCAATATTTCAATAACCCAAAAACTCAGCATTTAGACATTAAGCACTGATAGGATTAGAACAAAGGAGAAATGTCTGTTAATATTAGTATTTGAAAGAAAAAGGGCATCTCCCATTGCAGTTTACTGGGACTTGATATAATTGTGGTAAATCTGATCACTATGCAGTCAAATACAGACAGAAGGAAAGAAATTTAAAGGAGAGCAATGTATGTCCCTTTAAATTTCAAGATGTAATGGTGGTCACAGTGCAGGCAGCACAATCTTTTAACTCAACAGAATGGTGTTTTGATAGCAGAGCCACTGTACTTGTGTAGTGATGGTGCAAATTTTATGAAGATAAACTAAGACTTGCACAAACAAATACAAACTGCAGGAAAATATGCATTAAAATATATTGGAACTGGATCAGTCTGCATATGTGTGCATATCAAAAACTGTAAAAACACAATTAAGCTACAAGATGTTATAGTCATCCAGATTTAAAAAACAACTTAATCTTAGTACTAAAAATAACAGAACATGGATACTGCATAACATTCAAGGAAGAATTTGCAATGGTTGCTTGCCAAGATGGTTCTGTCATCATGGTAGCAAAAAGGATCAACTATACATAATAGAGATGTTCCCTGACAAAGTATTGAACATAGATGAGAGAGAAAGTGACATTTTTACAAGGTAGCACTGTTGTGTATATCCTCTGAAAGAATTTACAAATTACAAGTAGTTAGTAGGAAATATACTTTATTCCATCATGACCACTAGACACTTTCCTTTGCTCTGCCTAGTGGTTGGAATACAATTATATTTTATTACAACACAAAATTATTATTTTTTCTTACCAGTAGGATACATTACAAGCATCAATGGCTTTGTAATCTGCAAAACAGCTACAGAGAAAAAATAAGTAAATATACTGTACTCCCTCAAGAAATAAAATGCATATGGAAAATGAATAAAGTCCATACCATACCTATAGTTCTCTATGCCACAGGAGTTATCCCACATTTGTTACATAAAAGCCTGAAGACAACAGACATTCACTCAATGTTAAAAAATTTGTAACAGTTGAAACTCTGCAAAATTTACTTCAAGAGAACTAAAACTACTTGATGGTAGCATTGTAGATGAAGTATTGATAGATGCTCTCTATAATTTGGATGGTTATTACTACTTGCAATAACAGAAGTTGCAGTTGAAAGTGGAGAGGAACTATTTGCTGAGAAAGATGAAATAGGAATGCTTTTAAGTAGCTTTTCTCTATAAACATGATTTGTTCCTAGATCATCGTCTTCACATGAGGAATTTAAAGAATGTGCTTTTCTTTTCTTTTGCCTTGAGAATAATTTTCTGAATCATTTATCAAATTAGGCTCACTTTGTGCCTTTCTGGCTTTTGTGAGGTCCATTCATAAGGTTTAATCACAGACTTGATATCGTCTGGAGTAATATGGTTGAGACTCTCCTTTTATGAAAGAGATATTGTTCAGGATGGTAAGAGGAAGTGAACACTTACGAGGCTGGAGTATGCACTGAGGCAATAACTCTTATAATTAAACCCATTTTATTTGGAAACAAAAAGATAGCATATAATATTTGGAGATTTCCTAATGTTAAAACAGACTAGTGGGTACAAGTCTGGATGATGTCTTCTTGAGATGGCAGCCCCAAGAATTTCTTCTGTCAGCAATTATGAGATCTAATCAAAAAGGCTTTACAAGGGATTGGCACACCAGAAGAGCTGTTGCCTTTCAGGGAGAATGTCAGTAACGTGCATTAAATTCTCATAATAGATAAAGGTATTCTGAGAGAAAACCAAGATGACGATATTCTAAGAGATGATATGATCCTAAGTTTCAGCTTTTTTAAAGAGTTTGCATCTCCAATCAGGCATTCTGGTAGGTCCCAGTCCTGAGGACAGAAACAGTATATATATACTGTTTCTGCCCTTATATGTATGCTAAATAATTTTTGTTTATGAATGAAACTTTTCAAACAAATCTATAAAAGTAGAACTATGCAAGGTCATTACACAAAAAATACACAGTTTCAATTTGTAAATTGTGAACTATTTAAGATATTAGCTCAACAAGCATAGTTTTGTAGGATTTTGTAGAAATTCTAGATGTTTCTCACAGTAAATAACATATACCATCTTACTGGTACTAAAAAGTTATGTAAAATCATGAAATTTAAGTATATTTGGAGATTAACAATTTTCTTTAGAATTACTGGTCCAATGTGTAACAAAAACTGTCTGTATTCAGTAGCCTTCCAATAATCCAGTTCTTTTAAACTTTGAGATTCTTGCCAAAATTCTTTTGAAATATGTACTTCATGTTATAGCACGCATGTGGTGATTTGTGATCTAACAAAGAGATGACAAGTAGTACAATAAAAATGTTCTTTATTTCACCCGTGGTCTTTACAATAAGCAGGATTCTTATGGATTCCGATACTCCTCGTGGTTCGTTCGTGTTCTTGTACGAACAATTAACTCTAGATACAGGCAGAACGGTTGATGCGGTTCCCGTGACAATAAAATATAAAAATAAAAAAAATCGGTCAATATTAATCTACCGCGGTACAAAGAAATCTTATATCTAAAGAACTAAAAACTACTTATGCTAACAAAAAAGGGAAGAAGGAAAAGGATAGAGAATAGGACGAGTATATCGATAGCATAAGACAAGAAGGGTACCCAAAATTGGTGGACACTCTTGTGGTGGTGGTGACCGAAATATTTCTTTCGTGATGGTTGAGGAAAAACGACATAAATATACTCAATCAAAAACTTTCCTATAATTTTCCAGAAGTCCTGAGATCAAAATATTCAGTCTTAGCTTAACTAATGTCTCCCCAACTGAGGCTAAAACAGTCTGGAGAACACTACACTGCGTCTTCTTCCTTCGACGTCCCAGCTAAAAGTGGCTTATCTGTTCTTACTTTTGCCCTCAGGGTTACCTCCTTTCTTTTGTGTTCGAAGTAGGTGACTCACCACCCCTACTAAGAAGTTTCTAGAAATTGAAAGACAAAAGAACCGAGAACAAAGAAGGAAGAAAGTATAGAAATATATACATATATATTAGATATATACAAATAAAAATATTGGTGTACTACCACATTCAAGTGCATAAGATATCACATTAACTTTATTAGAAGATAATCAATAAACTAATTCTCTTTTGATAGTAAATATATTTTCTTCACATCTCCAAGAATTCTAAATGCCTGTAACCATATGGTATTTTTGTTCAAATTCTTCAGAGTTTTTTTTAATAGGACACACACAGCCTATGTAATGTTTCTCCTCTACTTTTGTCTGAAATTGTTGTTTGTCATTAAATTTGCATCTATTTCTGGAAAACAAATTTTACCATTAATGTAATCTCCTTCAGCAGTGCATTTTGGACTTCAAAATATCTTATATGACCTTTTATATTTGTGATGAATGATTTTGTGATTTACAAATTTAAAAAAAAAATTTAACTTTACTAAAGTAGGCCATAATTGATTATTTAAACTTTTTGAATGTACAAACCATCAGTATTTACAAAAGTGCCTACTAAGTTGGTAGATAAATAAGAATTAGTTAAACTTTGTAATGTACAAAGTGTTATTTTACACCAAGATATAAGTAATCTCCACTATTTATTGGAATGGTTGTGTTGCAAGAAATGTTCAAAAGAGTCCTTGTAGTTATAGAAACATAACCAAATGATCACTTTAAATAATTGGGCTATACTCCTTGTAGTTTTTGATAAATTTCTAATACTATGATATTGAAAAAGAGTCAATAGTTTTGATAAATCATTTTATTTTAGACCGTGCTTTATGGTTCATTTTTTAATAGTTTTATTAAAATTTTCTATATTCTCTGCTGGCAGACTTGAATCTGTATTAGTGTTTAGCATGATCTTCTGAGAATTTAGAAGTTCATCATTTGAGAGTCTATTAAATAGACTTAGTTGATAATGATTCTAAAACAAGAAGAATTGGAATTGAATGATTTGTGATTTCTGTTATACTTGATTCATTACTGCCTGTGGTTTGAACTGAGTCAATTATTACTGCTTTTCTTTCTGTCATGTTGTTATTAGTTATTGATTTAATTTAATTTATAAATTTATATTAAATAATACAGTTAATTTAATTGTTTCATATGCTTATAGACTTCTAATTAGACATTTTATAAAAATAAAACATTAATTGAATTTTTGAATTTATTTTATTTTAAGTATAAATTTTTTTAAATAATTTTTAACATTTGCCAATACAGTTTTTTATTTGACTGCCTTAATACATTAATTCTCATATAAATTTGAAGTAGTACCTTAAATGTACAATTACAACTGTTCTATATTACTTATAATGGGACATCTGAATGAAATAATCCTTATAATCAATGTTAATGTGTTATTTTTATTAATTAATAAAATATTGAGATTGTTTGGAAAGTTTGTAGGGTTTTTGACAAATAGTGCTATTAACAAGCTTATCTGATTTTCATGTTTTATTATTTTTGCACTCCCTGTGTAAAAACATGTCATTTTTAATCATTATTTAAAAGAAAAAGTGTAGAAATTAATCAAGTTGTATTTGTTCAGTAACAGTTGAAAGACGGTGGACAAGAAAGTGCATTTCTGACAATTAATGCTTTTCTACTATTGCAAGGATAAAAATGCTGTGCACACACCCAAAAAAAAGATATGTGCTGTTTATGGAGATGATGCCATTAGTGCAAGCATGGTATGTAAATGGTTTTCTCATTTCAAAGCTATTAACATTTCTCTGGAAGATGTGGAGCACTCTGGAAGACTGTCTGCTATTGATAACAATTAGACAAAGATATTAGTTGCTAATAGCTCATGTTACAGTACTCAAGAGATTGCTGAAATCATAAAAATATTAAACAGTACTGTCTGTGAACATTTAAAACATCTTCAGTTGCTCCAATGTTTGGGTATTGCACAACTTAACAGAAAAACATTTGCTGGACTGTCTCAGTATGTGATTTGCTTTTAAAATGCAGCAAAAATGAACCATTGTTGAAGTGGATAATTACAGGAGAGAAAAGATAGATTCTATATAAAACTGTCAAATAAAAAAGAGGGTGTAGTATAGATTGCTCCCTATGGAATTTCGGGACTGAATATATATTTGAACTTGGGACCAGAGATGAAAAATAAGAAAGTTATTATATTTATGATTTCTTGCCTTTCACAATACATTCTACGCCATTTTAGAGTTTTTCACCAGGTGGCATTCGACTGATCATGCTCCCGACTGACTCCTCCCGGAGGGGAGCCTTCGGCAGGCCACCCGGTGTTTAACGTCACTAGTTATTGATTCATAGTAGTTCTTGAACAAAAGAAAAAAAAAAGAAATGTATACTGAACTACAGCAGTGCCACCTATTGGGAAACCATAAAATAGCATAGAATGCATTGTGAAAGGCAAGAAATCGTAAATATGATAACTTTCTTATTTTTGGTCTCTGGTCCAAAAGTAGGGTATCGTTGAACTTGACTTGGTCTCCTGAGTTCAAATATATACTCAAAGTCCCAAATTCCATAGGGAGCAATCTACAGTATCCCTGAAAAAGATTTTAGGGAAGTGAGATGAGCTGCTGCTATCCACTTCAAAACCCAGATTATATCTAAAGAAAGTTATGCTGTGTATTTGGTGGGATTGGAAGGCAATTTCCTATTTTGAACTTTTGACAAACAATGAAACACTTAATTCAGATAAATATTAGTTTCCAATTAGATTGATTAAATGAAGAAATTAAACAAAAATGCCCAGAATTAATCAACTGGAAAGATGTCATTTTTTAACTGGACAATGCTAGACTGCATGTGTCAATGAGGAGCTGGCAAAAGTTACTTGACCTTGGATGAGAGGTTTTACCCCACCCACCCTATTTAGTGGACATAGCACCCTCTAATCATTATTTGTTTCAATCTTTATAAAATTTCTTTAATGGAAAAAAATTAAATATACTAGAGGCAGTAAAAACCATTTTCAGGAATTTGTTGCCAAAAAGAGATAAAATGTTTTTCAAAAATAAAAGGGATCATGAAGCTACCTAGTTGTTGGTGAAAAGTCATTCAAACAAAAGTATATATATATTATTACTTTTCCAGCTCTGTTATATATAACATTTTCATTTACATTTACATTTACTAAAGAATTAGAAGGCCTCCACCTAAAGGTATAGCCTTGGAAAAGGAAAGATCAAGAGTTATAGTAGAAGTGAAAAGAATGAAGAGAATAGAAAGGTAGATAGGAAAGTGTGAAATATGACATCTTAGAGCACCTGCCGAGTGCCATTTATTAAATACAAAAAAGTACAAATAGCCAAAATACACTGGTATACAGAATAACTGTCTTCGTTTTGAGGCAGTAAAAGCTCCATTATGGCTGACTTGCCTTGGAGCTCAATAAACATATATGCGTGAATGTACAACCCGATTGGGAGAAAGACAGACAAATCCTCCATGCCTTGGGAGGGAACAAAAGAGAACAACCATATGTACAAAAAACAGCCCAAAACCGGGCGAACTGGCCCTTAATGGCTACTTTGCCACAGGTTCTGCACATAAACAAATGGGTATGTACTGTACTGTACATCCCATATCAATGGGGAGAGAACCTCCATGGTCTTGGAGGGTACATAAACGTGAGCGACAAATACTCCCGTGAAGGGACCAGGGACAATGACATGGATCCAAGACCAGTGGTGCATAACACAAGGGTGGTTAAGACACCGACCACCTTAAAAACAAAGAGCAAAAAACAGTGCCACAATTTATGCCCGTTGACAAGCCTACCCCGCAACGCCATGAGGCGCAGACAATATTAGGGGCAACCAGAGACACATAGTCTCAGAGCAAACTTTCAAAGATGCCAAGCCCGAGTTGATTGATACCAGGAGGGTCAATTACCTGGTGGACTTCAAGATGTCTGTTGCCCTGATGAAGCTTTCAAAAGCCTGGAGAGTCCTATGATTGGTAAGGAAATCTTTTATCTGGCAAGGCCAATGAAAGCCAACATCAGTCAGAGTGCCTGCCAGAAGCCTTCTTTCTGCTTTATATTTTGGACACAAGAAAATTATGTGCTTTGCATCTTGGTCCTTATCCATGGAGCAGAGACATTTTGCATCCTCTTTATTTAGAAACCATTTCAGGCATGCTCGAAAGTTTCCATGGCCCATTATGAATTGTGAGGTGGCAAAGTTTGGCTGGTAGAAGTTCTTAGTTTGTCTGTCCATAACACTCGGTAGAAATTTGATTCCACTGGCGTTACCACAGTTGTATTATGATGTTTAATACAACTGTGGCAACGCCAGTGGGAATTAGGGGATACGGGCCAACACGCCTTCAAGTTTCTATAACAGAGAGAAAGTATGGCAATTGATCAAAAAATGACCCCCCAAGAATTTTACATTTTTGTGCTCAGGACCAAGAAATGCAAACAGATTTGGGGTTTTTTTCTGTATGTATAGGTGTGTGTTTGTGTAGAGAGACATGATTTTATTCACCCATTTTGAAGCTTAATAACTCCTATGCTTTTGTCATAAATTTCTGAAATTTTGCAGGAAGATTTATGTATTAGGAAATTGATGCTATTAAATTTTAGTGATTAAAGGTTGAGGAAGTGGGGAGATAGGAGGAGTCAAATGTAATATCTGAGTGGGGTCAGATTTAATGACGATTTTACTTGTTATCAATATTTACAATTTATTATAAAACTCATCTCTATCCTTAAAATTAATGCCATTTTATAATAATTAATAATATAAAAAGTTTTTAAATAAAATATAACAGATGGTACCATCACAATTTTAAATTTTTTTTGCTAGGAAAGTTAAGCAATGTGTTGCTGGATTTTTTAATAAAACACTAATTACATATAAACATATTGCTTTGAATTTTTGTCAAATTTTACTACGAACTTTCTGAACAACCCAATAATAACAGTCGTTACATTAACTTAATAAATTAATTAATATGGTAGCTGTTTTCAAATGCAATCAGAAAATTCTTATTTTATCTTTTAATAATTTGTGAGATTTGATTCAATAAAACTTCTAACTCAATAACAAAAAAAAAAAAAACCAGAAAAACAAACATACTTGAAAAGCAAACTCTTTTGAAAAACAAATATTTTCTTCTTTTTTAAAGGACATCTTAAGGCTGATATTTTAATATGGAAATGCATAATTTTTGAAGTTTGTAATTTCTGTTTGAACAATTCCGTATCAGAACACCAGCCTGAAGTTGTCCTTTTAAAAATAAACAAAAACATTTGCTTTGAAAAGCAAATGTTTCAAGTGAGTGCTTGTTTTCTTGTTTTCTTCTTCTCTTCATCAAGATATCTTGATTTTCTGTCTTGGTTTTTCTGGTTATTGAGTTAGAAGTTTTATCACTATTAACCAGTAAACTGTTGTTGTCTTTTGGGATTTGATTCACATATGCATTATAATATATATATATATATAGTGAAGTCTGCATAAGTCGACATCCCAAGGGAAAGTGGAAAAGTGTTAAGTTATCCAACATGATGACTAAAGCAAAATTGAAAAAGACCCTCAAAACTACATTAGAAAAATACTATAACTAATACTACACAACTATTTAGGAAAATACAATAGTGATTTATACAACACTATAGACTTACAATACATTGTGTACTCCATTTTTACAACTGTAGTGCTTTGCGACTATGTATTCTTGTGTTTCGGTTTTTCCCTTGACCCGTTCGTTTTCATTTGTAGTACCATCTTTTTATAGGTCACTGTATGCTGGCAGCTGGATTGGCCAGTAGGGGTCACGTGGGGAGGATATCCACTTGGCACGATATAAAAGGTCGCGATCCACGTGTGAGGGGCACCCTTTTTTTTTCTTGTTCCCGCTTGCGGTGTTCTGGCCACCTGTGAACAATAGGAGATAGAGGCAGTGAGCGTGAGAGGATCAAGTATGGGATAAAGTCTGAAGAGACAGCAATCCATTTCCATCCAACCTAGGACACTTTAACGTCGAGTTACAACACATTCAAGGAAAGGAAAATCGGTGGGAGATTTGTCTAAACGTATTAGTTTACTTATTCATTATTTGTACACAGGAGAAAAGTGTTGTGAGCAGATTAGTTTGCATTTTTATGTTACGCAGCCTACGTTGTTCATTTTCTTTTTGTTATCGCGTGCCGTGAGCCCCCTTAAAGGAGAGGAGGAAAGAAAGGGGAACGTGAAACATCTGAAGCATTATGTTGTTATTATTCGAGACATTGAAAATTTCGTGATAGTTTGTGATAGTTCATGTTCCATGTATATATATTGTGATTGTGTAAACTGGAATTAATTAAAAGCCTAGTATATCTGTCAAGCCGACTTGTCTGTTTGTTTTTTTTTTTTTGTCTAGCCCTGCAGATCTTGTTCCACTGGGCATTTTTACACAATAATGCTGTAGATGATGAAACTGAAAAATTTGGTTAGTGTTGTTTGTTTTGAGCACTTAACTATCTTGACTTTCTTTTCAACAATCATGAATGATTTGAAAACATCATCTTCAGAATTGTCAATTATTGACAATTGTATAATGTCTAAGGATTCTTAATATCTAGGCTCTTCTAGTATTTCATTCTGTTCATCTTCAGATTCATATTTCTGTCCTGAATTTCTGCAACAATATCAACAACATTCACTGAGGCATACACCTATACACAATTGTCCACTATGCTGCAGTCAGTTTCATCAACAAAGATAGTTGCTTGCAGGTCATAGCAATAATGCAGCAGTTCAACCAATGGAATGTTGTGTTCATTATCCTCATCTTCATTGTGAATTGCCACTGTAGAATGAAATCCTGCATGTTTAAAGCAGTTTGCAATGGTTAAGCATGTTACATTTTTCATTGTATCCATCATGTAATAAATCACATCTAACAGGGAAATGTCAGTCAATTTTCCATTTCTATCATATGAATCAAGTCCAAAACAAACTTTTTCTGATACTGACATTTGAACAAATGAATGATACCTTCCTCTAGCAGTTGCACTACAGCAGTGGCATTTGGTAGTAGAGTAACACTAATTGCTTGTAGTCCTTCAACTTTTCCATGAGCAGAGCAGTTGTCAACAACAAATGCCACATTTATTTTTTGCTTAACAAACTGGGAGTCATATCTGTGAAGAATTTCCTTCCAAATTTCAAAAATGCTATTCTAATACAGAAGTCAGTTTATTTAGTTATAAAATTTTTTTGAGTACCCAACAACTCATCTTTAGATATATTTCCAAACTCAGTCAAATGTTCCTTATATTTAATTGAGCCTAGTTTACTTTTTCGACAGAATTTAATTGTAGAAAAAGACAAATACCAATTCAACACACAATTTTTCTCGATTCACTTTCACATTTTACAGACAATAACTACACTGACCTTTCTTTTGAGACTACAGAATTTCCCTAAAAATATTTTAAAATGTAAAAAGTAATCTTTGGAAAGATTTTTTTTAAAATTGTAGAGCTGAACACTATCTTCTTGTTTTATCTTCACTACAAAACAGTTTTATTTTCTCCTTCTGATAAAGTTTTTATCCAGTTGAATAGAGTTTTTTGTTATGCGACATGTTAAAATGTTCCCTGGAAATGAAGCGCACAAAAATCTTTGCTATTCAATAAAAATTTCTTAGGAAGTGAAGATAAATTTTTTTTTATTTCTATAGTATAAAGACAGGGTAAGAAGACAAGATACAGTCTTTATTAAAAGATCTTTTTAGTATATTTTTAAAGGAGATGTTTTAGGATGTTTCCATAGCCTATAACATAAAGCCAATGCTGTTATTTTTTGAGGTACAGTGAAATCTGCTTATTACATATTACAATTGCTTTGTAACCCATCTACACTGATAACATTAAATGGATAAGTAAATAAAACTACATTTAGCAAAAATTCTAGATTTATTTTATTACATTAAAAGTACACGTTAAGGAATTTAAAAATATGTAAATTTAAGAATCTGATAAAATATCAAATCTGGCTTAGGGCCAGTTGCATACTTGTAATCTCAAGGTTAAATGCACTTTAAACCATAGAAATTACCCTCAACATGCAGCACAAATGTCAATCTTTGGGATAAACGTCCAGATAAGTTAACTGGCCAATTTTGGGTAGTTAAAATTTATTCTGTAAATAAGAAAAGAAACAAGTTGGCTGACCAGGTACTATTCTTATGTGGATGAACTTTATCCTAATTCTGACAGAATATGTTTAGAAAGACATGATCCTATAATGTTGTATAGTGATTTTAAATTTTAAGAATTAATTTTGATTTATAAAGCTACAGTTCTATGTTAATTGTCAGAGTTAAGTAAACTGTGCTTTATATAACATAATAATTAATCGTTTTTCATTATAAAGTATGCAAAATTTCTAAAAATCCAGGATAGGAAATATTTTTTTAAATATCAAAAAAGACTAATTACAAATAAAAACTTGATGTCTTCACATATCTTTCACAACAACAGGAACACACAATTAACATGAGCAGAGTCAAGCTTTAGGTCCATTGACTGACAATTCAAGGTAGACATATTCCATTCTGACACTATTGGGGTATTGGTAAGCACTTTCCATCTACTCTCCACCTACTTCCAACTGGTGTATGTATCTTTTTCACCAAAGATGTATTTTTATTGCTTTGATTTGTAAAAATTCTATAAATTGTTGTGTTAGATACCAAGTAATACAGTTCTTGTCGTATTTGTCTGCATTCATCTCCAGTTCTCTCTATTTGTATACAAATATTGTTTGTCCTTACAGTAACAACCATAATCCTGAAAGACAGTTCCAAATGCCGAAATCCCAAAAAATTACAATCCTGAAAGATTAAAATCTTGAAAATGTAATCCTGGAAAAATATAATAATAATAAATCTTTAAAATACATTTGAAGCATGCAATGTGATAATTTCATAAATGCCAAAAAAAAACAAACTTTTCAGGAGAGGTAAAAAACACTTTTTGTAGCAAATGAATTTGTTTCAATTTTACGATAAAATGGTAAAAACTCACTAGGTTACAAATTCTCTGAAATTTCAAAATGATGCAAATATAGTCTTTAATGTTTTAAGCACCAAAAGTCATGTGACTGGCACTTTAAACATCATAGCTTCACATAAATTCAACTTCAAAATACGGCCACTTACGGCACCACTATTTCTGCAACATTTTTTATTGCAGCAGAAAACATTGTGTTTAGAATTCAATTCTTGAATAAAATGTATTTATGTGAGACTGCCATGTTTAAAGTCAGAATGGAAGAGATGTACCAATTCGGAATGTGAGCATGAAAGATACTGAGTCAGAATCCACAGTTACAAAGAAAGTTAACCCAATTTATTTAGACACCAAATCATGCTTACAAATATAATGCTCAGGGTGTAGAGCATGACTGTAAATCTTCAGTTTCTCCTATTGAGAGATAAAATTCTGATGGAAGGACTTGACCGTGTTGACTACCCTGGGATAATGCTGTCAAAAGTCCACAGAGAAGTTGAAGTCAGTTCAGCATGAGTGTCAAGAGTGAAGTAGAGAAGGCAATCAAGTAAGGTATATAGTACATTGAGAAATCAGAGAGAGATGTTCTCTGTGTCTTTGAAATTGAGTTTTTATCATTTTTGGTCCTAGATCAACCACTTCAATTGATTATTTTTCCTCGTCCACTTTCTAGTTGATCGTCACTCATTACTAAGTGTAATGAGATCTGAACTCAGATTGCGGGATGAGTCAAAATCGACATTTAATTTGATCCCAACCAGAGATAGTTGATCTTAGGACTTATATTGTCTAGTTTTCCTTTGTCTAATTTCAGAGAAACATTTTTTTTACATTATCATTAATATTTCCTTCTATGAGCATAAAAAATTATCGTTTACATTATTAATGAATTTTATTAGTTTTTCTTAATTTTTGTGATTCAAAGACATTTCCAAAGCCTCACATTTAGAGGAAAATGGCATTGCATGCATCATTTATTTACATCTTTAAATAAAATTTATTTGAGAAACATAAACATGTGACAGAAAACTTCATAGCCTTTAATATATAAAGGAACAACACCGGAGTGAAAATAAATGAAAATCAACAACTTTAGTGCCTTTGACCGGTGTGCCTTTTGTGTGGTTGCCGAATTCGTGATTTCCAAATGTCAGGACTTATCGTATGTGGGGTGAAGGAAAGTGAGGCAAATAGCTGCAGTGACAAACAAACGCGTTTATTTACACTAAGTCTTACAATCTAGTGTGTCTTGCGTGTCTTGTCTTCTGGTGGCTCTTGATGGCTCGGTTGTTGGCCCCGGGGCAGACAGTTGATGCTCGACCATGGGAGGTTGTGACGAATGGTGAAAGCCCGAAGTTCAATCGGATGGTGTCCACTTGTAGAGGCAGGGAAAAGTCTGGACAGTTGATTATAGTTGTTAGCTGGGGAAAGTCTGAACAGTGGTTGACACGGACAGAAGCTGGGAGAAGTCTTCACAAGGGAAGGCAGAGAAAAGTCTGCCCTGCCCTTGAGATCCAGGTTTTTATAAGATCTTTTTCCCCTGGATCTCCAGCTTCTGATTGGTCGGTTTCCTGTCTCTAGGCAGACGACCGACCATTTCGAGCTATCAAAGGTTTAAATTCGACACTGTGTTTTATTCCGATCAGGGGAATTTAATCGCAACTTGAAACCTCTGCTCGTATTCAATTGTTTCGAATTCTTATAAGTCTGATACATAATATCAGCGCTGCATCTCCTTTTAAGGTTAAAAAAAGAACATTTTTCTCTCGATTAATAGCTTTAATATTTCCCGATTTAAAGTATCCTTCCAATTTCTACGAGCATCAGAATCAAAAGCTTGTTCCCCTGATTTGACATTTTTTATGATATCAAAAACACATGAGCTCGAGTCTCGCTCGGGCTTCACAGGGCTCCGGCGCTTTTGAAAATGTTGCTACAAAATGGAATGCAACATTTTTCCATAGGTACGACCGCGCGGAAAAAAACATTTTTCTTTAAATCGGTTATTACACACCTTGCGATACGCGACAAGGAGACGAAGTTTACTTTGCGCGCGCGCGAGATTGGTTTCGCGTTACAATCATGAATATCAGGTGTTTCCGGTCGCACCCAGAATAACGTTCTTCAGTGCTTGGGATACATATAAAGTTTATGATACTTAACAGTTTTTCAAGGTATAATCACACGGATAACAAAAACAGGGTAGGTACAATAATTAATATGACAGAGTAACGTCGTATTTATGTCTTAACAATCGCGTTTATCGAAATAAAATGTCAATAACATAAATTCTGTTTTTGACAAATGATTTTTCTAAAATAGGTGACATAATAGCATCTTACTGTATTTGGCTTTATTAAATTTTTCAATAGTAATAATAAGTATATCTTAAGAATATATTTTCTTAAAACAAAGCATATATTGTATATACATATACGTAGTATATATTTATTTGGTGGATTATCTTAAATGTTTTTTTTTTCTATAGAAACAGTGTATACAATAGGAGGGTTTTTTTTCTCTCCCTATTTTTTTTTCTTTTGTTTTTCTTTCCTTTCTACTGGGAGTCTAAGATCGGTTGTCCATGCCCTCTTCCTCTTCCTCCAACGTTAGTGGTATTTAAAGCGGAAGCTCTTCGTCCTTTTCCTCTTCCTCTAAAATTGGAAGTATTTGAAACGGACGCTCCTCTTACTGATCTACCTCCTTGTGGATTGATGTCGTTGGAATTACATCGCTCTAGTGTTCTTCCTCTTCCTCCTACATCAGTAGATCCTATCGCACCCGCTCGCTCCAGGCAAGCCAGGTAAAATGCCGCTCTCCGACCTTGACCTTGGGATTCGGATAATGGAGATTTCTGTGTAATTTCTTCGGTTAGATCCGTCGAAGTTTTTCTTTCTTTTGTGCTCTTTTCTTCCTGTATCGTAGCGCCCCTCTCGTCCGCTTTAACCTGGACGAGTGAGTTTACCCTATCCAAATCCCTTTGAAGTTCCTCAGTTAACACGACTCCCTCCGGTAGGACGAGAATTTCAGCTCTCGGAGAGTTCAATTTTCTGCGGGTTCTTTCGATCGCATATCGGACCGTTTCTGTATCCACTTCTCTTTTCACCGATTCATGGGATGTCGAAGTAGAAACAAACGGCTCCCACTCATCATCCCAATTATCGGGGCCGTCTCCTTCTCCGATTGAACTATGGATCTGGATTGGTCCCGTCGCCATTCGGTCTGGGTAAAATACAGAAAGAGACAGTCAAAATAAACTTGAGGGAATCATGATTACCGATATATACATATACATTTCAAGGACTATGACCATAATCATTTTCTCATAGGAAACCTTTTTCCTCCCTTTTGTTTTTGTTTTATAGTGGACCGATCTGTATCATTAAATATCTTCTTCCTCCTGATTCACAGTCAAACTGTTCCTTTCCGTCTGTGTTGGGCGTATAAATACTGCCATCGACAAGATGCGATTCACTAAAAGCTGTTTAACTGTGGGTGCGCGGATAGTCATACAATCCCCGTTTTTTGTGATTTGGTTTATGTCTCCTGCGACGTCTCTGGGAATAGACTCCCAAATCGATGTCTTTCCTCTTCCATTCACCTCTATCCGTCCTTTGAAATGAGTTGCTTCATCCCGGTGCCCTACCAATCGGACGAGGAGATGAAGTAGGTAAAAATCACCCTCTGTTTCGGTTTTGATGATTTGGATTATAAAATGATGTCGGTAGCAGGTCGTTCTGGTAGTCCAAGCCAAACGTTGAGGCAAGTCCAGACCGAGTAATGCCATGTAAACGGTATGATTGTTCAAATGGATCACTCGGGGGTGCTTGTCTACTACGTGAGGGATAACCTGGTGATGGGTTCCCTCCCAATGGCAGCCTGAGCTGAGCGACGGACAGGCGCAAGTTCGAAAAGCGCACCGTCTCTCATGCTTTCGTCTATCCCTGAGAGCCAAAATCTCTTGACAACCATTGTCTCTAAATTTACAAGGGAGCGCCAGCATCTCCGCCACCTGATCCAGTAGGAAATTCCTGTTGTCCCTCATCCATCCCCTGCAGGTGGGGCATCTTTGAACCCGTGTCCTGCATTCTGCACATACAACGTGTCCCGTGGAGCATTGATAGACCGGAGGTCTAATGTATTCATAACAAACCGGGCATTGGAAGAGGGTCATCAACGCCGGATCTGTTGACGAAGATGGAGGAATAGCCTGAGTGACTCCAGACACCTCCCGACATTCGGTTGATTCCTGTCCCTCCATTCTTTTATTTATTTATTTTTCTAAAAAAAACAGAAAAGAAAGGGAATAAGTTATTAATATAATATTCTGGATAGTGTAAAGTTTGAGGAGATTAAGTCCCTTATTTTGCTGGGTGACACAGATATCTCTCAGCTTCTTGATTATAATCGTCTCGTTTGTATCGGCAAAGTTTCTATTCCGGGGAGGGGTATCATATTTCCCTCTCGTACGGCCGGAACGAAGATCTTTTCCACTGATGTGTTGTTTACCTGTAATTGATCGGTTCTGCTCGGAATCAAAGTCAATTCTACCAACTCAGTTGGCGTTGCTTCTTGACGTTCTCTCGGTCTGGAAAAAGTGGTCGCTTTTCTCTCTTTCCATCTCTTTATTCGGCGTATGCGATTTCGACAACGCCAAACGGTTACGAGACCTATAATAACTGCTATTATAGTAACGATAACGACTATATTCCAATTTAATAACGGATGATTGTAAGCCTCCAACGAATTTTGAAAGACATCGGTTTTCACTGTCGCGATATCCCTAGAAATATCGCGTAATGCACGTCCAGCGATCTCTAAAGACCAGTCATCCTTTCGTTCTCGGAGAAAACTCGGGGACGAGTTTCCGTGGATGTACTCTTGGAGAATTTTGGTTTCCGTAGTATTAAGTATATCGGATATTGCTGGTATGACGTAATGACTGCGAGCTGCGAGTGTGAAGGTTGCTCTCGATTGAAAGTGTGATGTCAGACGAACTCCCGGCACATGTCCAGTACATGTCATTGGTAATTTAAAAATGCCGGTATTATTTAATTTTATCATTTTAATTTCGGGTTTTGGTAAGTTGCTTAACTGACGACATTCGACCACCAAATTCAGTGGGGGAAGGAGTCGAATAGATCCAAGTTCCTTCCTCATCTATTCGGCGGAACATCGGTTTTGGATAACTTGTAACCCTCCGTTTGCACATTCTATTAACCGATGGTTCGTCGGCCATAAATAATGCATATTCACACGAATGATAAGGTAATTTCCATACTGCTACTTCCGGTGCGCATACGGTTACTACACTCGCTCTGCACTTCTGAAGGTCGTGGGCCTCCAATAACATATATAACTGCCGATCTCGCGACAGAGCAATGTATGGATATTCAACTTGATAAAAAGCGAATACTTTCGTGTGCGAAAAATAAGCGGGGAATTTTATTATTTCAAAGAGGTCGAAATACCCTTCCGGAGTGATTAACGGAAACTTAGCGAAAATCCGAAGTATACCGGGAAGCGCGACTGCCGTCGTCGTGATCCATTGGTAGTACTTAAATACGTTATCTTCTGATACTGGTTCTATTAAGGACACTCCACTAGGTAAGTATCCGTTTATTTCTGCTAGCATCTTCAATAACTGGGATTTTGATAAGAAATAAGAGCTAAGTCGGTTGCGCTCCAACATTTCAATTGCTTGTCGTAGGTCGGTGATACTTGATCGGAATTCGGCGATAGCGCTCTCGGCGTATCGTAAGACAGTACTTATGAAAAATGTGTAGCTAAAAGTTTGTAGGACTTTATCCAAATATTCTTGTCTACGTAATAACATGTCGATGTACTTCCGGTTGTCCTTGACGGCTCGAAGTGTTTGGTTTAATACCGTCGTTTGGGCTTCTAAGATGTGTATTATTCGTTGATTGTTTTTGTTCAGTTTGTCAATCTCGTTATTAGTGGCTTCGATCTCATCTGAGGTTGCTGTCCCGAACAAAAATTTTAATATTTTTCCTCCCACATTTATAAGGCCTCGTTTGGTTCTTGTAGTTTTACCAGTCGTAACCGTGGACTTTAATTCTTTATACTCTAATTCATAGTCAGCTAATTCTTGTTTTATCGTAGCCAGTTCGGTATCTGCCAGTGACCATAAAGATCCCATAGGATCGTCCTTGTTTTGCTTAGCTCTTTTAATAACAGGAACTAATGAACTTAGGTGATAGCGTAGATCGTTGAGATATCTATCATAGTCGTTAAATGAAATTTCTATTGCTATTGTCCATTGACTTGTAGTCATCAAGAAATTTCCTTGCGGTAGGAAGATAATCCCTTTTGTCAGTGCCGGTGCAATCGTATATGCCTTGTAATTAAAGGTCATAATTATCATATAAAAGTAAAGTAGTACGAGGTTTCCCATTGTGATCTACAAAAGAGTTCACATTAATATAATTTTCGATTTCCGATAATCTAATATTTAACTAATACGCGAATTCTATACCATTCGTCTCTCTCTCTCTCTCTTTTTTTTTGTGATGGTGTCCTTTCTGTTGTAAAAGAGGGAAAGGTCACCATTTACAAGCTCCAAAGAGACCGATGGGCACAGGTGGTTGCTCTTGCTCGGGGTCTTGGCCCTGAACTGAAGAACCTTGATCTACTTCCGCCCTTGAATTTGTTTCCGTGTCCAGTGACCTGGACCACGTAGGCGTTGGAAGGACCCAAGGGTATTCTTCCACGGGACCCTGACTCCTAAGAGCATACCTAGACGAGGTTTGCGATTGATTGGTTACTTGTGGAATTCCAATTTCCTCTTCCGGATCATCTACTTGACCAGAAGGAATAGAAGTCAGTATAATTTCATCCCAGGGGTCTAAAAGTTCTGTCAATTGTTCTACGTGAGTTGCTTGGTTATTTAGATCTCTTCCTTCGGGAACGTCACTTCCCAAAGTAGAGGTTCCAAATTCCATCCGTGCGATTGCGTGTTTTAATCTATTAGAGTGTACATGTAATTGTTTTCCTGAATGTATATGTTGCACCTTAAAATCTACTGGGCTGGTTTCGGCTATAATGCGATATGGACCAGACCATCTTGGCGCTAATTTTCGTTTTAGGCCTGGCGTAACAGTGGTCGCGTTAACAAATACCCTATCGCCTATGGAAAAAGCATATGGTTTATTTTTGCGTTGATGATACGTTTTTCTGTCATTAGCAGCTTTTTCCGAGTATTCTTGGGCTAATCTGTGAGCTGATGAGAGTCGTAACCGTAATTCACTTACGTAATTTTCATCGGCATCGTATCTGATTGTATTCGGTTCGGTAGCTATATCAAAAGGATAAACAGGATCTCTCCCATATAATAGAAAAAACGGAGTTTCGTTAGTACTGACGTGTACCGTTGTGTTGTAGGCAAAAAGTGCGTAAGGGACCATAATGTCCCAATTTCTTTGATCCCTATCGACATAACATGTCAAGATATCAGTTAGTGTTTTATTGAGCCTTTCAACAACTCCGTTACATTCAGGGTGATAAGCCGTAGTGAGAAGTCTTTCTATGCGCAATAATTTACATACTTCGGTCATCATTTTTGAAGTAAAGTTTGTACCTCGGTCCGTAAGTAGTTGTTTAGGAACCGAGTGCCGTAAGATAATTTGTGTAACAAAAGCCTTTGCAACTGTTTTAGTAGTTACATCAGGTATTGGGATGGCTTCAGCCCATCTAGAAAAGTGGTCTATGAAGACTAATAAATATTTATTTCCATTTTGCGTTGTTGGTAATGGGCCCTGTATATCCATGGCTGTTCGTTCGAATAATTTTGATACCTTAGGAAATATCTGTAATGGCGCTTGATGTCCAGGAAGTGGACGTCGTCTAACAGCACATTCCTGACAACTGTCGCAGTAATGGGCTATGTCTTTGTTCATGTCAGGCCAATAAAATTGCATGCGTAATTTTTTCTTCATTTTCTTTGCGCCCAAATGTCCCGAACTTGGAATGTCATGAAATAATTTAAGGATATAATCTACCATTATTTTAGGGATTACTAATCTATCCCAAATCTCATTTCGTTCAGGGATTAATTTCCTGTGATAAAGTGTCTGATCTGCATCTAAATAATAATTTGTGTTAGAGTTTGTATTTAATTCCTGCAAGGGTGTGTCATCTAACAACTGTTTTCTAATCTGATTGCAAAAGTGGTCTTTTTGTTGTTGCTCTCTAATCTGCGTTTTACTAAATATTGGATGAATCTCACGGATGGGTGCTACTGGTGCACGACTTAATGCATCTGCATTAGAATGGATCTTTCCTGGTTTGTGCACTATTTCAAACTGATACTCCTGCAGTGCTAAGTTCCAACGACTCAATCTTGAACTTTCATCTTTAACATTTATAAGCCATCTAAGTGGCCTGTGATCCGTGATAATTTTAAAGGGTCTTCCATACAGATAAGGCCTGAAATGCTTTGTCCCCCAAATTAGGGCTAGGCATTCTTTTTCTGTGGTGCTATAATTCTGTTCTGCTTTTTTTAATAAGCGGCTAGCATAGGCTATTGGCCTTTCTCCATGTTCGTCCTCCTGAGACAACACTGCACCAATTGCAAAATTTGATGCATCGGTTGCCAAAATAAAGGGCTTGCTAAAATCTGGGGATCGCAATAGAGGAGCAGTTATTAATATCTCCTTCAGCCTAGTAAAGACGGCTTCATGTTCCTCAGTCCATTGAAACTTTACATCTTGCTTTAATAAATCTGAAAGAGGTCTTGAAATTTTTGCATATTGGGGAATATGTCTGCGATAATATCCCGTTAAACCCAGAAATGCTCTGACATCACGTTCATTTTGAGGTCTTGGGAAATCTCGGACAGCTTTGACCTTTTCCGAATCTGGTTTAATGCCTTCATCTGATATTTCATGCCCTAAAAATTTTATTTCTTGTCTTAAGAAGTGACATTTTTTTGGCTTTAACTTTAGTCCGGCTGCAGCTAGTCTCTGGAAGACAAGCTCCAAACGTTCCAGGTGCGTTTCAAAGTCGGAACTGAAAACTAAAATGTCATCCATATAGACTAGGCAGATTTTGGTCTTTAATCCGCTCAAAATTAAATCTGCGCAGCGAGAAAATGTTGCAGGTGCATTTACTAAACCCATTGCCATGCGATTGAAATGATAATGTCCTGATGGAGTGCTAAATCCAGTTTTTTCCTTTGAATCTGGCTCTAAACCCAGTTGCCAAAATCCACTCAACGTATCCATCGTAGAGAAATACTTTGCCTTTCCCAACAGGCTCAACGACTCCTGAACCAATGGCAAAGGATAAGGGTCAAATTTTGTAACCCTATTTAATTGCCTATAATCCACAACAAATCGATAATTTTCATCTTTCTTCTTTACCAAGAGTGCAGGCGAAGCCCATGGACTGCTTGAAGGCTCAACTATACCGTGTTGTACCAAGTCATCTACTAACTTATCCATTTTTTCGCGTTGGGCATAAGGGATGCGATAAGGAGCACGACGGATCGGGGAACTGTTTCCTGTATCTATCCTATGTTGTATCAAATCGCAATATCCCAAGTCAAAGTCGTTTTTTGCAAACACACTTCTATATTTGTATAATAGGTCTAACAAAGGGATCAGTTTATCCTTTTCCACTTCGCTCAGATCAAACAAATTCGCTAATTGGGCTCTAGTCAGATCATTGTTATCAAAGTGTGGTATTTTGTATTGATTTGCTTCTTCTTTAGTTTCTTCTTCTGCCTTGAAAAATGCTCCTATCTTTGTTCCCTTATTTAATTTAATTGGTTGCGTATTTGTATTCACTATTCTAACGGGTATATTCCCACGTTTTTGAGTTGTTACTAACACACTTGCACTATATAAACCCTTGGTCTTCAGAGGTAAAGGTTCAACAACACCTACTTTTCTATATCTACTTCCTCTTACTCGCCCTTCTAGAATTACCTCTGATCGAGGGGGTATGACGCAGTCATCAACAAGTGTGACATCATCTGAAGTGTCACTTCCTTTAGGGATAGTGTTTTCTAGCTGTTCGAATTTCGTTACGTTTCGTTTTACACATTTCCGAGATTTACTTTGTTTCCTCGTTCGTGCTCGATTATCTTTTCTTTTCTTCTGCTCATTATTTTTACTATTGTCACTATTTTGGGTATTGTTTGCTTGTGCTGCTTCTCTCTCAGCAGGAAGATTGGTGTTATGGCATATCTCTGCTAGTTCCCTGAAAGTTATTTCGTCACCCGTGGGGAAAATCATTTTTGCGTTTTTAATAGAGATAGTTAGATCATATTTTGCAATGATATCGATACCCATAATTCCATCATTTGGCTCCGTAATCTTGGAGTCTACAAGATAACAGTCATGATAAAATGTCAATCGACCTAGTCTAAACTTGACCCTATACTTTCCTATTGTCTCAATTGTGTGTCCAGTGACACCGACTAAATCCAAAGTCCCAATTTCCACTTTAGTTAACTCATCTAAGTTTTGGAAAAAGGACCTTGATAACAAGGACACAGCAGCACCTGTGTCGATCGTCAATCTTGCTGTTTTATTTTCTACTTCGCAAATTATGGTACATGGAGGTAATTCTCCACCTTTCGATTTACTTATACTATTTAAGCGCATTTCTTTGCGCATACTATTTTCATCACATCTTAGGTCAGGTCGTTCATTTGTTTTTACTGATGTTATCTTATTTCTATTTCTCTTAACATCAACATCATTACCATTCTTTCTCTGCGATTGGCTTTCTGTTTGCCTAAAATCTTCAGGAGCTGGTAACGCTAAATGTCTAGGAGAGGACATGTTAACTGGGGTTCGTTCACTATTAAAACTACTTTCTGGACCGAATTGACCATAACGCGCTTGAGAAAATGTCAACTGTTCGCTATTCTGATCAACTCCTCGTCCACAAGGACCATAACGTGCTTGATAAAATGGTATCTGTTCTATACAATTATATCGTGGTGAAACTGTCGAACCTACAATTGGGACCTGCCATTCAGGGGCATTCGTTCTTAAGCCTCCTTCCTCTCTAAATTGTGGAGGAACATTTCTCCCCTGCCACTCCGTTAATGGTCCAGCGTAATAGCTACTTCCTATCCAAGCTGGATCTGTTGGGGAATACCTTGTCAGCTCACCTCCATTTCCCAACCAAGAGGGAAACTGAACATATCTATCACAGGAATATCTTGAGAGGGGTTGTCTTTGCCTAACAGCTGGTGGTATTTGCGGGTGATTTGGAGGGGGTAAGGAGTGCTGTGAATTCTGATAGGGACGGTAATTCCCTATGCTGAGACTTGCTCTTTCTACCCTCTGAGGTGTATGCTTAAATTGAGACCTTTCACTTTTTCTAGGACTATTTGCTAATCCAGGGGTGGTTTTACTTCCTAAATTTTTGTGTAGCATCTCTAACTGCTGGGTAATTTTATTTATTTTCGCATCTAGTGTGTGGTTTTGGTAAGACTTTTCCTTATTGAACCTAGTTGAATGAGACTCCTCTGTTTCTCCTATGCTTGCAATAACGTTGCGTGTCTTTCCTGTTAACTGCTCTATTGTCTCTTCCCTAATGGCAATCTGTAGTGCTTCCGAAAATGTAGCAGGGTCATGAGACATTACATTTCGTTTTATGCGTTCATTTAGGCCATGCAAGAACTGAACTCTAAGTTTCTCGTCCAATTCTTTTTGTTGATACCTCCTTATAATCGCACTTTCCTGTTCTGTAGCACCCGTCTGTTCAATCTTAGTCGCGTCTGCCAGCGTCTGAAGGCGAACCGCAAATTCCTGCACTGACTCATCGCGTTTTTGAGTGCATGCATGGAACTTCTGTACTCGGATAGAATACGGTTCTCGATCGAACCTTTCAATCATGGCGCGTTTAAAATTTGCATAATCTAAGACTGCTTTCATCCTAAGATCTTGCCAAGCAAATTCTCTAGCTATTCCTGAGAGCTTGCATTTTGCAATACTTAAACATTGTCGTGAGGTCCAACCTGCCAAACTCGAAATTTCTTCCAAAGTATCGAAGAAATCTGAGACGCGTCCACTTTCTCCTGAGAAAGTCGGTATCATTCCCCCAAAAGCCGAAAAAGCACCGAGTGAGCTGCCACCTGCATCGCGAGATCGCGCTGCAGTACTTGCCTCAGTATCCATCGTTCAGTCCCACTTTTCCTTCTACTAAACCAATCGAGAAGCAAAATTTGGATGTCGGCCACCTCTACGATTTGGTAGGACTGCCAAATTGCATAACAATCCCACTTCTGACACCAGTGTGAGGTTGCCGAATTCGTGATTTCCAAATGTCAGGACTTATCGTATGTGGGGTGAAGGAAAGTGAGGCAAATAGCTGCAGTGACAAACAAACGCGTTTATTTACACTAAGTCTTACAATCTAGTGTGTCTTGCGTGTCTTGTCTTCTGGTGGCTCTTGATGGCTCGGTTGTTGGCCCCGGGGCAGACAGTTGATGCTCGACCATGGGAGGTTGTGACGAATGGTGAAAGCCCGAAGTTCAATCGGATGGTGTCCACTTGTAGAGGCAGGGAAAAGTCTGGACAGTTGATTATAGTTGTTAGCTGGGGAAAGTCTGAACAGTGGTTGACACGGACAGAAGCTGGGAGAAGTCTTCACAAGGGAAGGCAGAGAAAAGTCTGCCCTGCCCTTGAGATCCAGGTTTTTATAAGATCTTTCTCCCCTGGATCTCCAGCTTCTGATTGGTCGGTTTCCTGTCTCTAGGCAGACGACCGACCATTTCGAGCTATCAAAGGTTTAAATTCGACACTGTGTTTTATTCCGATCAGGGGAATTTAATCGCAACTTGAAACCTCTGCTCGTATTCAATTGTTTCGAATTCTTATAAGTCTGATACATAATATCAGCGCTGCATCTCCTTTTAAGGTTAAAAAAAGAACATTTTTCTCTCGATTAATAGCTTTAATATTTCCCGATTTAAAGTATCCTTCCAATTTCTACGAGCATCAGAATCAACAGCTTGTTCCCTTGATTTGACATTTTTATGATATCAAAAACACATGAGCTCGAGTCTCGCTCGGGCTTCACACTTTTTTCTAAAATTTTGTCGAACAGAATTCCGTTACGCCTGACGAAGAACCAACGAGGTTCGAAAACGTTTGCGTTTTACAGAGAAAGAAGAGAGAAGCACACCGGTCAAAGGCACTAAAGTTGTTGATCTTCATAGCCTTTTTTATATAATAAAATATTTAATAACAGTAATAGTCAATATGTATATACTGTACAATACATAATACACACATATTGACCATTATTAAATTTAAACATAGTAGCTAAAATCAAATATATAGAATTATCAATTTAAAAAAAATCAACACTGAAAATATCAAATAATGGGGAAAAAAAATAAAAACAAAAATCAACATACGAAAAAGCATATTACAGGGAAAGATTACAGATGTAGTCGCTAAGAGCTAGCTGACTTTCATGATCATTAACTATATTTTGAAGTCTTGTTTTATGATGAATATTTGCTTTTTCCTTTTAATCTTTTGGGATTTTGATTTTCAGGATTTTAATATTTGGGATTATGACATTCAGGATTGTGTCCTTAAGTTTTGGATATGTATGTAATAATAATAATAATAATAATAATAATAATAGCCTAATAAAAAAGTCAATCAAAACATCAAAACCTCTAAAAAAGTTTATCATCTTTTTGTAAAAAATGAGTGCACTTCTTAAATAGATTTTCAGAAAAAATTTGTACATTGTAAATGAATTTTGCAATTGTGGACATCAAAAAGTGCATTAATAAATGCTCTGTGCTAAAAATAGGTCATTCATGGTATTGACTTTAATTTTATTCAATTTTTTATTAATTAAAATATTACATCAAATTTCTGATTGTACAGTAGAGTCCTGTAAACTTGACTTAATGTAGACTGAGAAGGTGACGAATTACTGAAAATGATGAATTTTGTGGCATAACGATGGTGCTAGTCTAAACAGCAGAATTTTTGTAAAGGCATTTTATGTGCAAAATTTATGTACAGTATGTATTAACTACATACTAACAGTGACTGTTTCTATTTGTAGTTAAATTTTAATTTAAAAAAGTATTGGTTATTCAGTGGCTTTTGAATTAGTGACATTTGTGTTATGGCATTTTACAGTGGCTCCTTGGAAAAAGGTTATATTCTTATAAAAGCACTAAACACATCTTACACACTTTTTCAGTAACTAAATTTAATCAAAACGTTTGTTTTGATTAAATTTAGTTGCTGGAAAAATGTGTAAGATATGTTAAGTGTCTTTATATACTAGTGAAGTTCTAACTCTGACTATTATTGATAAAGATTATATTCATTGTTGACACACAAAATTGATGCTATTATCAAGTGTCACCAGTGAATGATAACTTATTTGATCCTAGGGTGCATACACTTTTCATTTAAGATGGATCAATCTGTAAAATCGGATCAATCTTTTGTCGTGATACAGATTGCTTCTGTCATGTGTTTTAGTTGGTGGAAAGTATACAAGTAGGATTGAATCGTATTTACTCTGTAAATGAAATCGATCACAAAATGGCAAAATGGGAGAGTGCATGCCATGCATTCTTGATATAGTCTCGCAAAATTGTCTCATAAAGTATTATGAGACAATTTTATCAAATATCTGAGATGGAAAAATAAGTATATTTTTCCATCTCAGATATTTTAATAATTATGTTTTTACTTACCATTTATAAGTTTTAAATACTTTTCATTTTGACAGTTAAACATATTTCTGTGCTCTTAACTATAAGCTTGACTTTAACCACAGAGGTCACCATCTTTAATCTTTTTTATCCAATCCAAACAATCTTACTCTCTGCTCAGATTAGTTTAATCACTATCTAGTTGATCCTAGATGGCATTTATATATGCAGATAGAGATTTATCAGATTGCTATAGTTCATTTGTATACACGATTTGAATAATCATGGTAATCTTGGATCAGTTTGATTCCAAAGGTATGCACCCTAGTGTTAAGTTACAGAGGCAGAAATTGGATTTTTTTTTTTTTTTTTGAATGACATGATAAGTTTTTATAAATGTTGAGTTATTGAGAATTGAGTTTCCAGGGCTCTACTGTACATTCTATTCTATGATAATGACACCTGCTTAACATATTAACCATCATGAGGTACCATTTGTGTGACTTGCTTAAAATTTCTCCTTGTGCTTCAAAATACAAGGTTTGTGTCTCAATGACTGATTACACAATATGGACTACCTACCAATAGTACCTCACAGAGTATTTCAGTAAATGTAGTTTAATTAAAAAATAATGTAAAACAAATTTATACCAACCTGCAAGTGAGGCACAGTATATGTGACTCATGGCTTGTACATGTAAATTCATTCATTTAAGCCTTGAGGCATATATATTGTACCTCAAACAAAACTTTTAACTTGAGGTACAAATATTAAACACTTAAGAACAGGTATATATTATCTAAAAACACACCAATTAAGCAAACAATAAAAATATTTAATATAACAAATGTTTTTTTCTGTATCAGTCAGACATCTTTAGGTTACATAAACCTATTAAAGAGCAGAATACCAAATTGAATGTAGCACACAAATTGAATTTTTAAATGGCCAAGGTTTGGGCATGTATCCAAGTAGAGAATGTATATCATAAAGAAAAAACTTATATAATTAATAAAATAAGATTATTTTGATTAATGAACTTGAGAGCAAATGTGAAGTGATTTAAGTGATAGTTTGAATCTTTCTCTTCATGCCATTGTCAGATTATGTAACCAGATGTCCAATTGATATGGATGAAAACATGACTGATATTGCCTAGAATCTCAGCATATTTCAGGATTCTGTTTTGCAGGACATGACTCATCGACATACGCTTTTTTCTCTAAAAGAAATCGATGATATTATCAATGCCGATGACTTCTCTTCTGAGAATGAAGATGACGACAATGGTCCTATAGATATTGTTGAAATTCCTCCTGAACGGTCGATGAAGTTTCAGATAATGAAGATATTGATGACAATGTAATGGATGATAAAGAACCAGCAGATGTTCTGGACTTGTTGAAATTCACCGTGCGACAAGAAGAGATGAGCCTACTATAATGGATCTGTCTGTGCCGTCAACAAGCACAGCTACAAGAGATTCAGGCCCACCACCTAAAAAGAAAACAGTGACTTTGAATTCAAATTGGAAGAAAAGACAACCCAGTTATTCCAAAGTGTATCCAAACACTGATAATGTGGAGAGAAGGAAGAGTGAGCTCATTAGTGAACTACAGGGGAAAAATCCGTTTGAGTTGATATTTGATGACACAGTTGTCTCCAATATAGTCCAGCAGACCGTGACATATGCCACACAGAAAAACATCCACCACTTTCGACTTTCAAACAAGTGCATCAGGAAATTTATTGGAATTCTTCTGTTCACTGGGTATCATTCTCTTCCTCAAGAACAATTATACTGGTGTGAAGATGAGGACATGGATGTACAATGCATGAGAAAATGCATGAGTTAGAACAGGTATCTGGAAATCAAGCGGTACCTCCATATCAGTGACAACTCTAAGCTAGAAACTATTGCACCACAGAACATGATAAGCTCTTCAGGATTCATCCAAATAATCAACCAACTGAATGAGAAGTTTCTGCAATTTGGTGTGTTCTCAGAAAATTTGAGCGTTGATGAACAAATGCTTCAATACTACGGTCATCATTATCTGAAGTAGTTCATGTGTGATAAGCCCATAATGTTTGGATTCAATGGGCAATCTGCTGCTCACAAACTGGCTATTGTTACCAAATGCAAGTATATGAAGGCACATCAAGAGAAGTTGGAGATGATGCAACCGTAAGCAGACTTGGAGCATCAGTTGCCCTGAAGATGATTAAGATTTTAGAAACACCAGAAGCTCACAAAGTTTACTTTGACAATTTTTTCACTGGATTTGCTCTTATGAAACATCTACAAGATGTTGATGTCCAAGTGACAGGAACTGCTCAATTCAACAGAATAAACAAGTGCCCAATTGCAACAGAAAAAGAGATAAAGAAAAAAGACAGAGGGACACATGACTACAAATTTGATTCACGGAATGAAATTTTGGCTGTCACGTGGAATGACAACAGCTGTGTAAGACTGCTGTCGAATCAAGAACCCATTGAGCCTATCTCACAGGTGAAACGATGGAGTAGGACAGAGAAGAAAGATGTTCTTGTCCCCCAATCAACACTGATCACAGAATATAACAGGCATATGGGGGAGTGGACAAGATGGATTGGAAAGTCCAAAAATATAGAATCAGAATAAGAGGGAAAAAGTGGTACTTCCCATTGCTTACTAATGCTATTGATGTATCAGTGGTGAACACTCATGCTCTGTATTGTCTTGCAAATGGCCCAATTCCCCTGTTCAATTTCAGAAGAATGGTTTCCAGAGCTTATCTTGCTCTGTCTTCACCACAGAGAGGTGGAAGAAAATCCATCTTGTCCAGCAAATTAACTTTTACTATCACTAATGTTTTCAGTTTTGTTTATAGAATTTCTTCAGGTACTCAGAAATGGTAGTGTTTCTAAATTTTGGATTAAATCATAATACACTTTTCCTCTCATTACTCAATCCTACTTATTGATAAGATGTTTGCCCTTACATGTAGCTAGTAAACTGTCAATCCAATCAAGCATATAGAATAACCACATCAGGGTGCAATGTACCTGATATAATGTAATTCACATATGGTGTCCATGATGCTAGTACAGTGTGAAAACATATCTGATTAATGCTGCAAAAGCAAGCATTTTAATGTCATACAAGTTGATAGACATTGAAGGTATGAACAAGGTAGTATCTACATATAAGGGTAAATATCACAGCAATAAGCAGGGACCAAGCATTGAGAGGAGGAGTGTGATATAATTCAATCTAAAATGTAGAAATATCAAGAAATTGCCAGAAATAACAACAGTACCATTGTTTACAGATGGAACTCCACTGTGTTTCAACTCTTGAGAAATGACAGTGACAAAAAAGACTATTCCAGATTGCCAGGGGTGTATACTATTTTGGTCAAAGATAAACATTACATGGTACAAAGATCAGGGCTACTCAGAGAATAATGGGGACCTGGGGTAAAATATATATTGAGGACCTGAAAGCAAATTAAATTATTATATTAAAGTAAAGGAAGTAAAGAAAAAAACGTTGTACAGGGACCCATACTTACCTGGGTACAGAGCAATTTGCATCTTTTGCTTTTCCTCTGGACATTGCTGAATAGTTGCCAATCATCAGTATTTGGTGCTAACAGCATTTTATATGATCTGTCAGTGAACATGCCACTTTTCCCTTTTTTCAGCATTTTTAAAGAATTTAATATTATCACATAAACACTTCATTTAACGAGTCTAACACCAATATATATGCCAAAGACATTGTATGTAGTTTATTATGAATGACTGAAGTGAACCAGAACAACATTCTCAGATTCCTGTAATTGGGAAAGAACCAAGATTGATTTTTTACATATGTATGTTGGTATATGTATGAAAATTTTAGCTCAAATGCCATAATTTTAAATGGCATATAAGATAAGTTATATCTTCAAGTCTTGCAACTTTAGTGCCATAATGTTGGCAGTTAAATCAATTATGGCAGACTCATCAGCAGAAGGAAATGAGTTACTTTTACAGTTATACCAAATAATTGAGCAACTCTTATTTGCCCAAAAAGAAGAAATATCTGATTCATCTCTTAAGAATATACAAACCATGTGGTATGATCTTTCTCAAGAAAAAAACTACATGGTTTTTTGAGATTTAACTCCTTGCATTGCTGCATGAAAAAAGGAAAAGATATTCAGTATGGTAAGAAAAAGACAGAGAGAGATAGGAAATAAATCACAACCAGAAAAACTATTGTACTTAATAATTGCAGTGAAAGTCAATAAACTGACTGATAGCAACTGTCATGAGTATATTGTATCACAAGAAAAATTATTAACAAAGCAAAACATTGCACAAAGGCATATAACAGGACGCTCTCATCATGCAATATTCACGACACATCAAGATAGAACACATCATAAATCTAGGTGTACATTTGTGATACATTCCATAAAATATTTGACCTTTTTTAAATTGTGATGTTAAAGAGAGTGTAAAGCTATTGCTATTGGCACTTTTGTCACAGAGATATTGACAGTGTTTATTGCAATAGCTTTATAAGATATTGTACACAGAGATAACATTAAATTTTGTTAATTAAAGTTATTTAATATAAGCACTGTGCAATGTTAATAAAGAATCTTTTGCTTTTGCTTTGATATTTAAAAAAAATGTATTTTATCCTGGATTTTTAGAAATTTTGCATATTTTATAATGAAAAATAATTAATTATTATGTTATATAAAGTAGAGTTTACTTAACTCTGACAATTAACATAGAACTGTAGTAAATCAAAATTAATTCTTAAAATTTAAAATCACTATACAACATTATAGGATCATGTCTTTCTAAAATATTCTGTCAGGATTAGGATAAAGTTCATCCACATAAGAATAGTACCTGGTCAGCCACTTACTTCTTTTCATATTTACAGAATAAATTTAAAAAATTGGTCAGTTAACTTATCTGGAAGTTTATCCCAAAGATTGACATTTGTGCAGTTGTCAAGGGTAATTTCTGTCTTTTAAAGTGTATTTAACCTTGAGATTAGAAGGGTGCAACTGGCCCTAAGCCAGATTTGATATTTTGTCAGATTCTTAAATTTACACATTTTTAAATTCCTTAATGTGTACTTTTAATGTAATAAAATAAAACTAGAATTTTTGCTAAATATAGCTTTATTTACTTATCCATTTAATGTTATCAGTGTAATCTCTGCACACAAAGCTAGAACTAATTTAAAATCGTAGGCACAAAAAACCTTTCACACACTATTTCTAGCAGACAAATTAATGAGCACAAACGTTTTAAAACGGCCGAAAACGTTTGTGCTCATTAATTTGTCTGCTAGAAATAGAGTGTGAAAGGTTTTTTGTGCCTACGGTTATCAGTGTAGCTGGGTTACAAAGCAATTGTAATATGTAATAAGCAGATTTCACTGTACCTCAAAAAATAACAGCATTGGCTTTATGTTATAGGCTATGGAAACATCCTAAAACATCTCCTTTAAAAATATACTAAAAAGATCTTTTAATAAAGACTGTATCTTGTCTTCTTACCCTGTCTTTATACTATAGAAACAAAAAACAAAAATTTATCTTCACTTCCTAAGAAATTTTTATTGAATAGCAAAGATTTTTGTGCACTTCATTTCCAGGGGACATTTTAACATGTTGCATAACAAAAATACTCTATTCAACTGGATAAAAACTTTATCAGAAGGAGAAAATAAAACTGTTTTGTAGTGAAGATAAAACAAGAAGATAGTGTTCAGCTCTACAATTTTAAAAAAAATCTTTCCAAAGATTACTTTTTACATTTTAAAATATTTTTAGGGAAATTCTGTAGTCTCAAAAGAAAGGTCAGTGTAGTTATTGTCTGTAAAATGTGAAAGTGAATTGAGAAAAATTGTGTGTTGAATTAGTATTTATCTTTTTCTACAATTAAATTCTGTCGAAAAAGTAAACTAGGCTCAATTAAATATAAGGAACATTTGACTGAGTTTGGAAATATATCTAAAGATGAGTTGTTGGGTACTAAAAAAATTTTATAACTAAATAAACTGTCTTCTCTATTGGAATAGCATTTTTTTCTTTGTGTATTTTATGATAAAAATACACCCGATTTACAACTTTTATTTTTGTTTGTTGTTTTTAATTTTTTCTCTTTAATTTGTATTTAGTGGGGCATTTGTTGAGGGAAGTCATTCTCTAGCCTTGTGGCATTACTCAAAACTGTAAAAATAAAATAAATAATCCTTACTTCCTCAGCAGATTTACCAATAATAATACACAAACACCTAATTACTTGCTGAGCTTGCTGATTTCTTTATTCTCTAACGTTTTCAACCTAATTTTTATAGGTCATCTTCAGGAAAAAATTTATTACATTTCCAAATTCGAATATAAAGCTTTCGAATGCTCGCGACACTTAAAACTTTTCGAATCTTTACAAATTTTAACGGTTTAAATAATAACGGATTAAACATTAAACCAACTACAAACACATTAAAATCATTACTAATCAACAAACAAAATAAATAAATAAATAAATAAATAAATATTGTATCAAAAGTAGATTAAACTAGTTAATGCTGCCATGTCCTTTCTACGGGTTTTTTAATCCCATTTCTTTTTCTATTATGTATTTCCATGCCGTTGGAAGATTATTTGCGTCTTTTGCATTTAAACATTTGTTTTCCACCTTACTCTTATATATTTCTACTTTTTCCATCCCTAACGCAATCGTAGGTGAATGGACTGCCTTTACTATTCTTGCTTCATCCCATTTTACGTTCGCTCCTTCCTCTTGTCCCATGATCGCCAAAATGGTGTTATTGTGCCCTTTTTTTACATCATATTTGTGTTCTTTTATACGTGTTGCCAAATTACGTCTAGTTACTCCAATATATTCTTTTGTTACCGCTAATTGCTCGTTCTCAAATGGAATCTTATAAACCCCCGCCTTATCCTGCATTCTCATTGCGTCCTTATCATTTCTAAGTAATCTGTATATGCTTGGTGCTCTTTTATAAATCATTTTTGTGCCTTTATATCTACATAACTCTTCTATCACTCCTTCCATTTTTCTGTCGTACGTGAACTTGCTGATCCGATCCTCTCTATTACATCCTCTGTGTCTATGCTGTTTGTAACTCTTAATTAACCCTCCTATTACGTTCTCTTTATAACCCAACTGTTTTGCCACTTTTTTAATTCTGTCAATCTCCTTAATTTGATCTCGTACATCTGTGCAATATACGTACGCCCTTTTAATAAGCGCTTTAAACGCTGCCATCTTATATTTGAACGGATCATTAGACCACGCCGGTATATATAGGGGCGCAAGCGTTGGTTTTAAATATACTGAAGTTTGTATATCTCCCCTTCTAAATTTTATATTTATGTCCAGAAAATGGAGCTGCGTACGGCTTTTTTGTTCCATTTTTAGCTGTAACCCATGCGGATTGTCATTCATAGCAATTAAAAAATCTCCAATCTTTCGTTCATCTTTCCAAATTATCAATACGTCATCCACATATCTTTTGTACATTACAATGTACTCCTCAAATGATCTTAGGATATCTTTTTCTAGTTGACGTACTACTAACTCGCATAGGAGTCCCGACATGGGACTTCCATTCTTAAAAAGATTGCATAATCCTAACCCCCGAATGCCACGAATATTTGCGTTCGCGAAAACACATAAGGAGGGCAAGGAGATTCGGCCGGTAGTTGAAAAATGCAATGCACCAACCTTTATACTGGAGAAGAGATTAAAAAAGTACATATATGAGGAGATGGTGGAAAATATGTATGTAGCGAATGATCCGAATAAGGTAGTAAAGGAGTTGCAGGAGTTGGCTTTAATGAACGATGAGGTGGGGACGGTAATGGATTATGAAAGCATGTACCCGTCCGTGAATCTAACATCATGCTTCAATGCCCTTACTGAATTTTTGATAGAGCATAATCCAGGGTTGGCGGCGCATGTTGAGGACTTGAATGGACTTGCGGATTTGATGTGCTATCAATCATTTTTTGGATTTGATGGGGTGACATACAAGCAAAAGAAAGGTGTCCCGATGGGAAGTCCCATGTCGGGACTCCTATGCGAGTTAGTAGTACGTCAACTAGAAAAAGATATCCTAAGATCATTTGAGGAGTACATTGTAATGTACAAAAGATATGTGGATGACGTATTGATAATTTGGAAAGATGAACGAAAGATTGGAGATTTTTTAATTGCTATGAATGACAATCCGCATGGGTTACAGCTAAAAATGGAACAAAAAAGCCGTACGCAGCTCCATTTTCTGGACATAAATATAAAATTTAGAAGGGGAGATATACAAACTTCAGTATATTTAAAACCAACGCTTGCGCCCCTATATATACCGGCGTGGTCTAATGATCCGTTCAAATATAAGATGGCAGCGTTTAAAGCGCTTATTAAAAGGGCGTACGTATATTGCACAGATGTACGAGATCAAATTAAGGAGATTGACAGAATTAAAAAAGTGGCAAAACAGTTGGGTTATAAAGAGAACGTAATAGGAGGGTTAATTAAGAGTTACAAACAGCATAGACACAGAGGATTTAATAGAGAGGATCGGATCAGCAAGTTCACGTACGACAGAAAAATGGAAGGAGTGATAGAAGAGTTATGTAGATATAAAGGCACAAAAATGATTTATAAAAGAGCACCAAGCATATACAGATTACTTAGAAATGATAAGGACGCAATGAGAATGCAGGATAAGGCGGGGGTTTATAAGATTCCATTTGAGAACGAGCAATTAGCGGTAACAAAAGAATATATTGGAGTAACTAGACGTAATTTGGCAACACGTATAAAAGAACACAAATATGATGTAAAAAAAGGGCACAATAACACCATTTTGGCGATCATGGGACAAGAGGAAGGAGCGAACGTAAAATGGGATGAAGCGAGAATAGTAAAGGCAGTCCATTCACCTACGATTGCGTTAGGGATGGAAAAAGTAGAAATATATAAGAGTAAGGTGGAAAACAAATGTTTAAATGCAAAAGACGCAAATAATCTTCCAACGGCATGGAAATACATAATAGAAAAAGAAATGGGATTAAAAAACCCGTAGAAAGGACATGGCAGCATTAACTAGTTTAATCTACTTTTGATACAATATTTATTTATTTATTTATTTATTTATTTGTTTGTTGATTAGTAATGATTTTAATGTGTTTGTAGTTGGTTTAATGTTTAATCCGTTATTATTTAAACCGTTAAAATTTGTAAAGATTCGAAAAGTTTTAAGTGTCGCGAGCATTCGAAAGCTTTATATTCGAATTTGGAAATGTAATAAATTTTTTCCTGAAGATGACCTATAAAAATTAGGTTGAAAACGTTAGAGAATAAAGAAATCAGCAAGCTCAGCAAGTAATTAGGTGTTTGTGTATTATTAAAATAAATAAATCATTCGTGATAAGAAGTTAGTCATGTGAGATGCATTTGACATGGGTGCACAAAATGCACTGGTGCATATTGTTTGTGTACTTTCTGTTCATTATTTGTTATTTATTATCATCATTGTGTTTGTCATTACTAGTGCTAGCATTTTTATGTCATTTTTTAATGCACTTAATTTAAGTAGTGGTACAAATCCTATGTCAAGATAGATTTCTCTGTGACAAAAGTGCCAATAGTAATTAGGAACATTACAGTGATAGTATATGTTGATTCCACAACTGTCAAAAATTTATAAGGTTGGTGTATTATTAATGACATACAGCCTGTTAAATATCAATATTGTTTATTGACACACTGAAGCTCCTGTCTATAGGCTTATTCATTGTGTTCTAGTCCTGGTGCTCCTTGTTACTACCTGGCTGCACTTCCTTGTATATCTCCCCATTTGAGATATTACAGATATTTCAAGTATCAAGTTGGTTTTTTTGATTTTTTGTCCAAAGCAAGAACACTCATGTCATTAAGTGGTATAATGTTTTTAGAACCTGTGTGTTTTTTATATATATATTTTTTTGTTAGAGCTTTCTCATACTAGGTAGCTTTGGTTTTAACTTGATTAGTCTCATTTGGTAATGATGTCCATAATCTTATGTTCATTAATAGTTCCGCAGGTGAGTACCATTTGATAGTGGTGTAGCACAATAACATTGCAGCACTCAATATCCATTATTATTTTATTTAAGCATATTTTTATTACAGATATCCCTTGATTTATGTTGTTTTAAAATTATGCTTATCATGCTAACAGATTGTTACTGTCAAGATAGCCTGGAGCCTGCAAAACCTTGCAGGTGCCAGGCTGTCACAGTCTGGAAAAGAAGCATGTGAATTATAGAAATTAGCAGATCAATTGCAACTTCAAGTTTTAAAGACATTGTTTAATTAATATTCAAGGCAAATTCAATAAATAAAGGTTAGTAGTACTATTAAAGAAAAATGACAGCATACAAGATTGAGACTAATCATGTTGGAGTAATGCAATCCTGTATCAATTGTCATCCTTGTCAGGTGGCACATGCATATACTTTTCAATTTACAAAATGGTATCTTGCATATCAAACTGCATCAGAATAGAGAGCTGTTATTCAATTTTTGACAGCTGAAAGCATTATACCTTGTGCAGGATGTCTGCACAATATAGAGAGTTATGCTTGTCACTCCAAAAAGTTTTCAAGTGGGTTCAAAAGCTCAATGAAGGCTGAACAAACATAGATGATGAGTTGTGTCTTGGCAGACTAATTACTATTTGCTGGAAATTTGACGTTTAGATGAGAATCTATATGTATCGTTCCAGTTTACTGTTGTGGTTTTTATGTTAAATTTTTTTATGTGCTTTTATTTTCTTACAATAAAGATACTAATCTTATTTATTGAACCTGCCACAAATAATTAATACTGATGAACACAAATTGCTTTCATTTAAAAATGTAAAATGTATGACTTTTTGAACATTACATGATTTTATTTTAAGTATATTTTTGTTTCATAAATTCTTACTTTTGTAAAATACTACTGTGATCAAAAATATCAGGAATGGTTCATTTAAACTGCATGAGTGCAAGAGGGTGCTGCCATAATTTTTTTTGCCTTTTGGTACAAATGTTATATAAAATACAGTCAAACCTGTTTTTGTGCGGGGGATAGGGACCGCATAAAAGAAAATGCATTAAAAAAAAAATCACGCAAAACTTCACGAGTGGCTATAAAAAATAGTTTTCGCAACACAATTAAAAAAATATTTTTTTTATGCGGTGAATGGTGAATAGGGACCGCATAAAAAAAGTCTCACGTAGAAAATAACTCGAAACCGTACGAAATAACTAGGAATTGCTTTTTTAACTTCTTGGGCCTTTTTCTGCAACACCTAATGGGGAAAAAAATCCTCTAAGAATTTTAATTTTTATATTAATTAATTATTTCCACTTAAATAGAATCTAACATTAAAAAGTTAAAAATAATCGTTAAATAATGATTTTATTTGATAAATATAGCTGCAGGAAGTGTTATTTCATTTAACAAGGTGTGAAATTTCACACCTGCAGCCTAAAGCTGGAGGGGAGCTAACTTACAGCATCTGTTCAAATATAACATAATATTTATGGTTTTTATGCTATTAAAATAAGAGGGGACCGAAATAAACATATGAGAAAAAAATTTTACTGAATAAAAAATGAAAAAACCCGCTGATGTCATAGAAAACAACCAATAGAGTTTTTAAAAATTTTACAGGAGTCAATTATGTTCCAATTTGATTGAAATTTTCATATACCGCACAAAAAAATCGCACAAAACAAATCGCACAAATAAAAATCGCACAGAAAAAGACCGCACAAAAACAGGTTTGACTGTATATACAACATTGAAGACTTGCACAAAAAGTTTTTCTTTTTTTAAGTCTTCTTAAATGTCCTTTCAGAATTATTGGAATGTAATCAACATTGGTGGAGTCAACCTTCTTTAGTCTTTTATAGGCTTGATTGTGTTCCAATAATTGTGAAAGAATGTTTAAGACTTCAAAAGTTTTTATTTTTGTGTAAGTCTTCAATGTCTATTTTTACAATGTTTTTCTTAAAAAAGAAAAACGAATCTCATATGTTTGGCAAGCAATTTATGACATGGCACTGTCTGTGGAAAGCCATCCAATCAATGTAATTTGATTGCACGTTTTACTGCATCGTATGATGCAGTAAAATGCACGTTTTACTGCATCGTATGTCCATTGATCACATAGTGTTTTAAATTCAAACAGTATCTTCAATGCATGTTCTGTTTATAGAAAACAGAAAACTTGAAGCAGAAGGAGCCTAAAAACATTTGTTTACCCATGAATTTTTGTCACTGGACACCTGGAGGTTTTATGAGATGTGTTATACTGTAAGTCCAGTGAGAGGTGATTGAATAATTTCCTGGAAATGTGACTGATGTCATAATTTACTGTTATGACATCAGTCACATTGAGTACTTGGCTTACTAGTTTCATATGGTGCAATTTGGGTGGGATATTGTCTAGGTTTTTGACAAGCATTGAACATTTTTGATGCATTTGGTTGAAATGAACTATCATCTTGTTTTGGTTTAATAACTGCCCCTACTCTATATGATGATGCATCTGCCATGATCACCATTTTGTCTTGAGGAATTGTACCACACTAACACAGATGCATGCAAAAGTATTTCCCACAGCTTATTGTATGCTTGGTCTTGTGCTGTTTCCCAGTAGAATGTTCTTTTAGGACTCATATCATTGAGTGGATGGATGATTGGCAACAGGTTAGAATGAATTTGGCCATGTAAAAATCTTTTAATAACATTATTCAAGCAAGTCTGTAATACTATTTTTGGGTAATCATTCATCAGGTAAATGTGTATAACATCTTTTATTTCTTTCATTTGAGCTATTTCTATTGTTCTACTTATTATTTTTTCTATGTATAGTACTGGTACATATTAAACACATTTGTTTGTTTTTTATACATTGGTATTTTCTGAAGTACTTGTATGACTTTTTGAACATTACATGAAGATGTATGACTTTTTGAACATTACATGATTTTAAATTATTTTTGTTTTATTTTAAGTATATTTTTGTTTCATAAATTCTTACTTTTGTAAAATAATACTGTGATCAAAAATATCAGGAATGGTTCATTTAAACTACATGAGTGCAATAGGGTGTCGCCATAATTTTTTTTTGCCTTTTGGTACAACTCATTGACATCTAGCAGCAATCCATATGTTATTGTTTGTTTTTGTTTACAAATAAATGCTTGTTTTGTGTAGAGAATTTTTGCACTAGCAATTTTTCAAAATGTTGAGTGTAATTGAGCAAAGACTGTGCATTAAATTTTGTTTTTACAATAGAATTACTGTTACAAAGACATTTGAAATGTTCAAAAAACCTTTAGTGACAATAGTCTAAGAATAAGGAAACAGTTTTTGAATTTATTGTTTCTAATCTGGACTTTATTTTACAAAATACACAATGCAAAGTAGTTGAATTATCATGAATGTTGAATTAGCAAAGTCTGAATTAGCAAGGTTTTACTGTATTTTAAAATATTTTCATAAACAGATTTAACAGAAAAGATTTAAAACAGTCTTTATTTATATGCATTTTATTCAAATATTGAGGGCTCAATATTTATAGATGAAATCTTGGCCAGCTGACTATGATGTTTAGTAGACAGTGACAGATATAGTCGGCCAATTGTTGTATTGTAGAAGTTAAAAGTAAAATTAATAAAGAATTATTTGGCTAGATAATCAATTAAATTGTTGATTTCTTTTTACAGTAACATTAAACATAAATCTGCACTTCTAAAGTATAAAAAGAGAAACTAGTATGTCAGTACTTACAAGTATTTGATATAATTTATTGTACTTGTTATTACAAATTACAACTGGTTAGCACTGTACTAACAAATCAATGAAATATTTATAAAAGTTAATCATAAATGATATAAAATATTTAATTATATAAAGAATTTATTAGAATTATATAAAGTATTTAATAAATTCAAAGATGTTATATTTGATACTTTATATAGAATTCAGCTTAAAACAGAATGCTTAATAATTTTATTTGCTCATATCATACTCAGTTACCAAATTTTACTGTGTTAAATTTGTAAAATGGCATACACCACATTAATGTTTATTGGTAAATAGAATTCAATTTATCAGGAGTGAATTCTGTTTACCAATACATAACAATACAATTTCAAAGTAGAAACTTTATATTTCATTCAAACCGTTTTGACATTACAAATTATAAATGTAACTTTGAATGTATATTTGAATTTTCATTCTTGCATCTGCTTTAGAAAACTGTGAAGAAGACATTTTCTAATGTTGAAAATGTGAAGACATTTTCTAATGCTGAAAATGTTTGAATGAAATATATAAGCTTCTGCTTTGAATGTTTGTTTTATCCATTCATTTCACACTTAAAAAACTGATTTCTGTTTACCGGGGTTGCAATACCAAATTTTAAATATAATTTTTGAATTTAAATATTATATATCCTATATAATTAAAATTATATTGTTTTGAGATTTCTTTTAACTTACTATTATGTAAATTATAGTCAAAAACAAATTACTAGAAATTGTACTTTTTAGTTCAATAGTAAAATGTAATTTAATTCTACATACACTAGACTCTTGCTAATGCTGTCATTCCTTACACAGAAGATGCCAAATTAGCAAGAGTGCTGGATTACTGAGAGTTTATAGACCTAAAACTTGCCTAAAGACAATAAATTATGTTACCAGTCAGTACCAATTCTTTTCAGAGGGAGGTGAGAAAAATAATACAGCATACTGACATGCAATATTATACTCAGAAATGAAATTCAAGTAAACTGGAAAACAGGGTGTGTGACATTTTTATGCAAACAAGTGCAAAGACCAGTGATGGCAAATCTGTGACATGTGTGATGATTTTAAGATACCCACATTGAATGTTTAGAAAGTATTAGGGTTTTATAAATTATAAAAAATGTTTGATTGATTTCATAACTTTGCATATGTAGTGTGAAAGTGGGATCCTAAAGCTGTCAGGAAAAGTCTTAAAGGCCACTAATTATGAACCTCAAAAAGAAAAAGTTATCATCAAACAAACAACAGAAGATTTTCTATTAAACAAAATTTTTTTTCTGTTATAATCACATTATTATTTTCTTTACATTTATATAGAGTTTATTGTTATTTTTCTGATATAGATTTAAAAAGTGAAACAAAGTAAAATTTTTAAGCTTTTTTTTTTGTTATTTTATAACTACTCAAATTAAATGTTTGATCTGTGTTTAATAAATAGAACTAAATTTAATAAATTTTAAATTCAGTTTTGACCCAACTTCAGAAAAAGGTTTGTCATAAACAATCACACTGGGGGCAGTATGCCAGATAATTGAGAAGCTGGATTATTGATCCTCAGAAAATCGGTGATGACAGCTTATTTTTACTATTGCTGAGAAATACAGTATATTGCTTTGTGGCACTTATGTGTAATTTAATCCATGGCATCTGTAAGACACACCATTCCTTATATTTTCTGCTATTTATTGCTGTGCACAAAATTCACAAAGCACCATGTTCCAATTAATTTTAAATGAAAAAACTGCATTATGTGCGACAATTTGATGCCTACTATATTGGGTGTGGTATGCAATCCAGTGCAACAAAAATACTAGTAAAAATTAATTTTCATAATGCAAATTGTTAAAATTTGTAAAATTTTTGTTTGTTTTGTAACAGGGTTATTGAGTCATCATGACAAATGCATTTGATAAAATTTTCATCATAACTTTTAACTTATAAAGCTAATAATTTATGTACTCAACATCATGTGATTGCTTACCAAATTTTTGATTGTCCATGCATTACTTTGATTGCTTCATATCTCATACAGAAAACATTCCAGGTTAAACAATCAGCAAAAAACATTTGATACTTTCAGTAATATTTCAAATGATATCAATTTCCGATAACTGCCTGACCATGTCGCATAAAAAATAAACGAAAATAAAATTAAAATAATCAGTTCTGACAAAATTGGTTGTTACATCATACAGAAAACATTCTTTGAAATAAAATAAAAGAAAAGCATTGGATTAAGATCCAGAGAACAAGGTGGCCAGGCAATAGAAAATGCATGACTGACTAATCACTGTTATTGGTGAAATATTGCAGAAACTGCTATACATAGCATCTGATATACAGAGGCATTCCATCTTGCATGAAAGTGATCGACTCTCAGGGCATTGTCACTGTTGCAGTTGATGTATGAAGTGTTGAGCATCTGTCAATATCTGTGAACTCTTACAGAGCATGTTACAGGTGCATTGAGACAAGCTTTTTCAAAGAAGAATAGTTCAATGATAAATGTAGCTGTGAATCCACTTTAGACTAACATTAGGTGAGTGCAATGGAATCTGCTGAAAAACATGAAGGCTTTCAAGGGCCCAAATGTGACAGTTATGATTGTTCACTGTTCCATTAAAGTAAAAAATGTATCTCACTGCTCCACAGGATGTTCTATGGCCAAGACTTATCCACTTCCATTCCTGAATGCACAAGAATAGAAGGTTAATGTACAGGTTAGTCAGGTTTCCCTGTTGGCAACAAGCAAATGCTGGTTATGGCTGATCTTGTAAGGATAAAACACAATACACCAGGTGTTTTAGTGCTTTCCACACTGTGCTGTAGAATACCTAACTGCTGTGATATTGCACATATACTACTGGAATTTGCAACATTATTCATTGATTGTTCAGCAATAATTGTGGTAACATCTTCAATGACTTGTGAAGTGGTAAGTTTGTGTTCTCTACTGGGTTGAACTATCAGATGTCCAGATTCCTTGAATCAAGTGATCATTCTCCTAAGAGCTTGTGGAGTGAATGGTTCTAGGTGTAAATTTTTACAATAAAGCAAAATTTCCAAAGTGCAGGTGTAACATTGCTGTTGCTTTCATAAAACATCTTCACAAGAAATATGCATTCCAGCAAGGTGATGGCCATTCTAGCTGATAAGAATGACATTCAGCAGTTGTGGTTACTTTTATACCTAGAACTTGGCTGCAACATGTGGACTTACGAAAAGGAAACTGAGTTTCATTGCCTGAAGCCTAAAAAGTGCCAGAGTGGTAAGTTTTGGTACTGAATTTTTTTTAATGAAAATGTCTTCTGCATGTCCTGAAATGTCATCATACCAGATCTGGTTGCATTTGGACTATAAATATCTACAGATAGCATTGAATATGGTTATTTTAATTACTCTCGCCTCATATTAATATCAATACTTCAATGAATTTGATTGGTGTTTGTCATAGAGAACATTTGGAAAATAATCATAACTTTTTCTTTCCTAATACCATATATTGAATACAACAAAAATTATGTATTTAAAGAAGCTTAATGCTTTCAGCAATATAAACTACTGAAAGCATTAAAAACTTATTTACTTTGTTTTGAAATATTATTTACTGTTTCATAATTCACAGCTGTCTTCTCTTTATAGTCTAATTTGCAAATGTGTAAAACAACTAACAATTATGGCTATAGGAATTAGATTTTTCATTCTATGTCTAATTATTTCATTCATCTAAAACAGTCTAAGAAATGCAAAAGCATTTTCAAGTTTGCTTCTGGCAGATGATAATATATAATTGAACTTTTTTGAAATTTGCTATTGTCCTTAAATGATATACTCAATACATTACATAATGGATATGCAGAGTTACCTAGAAAATAGTATTCTAGCATTTTCTCTAAGGTTTTTAGAAACTAGAGTTTTATTATGCTTTCTTTTCATATATGTCATAAATTTTATTTTTAATTCAATAATGCTGTTTTATTATAAAATATTTTATTCACATTTTCTATTTTTTTTACTTGGTACTATTATCTCAGTAACAAAATTTAGTATAGTTGCTTTCTTTCTTATTGTTATGAGCTATTTTTTCAGTTTTATTTACAACTATATTATGAAGTATTACTGAGATGATTTATTATCTCACTTTAATGTCAAATTGTTGTGGTTATTTCTGTTCTATCCAAATTTTGTGCTGGAATTATTGATTTCTGATTCACATTTTAGTCGTATTTTTTTTTTTTTACGTATTCAGACTTTACAGTCCAGATTGCCTTATAATTCAGAACAATTATAAGTACAAGTGTTGAATATCTTGCAGTAACTGAACATGCGAAAGTGATGTTTTTTTTCATTAAATTCTGAGTTTTCATATCAATATCTGATATAGGTCTATTGTAAATATCTGATTCATTATTGACCTACTTCTGAAATTAAAATGTACTCTTTCCAGCTATTACTCTAGACAATTTTGCTTGAGTTAAAAGAACAATTCTGTAATTAACAAACATATTTATACAGATTACATACCATCTTTATTTATTTGGTTATTTATTTAATATAAATTATATATAAATTAAAACAAAAAAGTTAATATAAATTAAAACAAAAAAGTCTAAATTCTTCGAAAGAATTGGATGGTGAAAATGGCATCATGCTCTAACAGGCACTGGTCCCACGGATGATGATGATGATCAATATAGGAATGTCGTAATGCTAAATAAATTAAAAATCAAGCGATTGATTGCTATAATTAATTATTACTTGCTGAAAAATATATGCATGGATTTGAAGATTTGAACGTCCTTTTCATATACATTATATGAAATGGTAGCATATGGAAGAACAACTAAAAAAAAAAAAAAAAAAAAATACGACTTGAATTGCAATTTATTATCCACATTTATGACATATTGCATTTGGAAAATAAATGATTGATTGTTTTATGGTTAATAAAACACTTGTCAATCATTTTCCATTTTTATTTATTTAGGTAGGAGTATATTTAGCATTTTTTATAATCTTTTTGAACAGTTTTTTTTTAAATTAAAATGCTTCTAAAGCTGATTGTGCTTAAAATAAAATTGTAATAATACGAGCAAAAATTATTGTGATACGGTCACAATGTCTGGCTGAAATTTTTAATCATATTTTTAATTTATTTAATTTAAAATAGATGCTCTTGCTCCTGTACATCATACTTTTCCTGATAACAATGAGTCATGCCAGTCATTAGTAACTCCGTCCCGGAGAAAAGTTTTGGATTTTAAATCACGTGACTTCCGGTTACATCGGAAGTTCGTATATAGTTAATTAGGGCTTCCTGCCTCAACAATCCTTATTTTGTTCCGACCGACCTTTATCTAACACCGTTCTCGAGATTAAAGAAAAACAGACAGACAGTGGGAATTGATAGGTCTACAATTTTTTCAAATTGCAGCCCAATAATCTTAATATGATTAATATAAACACTAAAATAGTGTGGTTGAGATTACAGAATGATCTCAAATTTATACTATAACCACTTACAGTTGAGACCTCGTGGATAATTATTGCATTTAGAAACATGTTTTATTTAATGACGTATGTACAAGGTCTCAATTGTAAGTAGTTATAGTATAAATTTGAGATCATCCCGTAATCTCACCCACACTATTTTAGTGTTTATATTAATTATTTAAAAACAACAATTCATCTTTGTTTCACAATAATTGTTATTGGTAACTATCACTCAATCTTAATGTGGTTTTAGAAATGACAAGATTGCGGTAAAATCCTGTAATTTGATTAGAAGCGAATTCATTTATGATTTTTTAAAATCGCCTCAGTTATGATTAAAATGATTTTTAATCTGCTAAATTAATCGATGTATCTTTAACAGTAGGTGAAGTTGAATGAATGTTAACCTTCTCGGCCCGGTTAGCATCTTCAGGAGTGGACAGACAGCTCATTAACTCGGGTCGAAAACGTTAACGTTCCTTCAACTTCATCCATTGTTAAAGATGCATTGATTAATTTAGCAGATTAACTATAGTTTATCCCAGTGATTTTTAATTCCATGTAAGATTTACGCGGTACTTTTTATACCCGATCAAAAACTATATTTTTGTTGATTTATTGAAATTATTATTATATCAGTGGGCTAAAAATTCATACTCGACTGTACTTTTTATATCATTTCAGACCTTGTTTTGATTGATTTGTAGAGAACATATTAATCATTTCCGCATACAGTAATAACAAATTTGCTTTTCTGCACTCTCCGCAAAAAAAAAACTTGATATCAGAAGCTAGAGTTATTTAATTAATTTATAAAATTCCTTAAAAAATTTGTTTAGCAATAAAAACTTTAATTTCGCTATTAATTTATACAACTATGGATTACGGACGGTAATATTAGTCAAGCAAATACAAAATCTCAGTATGGCAACATAAACAGCGCGTTAAAACTGTTACTTTAGACCTTTTACTTAATTATATGTAAGAAAACAAACAAACAAACAAAAAAAAAAAAAAAACTGTCGCATACGTAAATAAGTAAAAGTAACTAGCGAGGTTGAGGCCGAAGTTTTAAACGCGAAAACGTGTACGTCGGACGTTCAGCGCCGCTTTCCTGTAAGCCTAGAAGTTTGACAATGGCGTTCCAAACGTCATTGTCAAACTTCTAGGCTTACACGTTTTCGCGTTTAAAACTTCGTCCTCAACCTCGCTAATAATATTTTGTATGTTAGAATCCATTTTCTTAAAATACATAGTTTAAATTCTCAGCCTGGACTGATCAATTTCGATTTAGAAAAAAAAAAAAAAGTGAAAGATTAATAGTGATTTGTTTAAAAAAAATAATAATTAAAGATAAATTTTTATACATGAAATTAATTTAAATTAAATATTTTTACAACATACAAGAGCTTTTCTCTTGCATATTTTGTTTTTCTTGGTAGGAGATCGCGGTTTTTTTACACGGTCGAAAATTGCGTGCCACGAATATTCCGCGTAAATCGAGGACCAGTGTATATTGCAAATGTCTGCAATACTAATAAAACATCCATTATGGTATTTGTTATTTACTTAATGTACAAATTTTCATAAGTAATATCTTACAGAAATTACAATTTTCAAGATCTCGTTTTCTGGAGGATGGATGATGATGGCCAGTTAAGGCCTGTGTTCAGATAGATCTTTCTTACGTTTCTTTACGTCTGGCCAACCAAAGAAGGCGTTACAAATAACGCCTTTTTTTGGTTGGCTAGTCGTAACCCATAATGGGCATTACTAGAAAAGTTCTTATAATGCCGACTGGGCAGAAATTTTTAAAAATTCTTATTTTCTGTATCTCGCTTAAAATGTTTCTATTCTTAATATTAAAACGAGAAATTATTTACTGTGACATCGTCACAATGCCGGACTGAAATTTTTTAATTATATTTTTAATTTATTTCATTTAAAATATACTCTCTCCACCTCAAATTAATAGTGGCTTGCCCGTGTACGTCATACTTTTCCTTTAACAATAGAGTCGTGTCTATTGTTAACAATGTATTTATCATTTCATTCAACGTTATAAACGTAAATATTTTTCATACTTCTCTTGTAAATAAAAATTTAATGAAGTAGAAATATCTTTTAAAGTTAATTTACAGAATATTTTTTAAAGCTTTGTATTATATTTTCTTTTGAAATAATGAAAAAAAAAAATTTAAATACATTTTCTCTTTTAAATAGATAAGTGTGCAAACTGTACATTAATTACTTAAAATTCATATCTTCAATTCATTTCAATTTTAGAGTAAGTTCTGCTAATTATTACGTTAATGTAAGCATTAAGAAATAAATAAGAATCTGCAAATTCTTTTTAAAGATAAAAGTTTTCAAATTGATTGAACTCAAAAAGGATGGATTTTTAAGCTCTGTAAATTAAAAGAAAAATCCATTTATAAACACACACACACACATATTAAAAAATTCTTTTATTTAATTTCTATTATAAAATTATTTTTATTTTAATTTAAATGACGGATAATCGTTAAATATATTTATTTTGTGTAGAACATTATGGAATTGACATAACATTAAATATTGTTAACGCATCGTCTAATGTGCAGAGGCTATTATTTCTCGTATTTAAAATTTGAAAAAAAAAATAAATAAATAATAATATGTGAAATTTTTCAATTTTCGCATAAACAAACATGGCATATTTTCATTTCAAATTTTTTTTTTTTTTGAGTTTATTTCTTAAATATTTATTTAGAAATAGCTGTTAATTTTATTACAAAGAGAAGTTGTGGAGTGATTTTTGATATTTTTAAAAAAAATATCGTAGGTTATTGTTTTTTAGACTGGAAAAAAAGAGAATTTGATTAAGTAACATTTTAAAATTAAATTTTATATAATCGAGACATTTAAATATAGTTTTTAATTGCACACGAATTTTGTCTTTATAAATTCTCCATGAAAAATTTCACCTACAATTTTCTAAAATAAAATTCAATAAATTTGAAAAGTTATAAGGTCCTTATACCTTATACTAATGGAGGAGGGGGGGAAAAACTTAATTTTCAATTGAATAAAGTGTATTTATTTAAACGAAATTGTAAAAATTTTAATTGTTATAATTCAAATTTTTGAAAATTAATTAATTTATCGTTGTTATGTGGAAGTTTATACAGAATATAACGATTTAAAATTATTTCCGTAAAGCTGTTAGAAAAGTTTTTTTTTCTTCTATCCAATTGTAATATTTAAGAAAAGCCATCAAAATTTGATGTAGAATCAAAATTTTTAGTTTAGCATTCTATGTCATCAGTCAACGTAAGAGATCGAAAACAAAATAGACATTTCTCACATATAGAGATCAATTTCGTGAAAGAGTAGAAAATATTTTATGAAAGAGAGATTTCCAAACGTCTTATTGCGAGAAAAGAGGAAGTAGGGTTTATATAAAAGTCACTAAGAATAGTCCACGTGGAATGTGGAATGTTTTCACGATTTCCAATGGTCGTTTTGATAACTCGTAGGTGAATTCCAAGATACTTGCAAAGCATTTCACTCATTAACGCATTAGATAAACCAATAATGAAATCAGTCTAAATCGGTTTAATATATTTGTTAGAATAATCTTTGGAAAAATCATAAATGAATAAGAAAATAATCGTGAATCGGTTAAAATTTTTTTTATATTTTATACTAATTAAGTCGTGTAATATCGAGAACTTTACGATTTAACGATGTATTTTATGTGTATTGTTTAATGATTTCATACCTTGTTGCTTAGTTTTACAATCGGTATGGCTTGTGTTTGTGACACTTAAATGTTGGTTTATCCGAATAAATAGTGTGTTTTTAAAAAAATATATATGTGATGTCTGCCGTATTCACTGATCTCTCCAATTAATAATTGTATAGTTTTATGCAAATAATAATAATTTATATAAATTGTTGCATGCACGAATATTTTAAAAATATTTCACTTAAAAGCTTATAAATTCATATAAAAATAAGCTGGTTTGTTGGAATAAAATTTCTGTAAGAAATAATTTGTAAATTGTATTTTTGTTTTCTTACAACAAGAAGTTCTACTGTAATCACGCGGTGCTTTCACGCATTTTCCCCCCATCTATTCCCATTTTTATTATACAGTATATACATTTTTTGTTTCTTTACTAAATAATTCTTGAATATGCCATTCAAAAAATTGAATGCAAAGTATCGAATTCCATAAAGATGTATACAGGATAATCGTAATTAAAGTATTCCTATTAACGCTGTCTAGGCTAAATTCAACTAAATCTGGAGTGGTAACATGCGGAAGACATTTCCATAAAAAAAAAGAAAAAAATTAATACAAAAATTCACCACTATAGCACTTTTGGCGCTGCAAATAAACATTTTATTTGTACAAGAGGCGATACAGGGGATACTGCAATGTGGTCCCCATTCTGAAGGTGTAAAACCGGAAGGCGATGAACGGTATGGGTTTAATGGTCGACCGTAATTGATCCTCTGTGATTCTATTCAATGCAGTGTGATACGGTCTTTTAAAACTTCCAAATTTGCAAATGTCTTGAATAAACCAGACTATTTAAGTGTCTCCACAAATGAAAGTTCTTTTCCGCTGCAAGCAACGAAAAAGCAGTAGAAAACACTTAATAGTTCTCTATAGATAGAGTTTAATTTTGACCATTCGATATTTGTTGCAGCTAAGTTTTAATATAGGTTAATTAAATTTTATTTTGTAATATGCACTATGTTAGTTGGTACTACGAAGGTTATGTATGGATGTTAGTATATATGTGTGTGTGTGTGTGTGTGTGTGTGTGTGTATGGAACGATTTTGTTCATCCTATTTGAAGCTTAATAACACCTGTGCTTTTTGTCGAAAATTTCTGAAATTTTGCGGGGAGGTTTGTGTATTTGGGGGATCGACGCTATTCAATTTTGGTGATTAAAGGTAGAAAGGGTGGAGAGATAAAGGGAATCTTCTGTGTCGGACTTAAAGGCGATTTTACTGGTTATTAGCATTTACAATTGTTTATAAAACTCATCCCTACCCTCAAAATTAAGGTTTTTGCCATTTTATAATAGTTAAATATACAAAAATTTTAAAATAAAATATGATAACAGATTGCGCCACCAAAATTTTAAATGTTGCCGGAAAAGTTGAGCAACTCGTTGCTGGTTTCGTTTTACTTTGGAGTGATGTTTTAAACCCCTCCCCATATATTAATATTTGTGTGTATGTGTGCGTGCATGCATGTATATACTGTATTTAACAATTGGTAAGAATCCATAAAATTCGATATTAAGAGAATTTATTGAAGATTTGGATTGCTTTTGGTAGTGTTTTAAATTAATTTGAAATGAATTTTTCTAGAATTTATACTGTTGTTTTGAAAAAATAACGTAGAGAAGTGACAGTAAACAAGATTAGAAATCCATTTTTTAAAATATTTTTTTTGAGTTAGAGTATAAACTTCATATTGTCACCAGAAAATGTAAATAATAATAATAATAATATATAAGAATTTTTATTAAAAATATGCGAAAATTTTTATATAATTTTTTTAAAGACGTCATTCAAATAATCGGAGATATCAAAATTCTCAAATTAAATTAGAAATATTTAATAACAGTTATCTTACAATGGATGTTTTTACTGAATATTTTATTACGTTTTAATAATATATAAGACGATAAAATTTAAAACAACATTTTATTAAGTAATAATTTATTAAAGATGTTAAATTTAATAATTATAAACAATCTTTTTTTTTTAAATTTTCGCGTAATTTAATTATGAGAACAAAAATTATAAATTTATGTACAGTACAAGGACTTAGGCAAAGTTTCGCTTGAAAAACTTTTTTAATTTTTTTTTTTCTTTTTTGAATGAATTATGAATAACTCACGTAAGCTTACATCTTTCTCTTTTGAATGGTCATTAATTTTTCTTAATCTTTGTAAGATTCTAGAACCTTTATTAACAATTATAGTTACTCTTCCATCGTTTCTTTCTTCTTTTTTTTTTTTTTTTCTTCAAATTTTTGACAAAATCTATTAAGACACATCTTGACAGTAAAATAATGAAGAAGGTAACTAACAGTTTAGGAGTTTTCATCCGTGAATTTTTTTGTAATTTTCTATATTATCAGATAAGTGCTGAATAATAATCAACTATAATCCTTTCCCATATCCAGGATTATGCTGTAAAATTTGTTATTTATTACAAAGAAAATGAAAATTATTCAAAAATAGCTCGCTTTTTATTTGCATTCGGATGTTTTGTTCATACTTTAAATTTATAATGGAAAAATATTTTATAACCTTTTTATTTTTTATTTTATTAATCTCCTTAATTAACTAGACGTATTCATTTTACGTTCTTTATGTAGATCGAGGTCTACCGGTTGGAAAACAATGTTGTAAATACGTTTAAATGATTGTATAAAAATCGTATGTTATTATCGTGACATCGTCACAATACCGGGTTGTAATTTTTAATTATATATTATAAATGTAAAAAGATCACACGTCTCGGTCCACCGGAAGTTCGTATTCCAGTGCTTCCGGCCCCTAAACTTTCCATATCTGGTCTCGATTTTCATCTAGATTAACGAAGGAATTATACGTCTTCAATCTAAAAATTGCAGCCCAATTATATATTTAACATTTAATTTAATTAAAAATCATAGAGTTTATTCAGATTTTTATTTAATTAAACGTTAAAATTTGATTGAACTCGTACAATTCCGTATTCAATTGAATGATTTACATCTTTTCTTCGTGTATCAATTAAAACAATAAATATTCTAATTATAATATTTGTTATTTTATATTTATAAATATTGAAATTAGATTTCTGTACACCGAGAAAAAGTTTATAAAGGTTTTTTTTACTTTTTTCAACGAGAAAAATTGTTCTCTTATTATAACTTAGATATTCAATTTAAGATGTAATGTATCAACTTCGGAAAAAAAAATATATATTTAAATAAAATAAATGTCTTTAAAAACTTTACTTTGATTGTTTTATCGAGATTACGTTTTCAAATTTACTACAAGTTTGTATATTTAAATATAACTTGATTTTCAATTTGTTAAAAATTTATTTGATGAATTCTCGTGAAGTTTAATATATCGAATCTTATGAAACTCGTATCAGTTTTCTTGTTGAAGATTATCTAAATTAGAATTTAAATACTTCCAAACATTTAGTTTAAGGTTTCATATAATGGTGATAAAAAAAATTTAGCTATCGATAAAATAATTTTATCTTAGTAAATTTAAATTTTACACTTTAAATCGACTTGTAAACATCACTCTTTTGTTTTTTTTTTTTTTTTTTTTTTTGCTGCTTTCTTTTAGTTATTGGAAATATTAAACACTGTTTTTAAAAGTATTATTACTAACAAGAAAATATATAAAAGTTGAACTTAATTAATGAGAAAACTTTTCAACTATTTCACTAACAAATTATCATTTATTATATAAAAGAAAAAAAATAAATAAACCGGGAGGAGGAGGAGGAGGAAGAAAAATATTGCAAAAAATTAATCTATTTTATCACATCTTTCAGAAATTCAATATATCGATAATTATTCAGGCAATTCAGTCAAATCTGTAATTTAATACAAGGAATTTTTTTTTTTTTAATTTTATTTTAATTTTTCTTCCAGTGAATATAATTGGAACGTCTTCTTAGATGCAACAGCTGCAATTCACTTTATTATATTAGAAATTAATAATGTACATGTTGATTTTCATTTTCTAGCACATGGATATTGATTTCATTTTTCTTTGTTTTAAAAGTAATAATAAAATAATTTAACGTCTGTTCTTATAAAATATTTATAATTCAAATGAAATTTTCTATAAGTAAGAGTTTCTATTATAAGATGTTCTAGGTGAACTACATGTATAGGTGTATATACACAAAGATTTGGCTTAATGCATCTTAATGTACATATGTACAATGTGTACAAATATATATAGAAAGTGTGATATGCTGTATTTTTTAGATTTTATTAGAATTAAATGATTATTGAAAGAAACCTGTCAGAACTATCATTGTTTACTGTTAATAACAAATAAATATTTTTATTTTTATTGTTTTACTGTCGTTTAACACATTTAAAATTACGATTTATTTATTTAAAATGGAGTGATGTAAATCTGTGAATTTATTTATAAGCTAGTTGTAAGAATATTTAAAGAAATTTGTTTATTTTCTTAACAAATTCTTTACTTAACTTGTGCGAAAATCAATAAAGATTTTTTATATCAGAATACTTTGTACCAAGATATTTTTTATATAATTTATGTATATATATATATATCTTGATATTTTCGATGCAAAATATATACTGCATCGAATATATTCTTATATATTTTTTAAATTTTCTTTCTAAAGCATTCATATTCAAATATGAGTTACGACTGGAGCACTCGCTCATTTTGCATATCGCATGTCGCTTAAAGAATGATTTTAACTTGATGAAATGTTTGCCAACGATAATCGAACAATAAAAATAATTGTTTGTAAAATCTATTAGCAAGAAAATTCTATTAATTCGAAAGTAAATTTGGCTCCTGTCGGTGATGCCCCGGGCTTTGGTGCGGTTCTCCTTTCCAAAAAGCCGATTTTTAGCTTTCATCTAGTAAAATAAATTTTAGATAGACCCTTAAGCGATCGAACGAGTTTAGTTTCTGATCACGTGAGGGAGTTCGATCATTTCTGTAGTAGCGCCTTGCCTACCAACAACGTTAACACTATGCTACAATAGATCATTATCATTCAATTTAATGGCATATATTTGTGATTTGTCTCTGTTTTCCTTTCGAATGTACACAATACTGAACAATGGAGCAAAAGTAAATGAAACTTATGAATAAAAATATAAATTAATGTAATATTTACAATATAAATAATCTTGTACAATTGAAATTTAAAAAAAAAACAAACAAAAATCTCTACTGTAAGTTTATATTAAATTTTTAAAAATCAAATGGAAGGTCTTAAAAAATTTTTAAAAGGTTTTAAAAATTGAATAAAAATCATAAAATACAGTTTTTAAAATTTAAACTTATTAAAAATTGATTCGAGATTGATGGAAGTAAGTAATACTTTCGATTAACAATATTAGGTTTTTTTTAAAAAAAAAATAAATAATAAAAATAAAATATATACGTTTATTTTATCCCTATAAGAAATTATTTATTTCAAAATTGAATGAATAGAATTTACATATAAAAAGCCTCCAGCTAATAACTTCAGGAACGATAAGAATGAATTTATAAGGAAAAGGTAAATAACATATTTTTTAGAAAATTTACATTTACTATCAACAGAATGGATAATTACAAAATCTATAAAATTCCTATTTCATGTAAAGTAAAAGAGAGGAAAAGATATATACATATCATTTCTATAATTCAACAAATCAACAAACGTATCTTGTTATTTGATTCTTTTTGTGTTTTATTTTTTTATTTCTACCCAAAAAATCGAAGAATTAGTTGAAGTTAAAACCAAAAATACACAAATGAACATCATTTCTTTTCATTCTAATTGTGTATAAAATAAAAAAATAAAAATAAAAAAATAATAAGGATTGATACAACCACCAGAAAATTATACACCGTCAGAATTGATGTTAATTATAAGTTTCTGTGATAGTTTATAAAGTTTTATTTATATTTTAATTCTTTTATCTCAGTTTTTTTTAAAACTTTCTTCTCTAAAAGTTGTAACAAAGTGTTGTTTCTTTTCATTTCTACTCTATTCTTGACTTCCACAACATTTATGACCAGAAAAACTCTTCTAATATTGCAGTTGTGAAATTTTATGTACCATTCAGATAGTTTAGCACTTGCTCTCACGCGATCTAAAACTATCCTTAGTTATATTGTATATATATATATATATTTTATTCTTCTCCTTTTCTCTTCCTCTTTTTTCATGTCGTCGTAAGATAAATGTAACAAACTACATTTTTAAGTGTGTATTTTCGATTGTAATCTTAACTTAAATTGTTTGATTTTAATTTTTATAAAATTTATTCTAAGTATATATTATAAAATATTGATTATTTTTATTCTTTCGGGATTCATTTTAACAAGAAATAATAGGTTCATAAGTTATAGAAGGAACGTACTTTAGAAAATCGTTTGGAAAACATGGAAGAAAAATATTTCTAGTTAAGCTGAAATTCCTTTTTAAGTGAGGAGATCTATATAAAAAAAAGAAGAAAAAATATAGTAAATGTTCAACATTTTCTAAACTTTTCGTTGTGTAAAATGTATTTGAACTTTCTACATTTATTAAGAAGAAATATGCGCCAAGCTTTATTTACTTTAATTATTTATAACACTTCAATCTATCATTTAAAGTGTTTACGTATCTCCCTTTCAATTGAAAATATTTTAATATTTATCAAAACTTTTGAAATAATATTAATTATACAAATCTTACTGAAAATTTAATTTCTAGTGAAATTTGTATAGTTTATAATTTTCATATATTAATATATTTTTTAAATTATTTATCGCTTGTCATGAATTATTACATACGTGCATTAAAACAGATTAATTAATGAGTAAGTTGTATATATATATATAATATAATAATATTTATTTAAATAAATGTATAAAAATTAATTTTTTACGTGAAAGTGTTTATGTCACTAAAATTCACATTAATAAACCCAAAAGGCGTACATATATATAAGGCTATAGAGAAGAATGTTTGAAGTTTTAAGGTCCGAACCCACGACCTTCGATTATACTATAAAATAACGTGGGTTTGATCTCGAACCTTTACATAAATGTTCGTGATATTAATAGTATAAGCTCTTAATTATTTTAGGGGCTGAACCTGCGAGGTGAGATTATAATATAATTGTAGGTCGTAGGTTCGGTCCCTAAGTGAGTCACTCATTTACATCGTTGTTCATAATTATATTCATAATATTCGGCTTAATAACATAGTTAAGATAATAGATATAAACATTTATTCTAATTTGTCTCGTCGCATTTAACATTAAATCTTAAGGGTTTTAGAATATATATATATATATATATATATATTTTTTTTTTTTTTTTGTAGGGAAAACGTCTCATTTTGGTATAATTTAGAGTATGGAAGTCTAAGATTTAAAATTGCATAAAAAAATGTTAAAAATTTTACGCAAATCCGAAATTCAAGTACAAAAGTTACACCAAATGCCAAATTTCGATATAAAATAAATAAATAAAAGAAAAATTTAATAAAATATTTAAAATATAAAACATTTTATCAAATATATATCACAGAAACACATAAAAAACGGTTAGTTTCTGTCTTAAATAACATAGTAAATTATGGAAAGTTTAAAATTCTCATAAATCCATAAGACGTATTCCCAAAGGAATTGAAAAAAAAAATAAAGAAAAGAAAAATATTGCAAGCTTATCTGAAGTAGTAATATACTTGACTACTTTAGAAGAGCATTAGAATGCTCTTTTAAATTAGAATTTTCTTTTATCTCTCTTCCCAGATTAATATTAAAGTAGATGGGTCGAGACAGCTTACCATTATACAAATTTAATGTAATTTATTTTAAATGAAGGAATATGAAGAAGAAAGAAAAATATATATATATATATATATATATATTTAATATAACTTCTTTTAAATTCCTGTAACAATTAATAAATATTAATTAAAATATATTTAAATTAAAGTTATTATTATTATTAGATGTAGTTTTAGACTTACATTTAATTGTAATTACTCAAAGTGACTTTCTAACAACTTATACAAATTTTATATATTTTTTAACGGGATTACGAATTACTGACAAGTAAATTAATATAATTTTTTAAGGAATAAATATATTAAAGCAATTTGAAATGAGATATAAAGCATCATTTAGAATAGTTATTAATAGTTTTTTGTGGTAGGAATATTGAGAGTATTTTAAAATTCTTGCCATTTTTTTTTTCCCTTTATTTTTCGTCTTTCTTATTCTGTGTCCTCTTTCGAGTATCAAATTCGTTTCTTCCATCATCTCGTACGCCCTTTTTGCCACCACCCATTCATCACTATCATGAACTTTCTTTGGATTCTTTCGCTCCATTCCAAGCAAATAATCAAACTCTTGTGATTCTATTCTTACTCCATTATAAACACGATGATATATTCGGCTTCTAACCTCGTATTTCTTTTTCTTTCTTCCAGATTTAACATTAATTTCTTATGTCAAAGTTATTATTTCGTTAGCTATTCATTTAGTTTTAATTTCTATTAATTATAATTACGGTAGTTCACTTAATAGTAATTTCTTCTTCTTCTTTTTTTATTATTATTATTGAAGAGTTGATGGTTATCGTTTCTAATTACAATTATTAATGTATGTCATTGGCTTAATTATCAAATCATTTGAAGTATGAATTAATTTTTTATACGGAGAATTTGATTAAATGTGATTTTTGGGATGATAAATATTTGAAATTCTGTTAAGAAAATTGATAAAAGTAAATAGAGCAATTACAAATGAATGTAGAAATATTTTAAGTGTTATTTGACTTATATTTTCTGTAAAATATGTTGATTTATTTTCCAGTTTTCCATCATTTTACATGTTCTATACTCTTAATTCATATGGAAATGAAGAGAAATGAATCGCCTTTCACTTAAATTGATACGGATGAAGTTTATCTTAAATATTTTTTATTTATTTATTTATTGATTATTAAAGAAAAGAAAGCGATTTACTATTAAAATAATATATCGAGAATTGAAGAAATTTATCTTTCTAAACAGTAATTTTAAATTATAAAAAAATTCTTGTGCAAATCGAAAATAATTCCTGTTTAAATTACATTATTAATTAATGAGTTATACACAGGAAGCGCGAATTTAAATAATTAAAAATAATAGTTAATATTAATATTGGAGTAATATTTACTGATAAATTATTTATCCTAATAGTCAAAGATTATGATAAAATGGAGGAACAAGTTATTAGAGTGAGATCATCATCATTCTCGCAATAAAAATGACCGAGAGAAGTAAGTTAATGACTATAAATCCCAAGTTATCATCTTGTTTACTTGAAGATGATTTCCTAATATAATTTATAATTCATTAAATTATTAGAAATATACAAATTTAGTTTCCCGAATTAAAAGCATTAATTATATTAAAGTGCTTAATGTACTTCAATATAAATAATTTTTAAATAAATAATTGTATTTGTTGAGAATTCTCTTATAAAATTTAAATTGAATCATTTATGAATTATCGATGTTTTCAATGCCCAATCAGTAAATAATTAATTTATATTTAAATTAAACACGAAATTTTAAGATGTTTATTATTGAATGAACGACGATTTAAAAAAAAACCTTTAAATACAAAGAAATTTAGTTTAAAAATCTTTTTCTTGTACATTTTTGGGTTTCAATGTTTTAAATTTTCGCACGTCCGGCTGTCTGTCCTTCCTTAATCTCGAGAACTATATTAATCTCTTTATTTTTGAAAGAAAATGGCTATCAATTTTTCTTATTTAATTAGCAACTTAATGAGAATAAAAATAATTTAACAGTTATAAAGATGATAATTATTCAAATTTTTTAAATAAATATTTTATTTATAATTAATTCAGAAAATGCTTTAAAACATTAATTGATGAGTATTTTTAATTTCTCCATTCAATTAATTTATAATAAAATACAGAAAATTATATAAATCAAATATATAATTTTTAAATAGAAAAATTTTATTATTTAGTAATAATAAAAAACAACAATTGATTTTTTTATGATATTCTAAAAGTAATAATAGCCATAAAAATTTAGAAAAAAAAAAAATTGAATTTTAAATCCAAAAATAAAAATGAAAGAAATGTTGTCTTTTTACATTTCTATTTTATGACAGTTTACATTTTATTGAAACTAAATGCTTTCAACGAGGAGAGGAAAAAAGGGGGGAAATGCAGATAAAGAAAACGATAGATAATATACTTTTAAGATTTAAGTCATGAAAATTTAATTTCTTTTTTACAAACACTGATAAAATTGGTGGAAGAAATGATTCTCATAATTTATATTTCTCAATTTTGTTATTCATTGTTCATAATTCATTTATCTAATCGATTGAAAGTAAGTCTTTCGCGGTCCTCAGGGAGGAATATAGAATCAAAATCTATCCTCTCCCGCGTTAAAATGATACGCGAGATACCGCCATAACTCTTGCAAAGTCGCTAGAGAAGTCGATATAATTTTATTCCTTGTTCTAAATACATACACATATATAAAGTTTTTATATATTCTCTTATAATTGTCGCGATGTATATAATATTATTTAAATACATTAAAACAACTCGAAACTTTTTCCGAATTTTGTTTCTTACATTTATTTATTTATTATTATTATTTTTTTTTATAATAAAAATTTTGTAATAAATTGAGAAAGTTGTTAAGTTAATTACAAAAAGAATTTTTTTTAAATTATTTAATGATGATAAAGTTGTTTTAATTGTTAGATAAATCTTTAATTCAGTATATCTAAGCAATATTTTTAATGTTATTTGTTTTCATTAGAAAGTAGCAAAACAAATGATCAAAAATTAAACTAATTTCCTTAATTTCCTTATCCTTCTTTATCGAATTAATTCATAACCAATTAAATTTTTGCCTGTTCATTCGAGTAAATAAACGAGGAATTTTTTTTTTTAAATTTTATAAGATGATATCGAAAAAATGAAGATATTTTTTTCAATTTGATTTATCGATGTAAGTTATTTTAAGATATACCTTTGGGTTCACTTAAACTTAATTCTAAATTCTACCATTTTATATTAGTTGTTTTATTGAAAGAAGAAAAAGAAGGGAAGAGGAGGAAGAAGGTAAAAAAAAAATTTCTTTTGGAAATTACTTAAGTTCTGACTAAAGAAACATTTTATAATTCCCCGAATAGCAGTAAAACACTGGATTTTATCACATCTTTCATGACATTATTTTCGTTTACAGGCCCTCAGGTTGACGCCCGGAATTTTTTCATTTTCTTTATGCCCTCGGGTAGTTCTCTTCCTAAGACAATTAATTACATTTGGATCCATTCTGACATCATTCACTTAAGATATATATTGTGTTTATAAAGTCCGGAAAGGTGTTAAAATTTCCTTTTATTATTATTTTTTCTTAATTCAGAAGTATCGATTATGGATCCGATGTTTACTTAACGTTGAAATATGGCTTTAATTTTTGAATATTTAATAATAAAAAAGTATATAGAATAAATAACAACTGTTATTCTTTCCGTAGAAAATTGAATAAATTTTATTTGCTTATATATATATATATATATATAAATTTAAAGTGATATATTTTTGTATATCTTACAAAAATCTAGTAAAAATTTAAGGTAAACAGAGCCAAAAACGTAAAAAAAAAAATGTAAATTTGTTATCAGTAAAATTCGATGAAGTTACAAATATTTTTATTCTACTCACGTAAGTTTAATCATTGTAAAAATATTTTTTCTGCGGTTTTTCTTCTTCTATATGCAGTTTTATTCCGTTATCTTTTGGATAAATGTCCCAAAAGTCTTTTTAGAAACGAATGATTGCTCTCGTTCCTGTGCCAATTACAAAAGTTCCAAAAGTTGAATTATTCAGTAAATGTTCTATACATCTCTCTCATTACTCGAAGGACATGATTCAATTATTATTTAGAACATCTCTAAAGCATACTTCCCATATGCTTCGGGAGAAATCTAAGTAATAACTAAATTATGAAACAATATATAAAATGTTAAAAGGATGAAGTTTTTTTTTTGTAAAATAGAAAAATATTTTAAATTCTTTTAAATTAAAGTAGAATTATAAATAATTCTTTATGTAGCTGTTGATAGGAATTTGAAGAATATTTATATATACACACGATAGATCTATACATGCTAGGAACTTCAAGATGATCGATTGGAGATGTCGAATATTCTCTCGATCCCTTTCTCTAATGAAGATGTAGATGTTGTGACATGAGAATGGGAAAGTCTTCTATTATTTGTATTCTTTCTTCCCAAACCTTTATATCAACCCGTCATTTTTAGAACAAGGAGGATGAAGAAGAAGATTTATTTCAAGTTGAAATATAGCATCCACATTTACCAATACTTCAAATATAAGATTTATACGAGTCTTTTATGAATTAATATAATTAAAAATTTCCTACTTATCAATCAATAAATCAATTAAGTTTACAACATTTTTCAAATAATATTTACATCTTAAATGTTTTATCCGGATGCTGCAGACTGCAAGAAATAAATTTTGAAGAGAATATCCCTGGATCTAAATTAATATATATATATATTTCACATCAAATATATTGCTTTTTTATGAAAGAATAATCATAAAATACAACATAAACTTAAATATTAAACGTTCTTTTTAACTGTTTAACATGACAAAAATATTTGAGGCCGGCTACCGAAATAGCTTGAATTTAATAATGATTTGATTTTGGAATCAAAAAGTTTTCTTTGCATTTAAATTTGTAGATTTATTATCTTATAATTTAATTTATACATGTATAAAATATATATATAATTTAATATAATTTATGATAAAATATAAATGTATAATATAATTTATAGATGTATAAGATCTTGATATTCATTTTTGATAACATTTATTAGAGTATAATTGTATGAATAATTTTTAGTTATAATAAGAAAAACTATAATTTAATATATTAAATGTAATCAAATTTTTATAAAAATACAAATATCTAATAGAAAATCTCAATTAGATGAGGTGTTTTTTTATTTACTATTGGATTTTCTCCTTGTTTTTACTCACGAAATATTTATTTTTCTCATAATTTATTTTATTTATATTTAACTTTCATAAATTATATAAATTTTCTAATTTACAATTTTAATTTTTAATTGATGAAAAGTAAAATAGTGTTTTTTTATGTTAACTTCAAAATTTAAATATTTTTCATTTATTTTTCAAAACTTTTATTTTAATGTAAGTAAAATTAATAATACAAATAAATATGTAAAATTCAAATATTAAAAAAGAAAATTAGAAAATTATCGATTATTTTTTTTTTCTTTTTCTCACAGAGTCTTGCTTTGATTATTAGCAAAATTTGAATATGATAAAAGTATAATTTAATATAATAGAGATACGAAAAACTTCTCATCAATTTACGTATGAATTTTGATAGAAAAATTTTTGTTCCATATTAAAAAATACTGAAAATATTCGAAAATATATATAAAGAGATTAAGGTATGTGGAAATGTATTGTCAGCATATATTATCCTATATTCTCTGATTTATTTGTATTATATGTGGATATATTATTATATATATATTCTTTGTTTCTTCTCTTCCTTGATTATGTAAACATACATAGTATATATATATATATATATATATATATATATATATATATATAGAGAGAGAGAGAGAGAGAGAAAGTATATAAGTTATATATATTATATTTTCGCATATAATCGCATACAAATCATAAAATATGGAAGAAGAATATTTACATTTTTATATTCATTCTGATGAGTTTGTTTACAATAATTTTTTATTAAATTGATAAAAAATCTGTCTTATTTTTCTTATATAAAATATTTTCACTAATATTTTCGAGGATTGTGAAGCGAAATAATGGCTAAAAAATGGTTAAAATTTACAATAATTAAAGTTTTATAAGAATATCTCCTTAAAACTTAATCTTTGTGATTTTATTTATGTATAAAAGAAACAAATTTATATTAATTTAACATCGATATTGATTCAATAAAAGCTTTTAAAAGAAATACAAATTTCTTTTTATATATATTTTAAAAAAATAGTAAAGAAGAAGGAAGGAGGGAGGGTAAAAAAAGGTAATTTTAGTGCGAGCAAATCGTTTATTTGCATCATTTTCCTCCCCTCTAAAGTCAGGAGACATTAGCAACGTCGTCTTTTCATTCACATCAGTCACTCTTCATCGAATTGGAGAAAAGAGCGCGAGGAGGCCAAAGTAATCCCATCCAGACGGCCGTCTTTGCAGCTTTGTTTACATTTCGACAGATAAACTAAATCAGACATGGAAACGACTCTGTATTGCTAGATCCTGGATGGTGACTTAGTTGGATGGGATGGTGTCCAGAGTCGCGTGAAATTGACTTCTCTCAAAGACACTTGCCGGTCGAAGACGATGCTCCGATGCTCGTCCTTAGTTTTAATATCGTTGGATGTTGGAAGCTAACGTGCTATTTCCGATACCCACATTCCGAGCACGTTCTACTACTGGATCTTCTTTGTCACCGGATCGTATTATCTCGGAATGTCGTGTATCGGAAAAGTAAGACGTTCTTCCGATACCTATTCCCAAATGTCCAAAATGTTTATAAATATCTCCATTTACTAAGAAATTCTGACTTTTTTTTCGTGGGGGGAGGAAAATGAGTTTTATTTAAAATGTTTGCGTTTTTCTCTATCCTTAATTAGCGTGGAAATATGTGTTTAAAAATGTAAAATTTTGCTAAAATTCCGCGCGTTTTTTGATCGAATTGATGTAAAATTTCGGTCGGAATTGAATCTTATCGAAGATCGTTCGAAAAAAATTCGTATTTTCAGTTTAACAAATCAAAATTATATATATATATATATATCAATACACTGGGAAAGGATGATGACAAAGTCATCATCCTTTCCCAGTGTGTTGATGTTTAAGGTACTGTACTTAAGTACAAAATCTGTTAAAAAACCATACAGTATAAAGTTAAAGAAGTAAGATTTTACGCATTTATATTTGAAATAATAATAATAAAAAAATCTACCAACGAGTTGCGTAACTTTCCTGGCTTTTAAGAGATTTTATTTTAAAAATAACATTTGTATTACTAATCAAAATAAATAACTAAATTGTGTGTGGTGCCATCTATTACGAGATATTGTTATAAAAACTTTATATATTTTTAATTATTATAAAATAGCAAAAAAAAAAAAAAAAACTTAATTTTGAGGGTAGAGATGAATTTTATAAAACACTATAAATGCTAACAGCAAGTAAAATCTTCATTAAGTCTGACCCCTCGCGCGATATATCACTTGACCACTCTCTATCTCTCCATCCCCTTGAACTTTCACAACCAAAATTTATTAGCATCAATGCCCCTTATATACAAGCTACCGTGCCAAATTTCGTGCCAAAAATCAACTTCCCATTACAATTCATTTTTGGAATTTCACTACACTCTTTTAAATCTCTTTCTTCTCTATTTTTTGTTTTTATTACTGGAGTTAATGTAAGAAAAATGAAAATTTGGAATTCAGTATATAATAACCCTTGCATAGTTTTATAAGTTTTATTTCCAGAACAAAATACCAAACGGAGTTTTTAGAAATTCGCATATCGGATAAAGAGGATGTTTATATATCTATAATAAAGGCTTTGAACAGTAAATTCAGAAATCACGATGGGCATAAAAGAATTGTAAAAAAAATGGAGGATAAAAAAAGGAAATCCGGTTAACATCATTGTTATTATTACTTTCAAATACGCATAAGGAAGTTTTTCCAAGAGGAGGAGGAGGAGGAGGAGGAGGAGAAAGAAGGGGGAAAGGATTATCTGCGCTTTATTCATTCGATTACAAAGAAAATCCAGAACGAAAACAATTTGATTGAAATCTAAGAAATGGGTATGGGATGTGTGGGAATGGAAGCACCGGTTTATTTATTTGACAAATAACACGTGACATCTTCACATCCTGTAATCAAATAGGATCGACTCTAATTATAGTGTAAAACAAGGCGTGACTAATAGACGTATACTCTCGAAAATCGTGTTTTCTTTGTTAGCGATGGAACAGCGGCATTATTCCCATTATAATATTCAATTTTTTCCAACTAATGAATCAAATTAATATACATAATGCGTAAGGAACTCCGCTAGACTTTCTAAATCGATTCTTTCCTTTCATACTTTATTTTACTGATCGTATCCAACGAAAAACTATTATCAAATTTTTGATCGGTATAATAAGCTTTACAGACGAAAAATGAACACTTATCTTTTTGAAATTATGAAATTGTTTCGTATTTTTCTAATAAAAATTATTAAAAAATGAAGAGAAATTGTATCTCGTTGCTAGATTCCTTTTCTTCTTTTTTTTCAGAAGAGGAATGCAATCTATCATGTCGATCAGACATTGTAGAGATTAGGAAATAGAAAAATAAGTAATAACGTTACTCTCATTATCAAGTCCAATGACTTTTTCGTGATTTTTTTAAAAGTATTATTATTATTATTCCATGACAGATTTATTAAATAATAAATTGTTTTAAAAAATTATGTATTTTTCTATATCTGTGAACATTAATAATCTTTATTATTCAATTAAAATCTTCAAATAATTATTTGCGAATTTTTTTTCCTAATTCCTCAGATTTGTTCGGTTACTTTAAAAATTTTTTTTCATCATTAACTTTGAATAATTTAACCATTTCTTTTTAATTTTTCTATATTTTAATTTTATTATTTAAAAGATATAAATATGAATGTATTCTTTGAAAAGATTTTTTATTATTTTATTTTGTTTTTTTTAATTAAAAGAACTAATAAACTAAAGTAAATTTCTTAAAAGATTTATTAGATTTTTTTTAAAAAAAAAAAGGATTTCATTCAGTTATATTTTTAAACTTATTCTTTAAAGAATGTGTTATTAAATGTAAATTATTAGAAAAAAAAAATCTATAATTTTTCTATGACACTTTTATAAGTTTGGCTGCTGAGAAAATTTTATTATCTAATGCATTACATAAAGAAGAGATAATTAATTCAAGTTTTAAATCTGACAGTTTGTTACTAACTGCTGTTATTGACAAGCAGGGATTTAATCTCTTTTATAATCGTGAAAACTTGCTTGAGGGCAACAATACCTTCTCTTGATTATCTCGTCCTCCAATCTGAATCTCTAGAAAAATGGCTCGACGTAGATTTCCATCTCAACATATTTATTTACACTCTGTTATATGGTATGTTTAATATATTTAAAAAAGCAGTTAGAAACTTCTTTATACTGTCATAATATATTAAATTTTTTAAACCACATTAAATTAGTGTTATTACCAAGAAAATCAAGTCTCTTTCTTTATGAAAATAAATCCAAAAAATCTAATCGAAAGTAAGAAGATTAATTAGTTTTGTGAACCTTAATACCTTCTACACGGTTTATAAAGTTGAGCATAAGGAGACCACTTAAGTTTATTGTACGTACTCAGCACAAATGGAATCCAAATCACAGTTCGAGATACAATTATCACAAGTAACGTGAAAGTTCTCACTTAAAGATAATAGGCTTGTTATATCAAAATCGTGATGATACTAAATACATGCTTACTCGAGGAAAAGAAGAAGAAGAAGAAGAAGAAAGAGAGATATGTTTATTGAATTATTAGATAACGTGACGATGTTTAAGTAAACAATATTAAATGTTTTAGTTAAAAAATCATATCTATTTTTTAGAATTTTCCATTTTGAAAATTACACGAATGTTTACAAGATTCGTGAAATAATAAAATTTTCATCCATACATAAAAACGTAATTTAGATTTATTTACATTATTTAGAATATTTTTAAAATTAAGCTGTGTGAAAGGTTTTTAGATATTTAAACTTAGAAAATACGAAGGAATTCTTTTGTTTAGTGTAGGTAAAGTTTATGTTTTTTTTTTACGAAATTTATATTAAATTAAGAAATATATTCGAAGGTGAACGTATTTTTAATTTATCAAATAATAATAATAATGTCAAATTATTATAACTGCCTACGATTTAACATTTCTGCAGCCGTGTAATGTTGCTTCACTGCAAAGTACCGAAGTAAAGCAGGAAAGGCGAACAAATAGGCGTTAAATACGACTTTCGCTTAACAAGCGTGATAATTTTGGAATTTTTACAATTTAATTTTTATAAATAATAAGTTTTGAATATTCGAAGTGAAATTTTAAAGTAGTTTATAAACAAATTTAATTATTTATCTCAGATTTTAAATGATTAAAAAGAATATTAAAGTAGCATATTTGCTATAAAAATTTCAAATTTTCTTAATAAAGGATGAAGATAAACTTTATATGACGTCAATTTAAAATTTTAATTTAAAAAAATAACGAGATTTTCTTAAATTTTAAATATTTTTAATTATTAAAATGTCAGATCTTTTGACAAACAACTTTTTTTTTTTCTTCTTCTTTTTAGATAGGAAAATTTTACACATCTCATAGTTAATTTCATTTATTCAGTAATTAAACTTATTAGTTTAACGTTAATCGATAATTTCATCATTATAAATTAGTATTATCGATTTAGAGACAAATTAATGTTAAACATTTACATTATGACAAAATTTGATTCGAAAACAATATTTAACATTGTATAATGGATCTTACTCTTTTCGATAAATCAATTATATTCATTCTTAAGATAATTAGCAAGGTTTAAATTTAATTAAACATTAACCTGTTGCTTGATACACACACAGTGTAAGGCTAAATTATAAAAATAATATCTCAATTTCCTACAAAAAGACTGTTTTAATTATGAGTTTAAAAAAAAAAATTAAATAGAGATGCTCAAGAGAAATAAAATAATTAATTATATATAGTTAAATGTGTAGTCATTGAGAAAAATATAAGAAAGATTCAAAAATATGGAACGATTTTGAGATATTTTAATGATTTCTGGAATTCAATTACATAAATATGGTGAAAATTCCACGTTTTAAAGTATTTATGTTAAAATTATACTTTAAATACATTAACATTTCTATTGTTTATTAATAATTCTCATAGTAAATTTATAAAAGTACATGGTAAAGTGAAAAATTCAAGAACGTTAATCAATTATAAACAATGTAAATTATTTTTACATGTTATATATTTATCAATATAATATTATTTTAAATTAAAGTTAATAACATTTTTAAAATAATAGGATTGTTTGTAATGTTTAAAATTAATTTTGTTTTCCTCTCTATCTCTCTCTCTCTCTCTCTGCGTGTTATATAAGTTATGTAGAGAGAAATTTAAAGATCTCTTTTATATATATATATATATATATATATATATATAGAAAGATTTATATTCTACATTATTTATAATAAATAAACAAATAAAAGTCATAAAATATGATGTAGAGAGATGGTGCGTTTAGTTAGGGAAATCCTACTACAAAAGTTTTGATATTAAATGAATATTTTGCGATTAAGATTGCGAAAAATGTATGAAATATAATAAAACTAACTTTAAACTTAAGTTTCATGAATTGAATATTGAGCTAGACAATAGTTTCATCGCATTATTTTCAACATTATCTAGACGTTCAGTATCCATTAAGATATATTTTTTCCATTAGTCGTTGGATTTTTTGATGGAAAGAGGTTGAATCTTCGCTTGATTTTTCAAACCTTCTTCGATCTATGAATATATTCTATAAATTTGTTATTTACTTTATTTTCTGTATATCTATATAATATATATATATATAATAGCTATAAAGTTTTACATTACGTTTATCTTATTCTCTGCTGATATGAAAAATTAGAGGGAAAAAAATTTCGAAATAATTTAAACTATTTATTTTTAAGTCACTATTTTATTTTATTTTTTTACTTTATTTTTATTATTACTTTGTAGAAAGTTCTGATGGAATCCAATAGCCTTTACACACCAAAGAGAAAATCAGGATTTAAGTAGCCTGAAATCAAAGGAGTCTAGTTTATAAATTGAATTTTCTTTGGTAGGTTTTATAGAGAGAATCTTAAATCAACGAACAAGCGGATTGGTTAGAGTTTAAATGGAAGAAGAGAAGTGAAAAAAAAGAGGAAAAAAAAACTAAAACACTTTCAAAGTTTTCGATCTTTTCAAAGAATTAATAATTTATTCGTCTATTTGTTGCCGATTTCTACCAAGTTTATTTTCCATTTTAAGTAAGTAATATAGAAGTAATCGTATGATGGAAAGAAAGCTATAACTATCTGAAACTGTCCATAACTATTTTCTAAGAAAAAACGAACTTCAATAATTTAAAGTGACAGATCGTAAGTGGTGTCCTGATAATGGCAAAATCCATTTACAGATTCTTCTGTAAATTGAACCACTAATTTTCAATCTTTCTATTTCTTTGACTTGTTTTTGATGGAGGGAAAAAGAAGAAGAAGAAGAAGAATTATTAGTTGTATCCAAATCGATTTTATGATTTTCTTATATTATTTTCTCTGTGATTCACCTACTTAAATTTATAGCTAAGTGACTATTGACTGACTGGACCGAACTGTTTACAATATCCGGTCGGAAAATGGACAGGACGTCACGTGATTCGGTCTTTTCAATCAATAACTTACCTCACCTTGATAGAAGTTTGGTTTTTGAATGAAAATTTCATTTTTTTTTTTTTTGGCATCTTTTATTAGAAAAATTGATTTTTATCCTCTTAGATTCTGATACTTTATTAAAAAAAAACTCATTAATCAAATTTTGGAAGTTATACTTTACCGGTTTCTCGTTTAAAAGGTGGAAATTCGGTAACATTTTTTTGCTGTAAATGCATTTTGTATGTTAGTGCAGCATATGTTTGAAGCGTTGTAATTCTCTTAGTCGAACGTTTCCGTTGGAACTGATCGTGAGAAGAGTTAGCGTGATGGAAAAACAAATTGTCAATGTGTCTACTCGCAATAGTGATATCATTATAATGAAAATCGACAAGGTTTATCGCACGTTATGTCGATTTATAGAAAGAAATTGTACGTCTGAATTTGATTTTTGCTTATTTTTTTCAACTGGAAGTTATAATTACGAGAGGCGAATTGATAAGATTTTGATTTCTTTCTTCGCACGCTTGTATCACACGTTGATAGGAATGCTTGGGGAGGTGTAAACGTCTTTCTCATCGTAACCGACTTCCAATTGCGAATTGACCCTGACCATAGGATATTTTTTTATTTATTTCTTTTCTTGATATTTTAGTCACGCGCCATCACGTGATCGGAGTGAGTGGCAACTAGTGACCCTTGAGATTAGAATTATTTGAAACTTTCGAAGGGAATGGGTAATTTGATCATGGAAAAATTTGTAACTTTTTCTTTCCGTGTATCAAGGGAAATAAATCCTCTATCCATATTCGAATGTATTTCGCTTACAGTTATTTGACACGTGACAGCAACCGACGTGCTCTCTACTATGAGGATCCATTTGCAATGACAGTGGCCACCTCATACATTACATCAAAACTCTCTTTGCGAATTTATTGAATTTATGAATATACCAAGAGAAGAAGTGAAAGGGAACGATTTGCGATTAAATTAACCTAATAGAACTCCTGGTAAATGCCACGGAAACTTTTGCATATTCACGTCTTGTACGGCATTTACTCTAGGTAAATTCCCTACAGACTACTTCCTCTTCAGATTTCTGTAATCAGTTGACCAGCTAATTACTTTACTCGCTTTTCTTCTATGCTTTGCGTTTTAATTACTTTTTTTAAACTCTGGTAAAGTGATTCTGTTTGAAATCCCACGTTAGAAATTTTTTTTTCTTTCTTCTTCTTCTTCTTTTCTTTTGTACTTTTCTGTCAGATAAGGTTCTTTAATAAAACTGATAAAATTGGATAGAACTTTATACTTTCGAGTTCCGTTTGATGAAATAAGCGACTTTGCAAATAACTTTCAATTATTCCTGTGGATGAGTTAGAGTAATCTGATGTTAGATTTGGTAGATTCCCGGTTTCAACAAGACATTCTAGTTTATTACACGTCGTCTAATCTGCAGAAGGATGGATGATTGAGTGTATATCCCAGGACATACACAGATTAGTCTGCAGAGATCCCTATCGTGGGGTGTTTTTATCGTTCGCCTACAGGCTGCTTGCCACTTCTGACAAATTTGATTGCTCCCAGGACCATCTCTATTTGACTGATGTCGATTAGTCGACTGCACAGTTTGAACGTTATCTTCTTCCTCCTTTTTTTTTTATATTATTTTTCTTATTTTCCGCCTTTTCTTTTTATTTTCGTGATTCTTAAGCTGAGAAATAGACCGTTACAAACCCAGAAAAGCTGATTATATTGTTACAGATACAATATTTTATCTAAAGAAAATTCAATTGTATCTTCACTTTATTTAATTCTATACTAAATTTATATCTTCTCTACAGATACAGATCACATATAGACTTTTTTCTAAATTAATTTTTGGTATTAGAGAATCAAATAAAAATTTTCTTTTCTTAATTTTTAACACGTTATTTATGAAATTGGCTACGTTGCGTGTGAAAAATTTATTTTTTAGATTGAAGTTTTTGTCATAAAAATTTTTTTTATATACATACAAAAAAGGGAGGAATATGGTTGAAAACAAAAGAGAAAATATATTCAAGTCATACATATATAGTGAATAAGCGAGTCGATCTAAAAGTAAAATTCGCTGTGATTCTCCATTATGGAGTTCATACGTTAGTATGAATCTGTATAGCCATATAGAGTGTTACTTAACAAAATTCTCCATGAATTTTAATAAAAATATCAAATCTAACTTCGAATTTTGAATTAGTTAAGCGCGTTTGTTATCTTTAAAAAGAGAAAAAAGTGCGATAAATATATTCCAAATTTATTACGATTTTTAGACTTTATTATTATTATTATTATTATTATTTAATACGAATTTCTATTAAAATTACACGTAAATAAATGGAATTAATCCAATGTTAGATAAGTAAAGTTATATTCTTTTTCTTTTTTCCTTTATTATATAATTTTTTTTTAACTTGATCAATTTTTCAAAATCCTCGAAATAAAAGAAAGTTTCTTTTGGTTTTTCTTTAAATCAATAAATACGTGAAACATATTTTGTTGGTCAAAGTTGCTTTATTGACTCATCTGCCAAATTTAATCCACGTGTATATAGATTCTTTCTACTCCTTTTGTATCGTTTCTTATACCCCTTTTAAAATTACGAAAAAGATCAAATAAAATAATACCTGCTTCACATCATACAAACAATTTACGTCCTCGATCATTTGCCCGAGTTTTGGTGAAATTATCTATTTTTATTTTATTTCTTTTTCCCGATCGATAAAACTGTTAGAAAGTACAACAAATCTATAATATAAGCTACTATTATTTTATTTGAAATAAATTGATCTAACAAAGAAAAAGAAAATATATATATATATATATATCTTGCCAAAGAATTATTGGAGTTGATATATGAAATGGTAAAAAGAAACAATGATATAATTCTGTTTAAAAGCTGATAAGATTGGTCCTATAGAGTGATTGATTTTCGAATTTTTTCCTTTTTTTTTTTTCTTTTATGTCTTACTGTATTTGATTGGTGACAGTAAGGAATTTCCCATAAGAAACGAAGGTTTTATTATAGATTTAAGATATAAATTTTATTTTATTTAAATTTATAAAAGAAGGAGAATTTTTTTAAAAATAATATTTCGTAAAGAAAATGTTGATTTAAAAAAAAAATAAATAAAAATGAATTCTTATCGCATGGTTGGTGTACGTTGCGTGATAATTTAACATGAAAATCATACGACTTCGACTTCTATGATCTTTCAAGTAGGTTATGTAAATAATTCATTTACATTCATTAAACATTAAATGTCGTTATTCATATAATAGAATATGGTAAAATTATAAATTTATTTATAAATTTTCTATTTTTAAAAGAGCCCAAAAATTCTATATTTAATTAACAAACTATAGTAACATTTTTTCGTGACTTATTGTTATTTCTGACGAAGAATTATATTAATTGAATTGGTTGGCAAAAAAATAGCATTAATGATATATATATATATATATATATATATATATATTTTTTTTTTCTATTATCGATAATGCTGTATCATCTTTATGTATAAAACTGGAAAAAATGAGCTTATGTTATTATAATTTGTCTGGTGTCTTTATCTGTATGGTATATTTTATTGCAGGAGATAAGTAGAATTACGTTCCTTCTACCGAAATAACTCAAAAAGTTTTTAGCTCGATAGAAATTAATCTCACTGTTTCTCATCATTGAACACTAAATTACCATTTCCATTAACTTGTGTATGTTTATTTAACATCGAAAAACTTTTTTTCTTTTATTCAATTTAGACGTTTCCAAGTTTCTCTCCTAATTTAAAAGCATTGAAGTATTTTTTCCTTGTTTATTTTATTTAAATTAATGCTTTCTCGAATAATATATATATATTTCTTTTCAGTTTACGCTATTTTTTCTATTAATGTTTATTGAGGGATTCACGATCGTGCCAATAAACTTACCCAAAAAAAATAATAGAATATTTATAATTTTTTTAATCTTGTCTCCATATTTATCATGTCTTTTTGATTGTCATATTATTGGTTATTTTTATTATTTTATTGGCAAATCTTAAACATTTATCTTCTTACGAGCAATTATTTTACCTTGTTATAATATAGGAGATAAGAAGGAAGTATCATCAATCAGAAGAAGAAGAAGGGAAAAAAAGTATATATATATATATTCAATAGTGAGATAATTAAAAGTAACATATCGTTTTATAATAAGTTAATATCTGGATAAAAAAAAAAAAAAAGACGAGCAAAGTAATAAGGAGACGTCTCTACAATTACGATCTTTCCTGAAATATAGAACTTCTATTTATATATTTATTTATACCACAGATCTTGACAGTTATTAATCATTATTCTTGTTAATATCTAATACATTTTGATAAATGTCAAGAAAAATGAATAGTTTTCGTATATTTTATTATTATATTATTATATTAAAAAAAATTATAAATAAATATCATTTTCCTTATTATTATTTTTTTATTCGAATTTTTTTTTATATACTCGAATATAAAATATTTATTTTATATATTAAAATGTTTTTAGAATTTGTAAATTTTTGAGATATTCTTTTGTATATTTTATAATATTCTATTATAAAAATATATTCTAAATCTTCAGAGATAAATATGTTTTATCGAAGAATGAATTAGAAATTTGTATACATTAAATTATTTTATTTGCAGAATTTGTAGTAATGAAATTATAAATTTTATAATTCGTTTCTTATTATATTTATTTATATTTAAATAAATTTTTAAAATTATTTATTATATAAAAATTCATTCCATAATTAAAGACTGTTATCAGCTTTTTTTTTTTTTTTTTTTCTAATGTACTGTACTTTTAACCTTGAATTATGTTAATAATAAAGTTAATAATTATCGTGAAGAATATTTTATAGTCAATTTGAATATATAAGCTTTTAAATTAAAAAAATAATAATAATAATAATAATGAGGAATTATTCTGTTAAAAATGATTATTAAATACGAAATGGTCTTAAGAAGTTGGGGGGGGAGAGAAATTTAATTTTGATCTTAGTTAATCGTGTGATGTGAATGATTTCATTTAATGGATTCTTAGAATTAAAATTAGTATAGTTAATGATGATTTAGTAGTTATCGAATATTAAATTAATTAAAAAAAATAATAAGAATTTTTTCAATTTTGTCCTAGAAAACGTATGGGAAAAGTTTTTATATCTTCCAAAACCTTATAAATAATTTAATTTTTAATATTTTTGAATTTTAAAATATATATATATATATATATATATATATATATATATATTTAAAATCAAATTTTAAGTCACTTATATTCATTTATTAATAAATTAAAATGGTAAATTGATAAATATATTTAAAATATTATTATATTTTTTTTTTCGGTAAATTTCTAGTGATTAAAAAATTAGAATTAATGAAATTCGAATTTCTATTCAGGTCAGAATGACTGTACTTTATTTTATTTTATTTTTTTGATAAAAGAAACCATGAATTCGAACTAACTTTTGCTAACTTAGCCGTAATATATTTTCTTTGGAATACTGCATCTTTCCTTAAATTTTTCAACAGATCTGGCAGAGTGCCATACATCAAAAATAATAAGTAGGAATTTTATTTTTGGCTGATTCTTTTTTTTTTTTTTTTTTTTTTAAATAATGTTACATTTTTCGGCTTTCGGTTTAAAATGTATGTAGCCCAGTTACTGTCATGACTCAGTTGTTTTAGTATAGATTTTATGGTAAGAATTATTTTAAATTTCGCTTCGACAGTTTGTCCAGTTGACGTTTTCTTTATTAGGATTTTTAAACGTTAAAAATAATATATATATATGATTAATTTATTTATTACGAGATAATGTTATTAAAATATTCTTTACTTTTCTTTAATAATAAATGATAGAAGAAAATATGTTAAAAGTATTTTTGGCATGTAAATTTTTTATTCGTTCGTTCGTGCTATGCGATTATATCTATAAAAAAAAAGTATAAGTAATGAATTAAAAAATTTTTATATTATAGTTTTTTGCTTGTTTTTATATATACATATATAATTTATAATTATAATATAAATAGTTTTATGATAAGTCAAATAAATTTGAGAATTTTAATCGTTATTCTTTAAATTTTATGAAAATAATATAATAATTAAATACAAAAATGAAAGATTTTTTTTTTAATTATATTAAATTTTAGCTCAATTTTTTTTATTAAATATTCTAACATTACGTATTTGTTAATAAAATAGCGACAATATCGAAAGTATAAACTACGAAATTTCTCCATAAAGTAAAGGAAAAAATAAATAAATAAATTACCTTCATAAATTACAAGAAAATCATTAAAGAAGTAGATAACGAAAAGAAGAAATTTATTGATTTGAATTATTTTATCGTTATTTATATTATAAAGAAAAGGAAAAATTTTTATATTCGACTTTTTAAAATTTGTATATAATTTTAAGAGAATTAAATATTTTTAAAAATGTAGACAATTAATCAAGTTAATTAATGTTTTCGCGTTAATCCGGAAGAAAAGATTTCGAGAAAAATAATTTGTAAAATTAAACAATTAATTATCTTTATTAATTTAAGGTTATTTTCTATATTAATAACTTAATACGCAAAACTTTTTAGATGTAATTTTATATAATGATTTGAATTGGGGTATTTTTGTGATATCAAGTTAATTAACTTTGCTCACAAATTGGTTTTGATTGGTGTAATAGTAGGATGTTAATGTCGAGGATTGAGAAAGACAATGGTGATATCGTCTTACGTATTAAAGATATCGTCGTTTCGAGGCTGTTCTAGCAACTTTTAGGACCTCTTCTCTTACACATTTAACTTATATTTGTGGCAAATTAAGGATATTTATATGAATTTATACGCTTAATCAATACTTTTTTTTATGAATTTTATATCATACGTTTATTGAAAATGCTTTAAAGAATCGATACTTTATGCGTTTATGGGACATTTTTTCAATTTTCTCTACAGAAACTTAGATTAGAAGAGGGATTAGAACGAAGTAAACATTTATATATGCTTAGTTTATGAAAATAACACCTTAACGCAAAATGTATTTTTAATGTAAATTTTTTCTCGTGTTTACTTTCTATTCAAAAAAATAAAAAAAAAAAGAAGAAAAAAGTAATTTCCTTATAATGCCTTAGTAAAACAGGAAATCTCGTTTTGTAACAAGATGCCAACGAATTTCAATTTTCGTCAATTGAGAGATAAACTGCACTATCCAAGCTGCTATCGTCAGATCCTTATTGCACATTTTCATCTCTCCATATATTAAATTTGAAATCTGTCGTGCATCCAACTAAATCCTTCCTCGATGTAGAGTAGGCTATGCATTATGGCGGAAATGCCTATCTTTCGTGAAGAAGACTTTTCCCTGCTTAGGAAGCAGAAAACGGAAGTTTAAAGCAGCTTATATTTCGGATGACGTGTGAATTCCGTACACTTTTCTATATTTTACCAAGGAAATGGCCAAATTTTTAACCATTTTGACTTCGAATATATAATTAGTTTCTCGTCAATTATGGAAAAATTATTAATATAATCTTATTTTATCATTGATTTAGAAGTAATTATCTTCTTTCTTAAATCAGAAATCGAGTTAATCAATCGGTAGATCGGGACTTCTTCACGTTGCATAAGAGGATTTCGTTACGAATAAAGGTTGGAAAGTTCATTCTAAACGACGAAACTTCACATATTTCGATTCTTATAACATTTACTCAGTTTAATTACTTATTTTTGTAAGAATAATAAAAAGAAGATATAAAATTCTTGTTAATTCTATTTAATATAATACATTTAAATGGTCCATTTATTTATATTCGGTAAATATTTAGATGCGATTCGGTGTTTATCACAATCAGAAAACTGCTTTGGGCGAGAACATAAGTAATTACAGTCTGATTACATATTGAAGTGACTACTTAATTTTGTTATGCTCATTAAGTTTCTCGTTTACAATAGATGGACCAATTATAATTTCATTATTTTCCTCGTTATTTTCACTCTATTAATGCATTATTTTTCTTTTATTAATTTTTGAAATTTGCTATTTATTTGTCCTTAAATTGGAGCATTTGTATGAATTTCTTTCTTTCTCTAATCTAAAATTTGAAGAATAAAATTAAAAATAAATTGTTAAATTAGGAATATTTATTGAATTTCTCTATAATAAAGTATAGGCTTACGTTCGGTATGTTTTAAAAAGTAAAAAGTAATAAATTATTTATATATAATGAATATATTCAAAAGTTATTCACCCACCAATGTAAAATTACATTTAAGTTAATAAGAAAAGAATTTTTGTTATTATTTGACATTTAAAAACATTAAAATGTCTTTCTTTTTATTTTAATTCATTTAATATTTTTTATTTTTGCATTTTTTTAAAATGATTATAAAGATTTATCCTTAAGAATATAATTTTTTTATATATATTCTTAAGGAAATTGTTTAGATATAAATATATAATAAATTTAATTGTATATATAGAAAAAACTATTTTTCTGATAAAACATTTTTTAGAATTGATCTTCTATAAATTTTGTATAATATTTTATGATTTTTAGTAAAAAAATAACAATATTTATCTACTAACTAATGTTATTTAGATAATGAATTATTGAATGAATGACCAGAAGGATTTTATAATATTAATATATAGATTTTTTGTGATATTAATTTTTAAATATTTATTTAGAATATTTTTAGAATGTAAAAGAAAGGAATGAATAATTTTTTTATAGTATATACTCCTTTTAATATACGTTTGTTGCCTTTAAAAACTAATGCATCTGTTTATAACACCTAACATTTAATAATATATAAAGTTTTAATCTAAAGTTAACTTTATATCTTGTATAAAAATTTAATTTTCGCTTAGTTTTATAGTAAAAAGTAATCGTTAAATCTATGACATTTTAATTTTAAACTTTCTTCGAGTCTTTGAAATAAATTTAGAAAATTATAAATTAAGTATCATGCACGAGTAGAGAAAAAGTGTCCTTTACTTGATCTTCTTTGGTACAAAAGAAGATCTTAATTATCACATGTTGCTCAAACCTGCTTCTATCATCGTTTATGATTAAGTCATCATTATTGTAAAGGAGGGTGTCTGGGTGTAGTATGTGATAGGCTACTGATTGAAGGCACGAGCCTCGGGGCTGTCCTTCTTTGCGTAGGAGCCACACAAATCGGCAGAGAAAAAGAGAGAATTAATCGTTCGGTGTGTCAAGTCTGTCGGCTGTTTGTGTTAGTGTGGCATGATGTATGGTTGCCCGCAGCACCTATCCACTCCCTGTGAAAACCCAAGCCAGTGTCATGTCCTGATGCGGTCCGCCATTGTTAGTGTTGGTTTTTTCTCTATCTATCTATTCCTTCTTGACGTTTCGGCTTGCAACTAAATTCCTCCACCCTCGTGTCTCCAGCTGGTAGCTTTCTCATGAACACCCACCCATCGGGTGCTGGAGAGCGCCTGCACTAGACAAGACAATTAATTTCGAACACGCAAACACTGATGGAAAATAGCGTCATTCTAACAGATGGTTGAAGTCAAGAAGTCGCATTTGCTTCAAAATTTTTCCGTTTCTTGAACATCGTCTTTCACTCTTTATTAACAAAAAAAAAGTATGCAATATATGGCAACGATCTTTCTGTCATTTTCTCCCTTAGTTGATTTTCTATATATATGCTTTTTTGCACAGAAATGTCAAAGAAATGTTGTGTAAAAATTACAAGAAAAGAAATCTTTCTTCATCTTTAGTTTCAATTTTAGTGAATATTTTAACATTAATATTGTCTATGATCTGTTCTAAACTGTCGAGATTTTAAATTTATTTTCGCTCTATAAAAAATTAATAGATAGATATATGTATGCAAGACCTAAATACATTCATTCTATCTAATTAAATATTAAATTGAAAGATACATATATTGATTTTCATAATTACAATTTGATAATAAATTTGTGACAAAAATATTTTAAAAAGTTCTAAAAAGTTGATGATAACTCTTGCAAAGTTTCTCTTATTAAAAAAAATAACGAAAGAAATGAAAATTGATTTTCTGTAAAATAATTTACATTCTCTGTTCTCTTCATTTCAAAAATTTGTTTAACTTAAGTCAGTGATTGAACGCGTAAGTCGTGTGTAATTTCCATGTTATATTTACATATATGATTTTTATTTACAACATGTTGCATGATTATTCAGCCAGGTGTTGGAATCTGGCAGTTTAATTGTAAATTTAACATTCCTCTATAGTCTGCAATCGGAAATCGAAGAGAGTAGCGGGAAAGTGATTTTTCACCAAAAGAAGACGAGTACTTGCAGAATGTAATAAATTTTCAAAGCACTATTGGTGGTGAAATTCCAGCCAGTGGTGGGTCTACGCCTCTTCTACCCCTTTGTCTTTCCAATCGATAGCACGCGTGACACGGAATACGACGATGTACTTTATTTACTTGTAGATCGTAAAGTTCTCGGGTTGTTAGCAACGCTAGTGGTCTCTGATTAGTACACACCGATGATCTACACTTTAGAAATCTTGTACAAAGCCGTAAAATCAGTTGTTTCGAGAAACAGAGAAAAAGCGAAGCATTGGTTTGTTTCCTTACTAGGGAGAAAGAGAGAGAGAAAGAGGGAGAGGAACGTGCCAGGAGATGCAGTCGGCTGCCACAATCACAACTACCAAGTTGATTTGATTTACTTCCGAGTTCTCGCATCTTTTGCCTCGAGCTTCGTTTTAGAAGTTCCGCTTCCTCCGCTTCCTTCGGGCAGTCTTCAATGTCATCAAGCGAACAAAATAGTAACCTTTGTTAAAAGTGTCCCTCTCTTACTGGAGCCAGCCTCATTACTTGAGACAACCTAAGAAGTTAAATCCCGAGCTTTCAATACACTCGTCCAATTATCCTATCCTTCTTAAGCGAAGATTTTTCACAATAATACATTCTTCTTCTGCTTCGGTTTTGACGAAAGAGGAATGTTTCCTCTCTTCATCAGTAAGAAGATCCTTGTTCGCAAAGAGAAAATTATGTGGACACGGGTTAATTGCATCGGTTAGAATGATCGCTCTTAAAACCGTGCAATAATTGTAACTAGATTTTTTGTGGATGGTTGACCATCAGTTAGAGACCAACGTTGCAGTTGGTATCATTTGGTGCCTAATAAAAACTGGCACAGTGCCAAGTTTTCGCCATCTAATCAGGGAAGCGGCCGAGTTAATTAAGGATGTAAACAAACTGTCTCTTTGGGCATTATAAGGAGGCGATGTTTGACGCGTGACAGTTGATTTGTGACCCTGACAAACATTGTCGGCTCTTCACGCTATCATTATTATAACTGTTCCCAACAGATTTGCATTATTGTCAATATTGCTAATAATTTAATTCGGCTTCGCGAGGTTGCCGATCAATTATACAGTATCTTGTAAAAATGAAGAACGAAGCTTTTTTTGTATTGATTGTATTTGGCTTATCTAAATGGTACTATATAACAATGATCGAAACAGAAACTCTGTCGAAAAGATTTTATTTTGCAATCCTCCTTAAGAGTCTTAGTCTGATGATGTGCCGATGCAGAAAGAGCAAAACAATACTTTGTTATATAGAAACCGGGGTCTAGTAAAGTAACCGCTGTATGAATTATTGATGGGAGTTTCACTACTGGGATTTACCAATGGAGTACTGTAAGATACATGACATCCCGGCATATTTTCGGACTCGTCCCACGAGAGAGAACCTCGTGCACCCGACTAGGCTAGTAAGTGGCTCGACGGAAGTTTCCAGGAACGTTTTTTGTTCTTCTTCCGTCTCTGTAGCTCCAGGATAATTTAGTTTTCCCCCACCTCCCGAAGGAATGAGCTTGTCCGAAAAGACTTGGTAACTTTAGTTTGTTTGGCTCGGCGATCCTTGCGCAGCGGACCATTATTCAGAATTCTATGGAATAAACTGAAAGTAATCATTCGTAAATAACTTTTTTAAAAAAAAAATTACAATTAAAACACCGTTATTTAGTGAAAAAGAATTAAAATACTTTATCCCCAGACGGTTGTTATGCCAATGATGCTACGAATGGATGGAATACTGTATCTTGGATAACGGCAACGACAGGAAGAGTTTATTTTCGATTGTGCCGAGGATAGTTCCTTTCGGAGAAGAGGAGGGGAAGAAGTCGGTGCATGTGACAGAGAATGCTGTTGCCCGACAGAAGAAAGTCCGTTGCCAATGGTTACCGGTGGAAATAACCGGGTCTCCAGTCAATAAATGGGTGTTTGCTAAGATTCGGGGCACGCGCCAAGACGAACGGAAGTCGAAACTGGTTTGGAAGTGTCCAACTTCCGGTAAGCTATCGACAGCTGGCATTTTAATGAAAGATTGATTTCGGTCGACAGGAGAGAAGAAGAGAAAAAAACCTTACCCTTCATTTCCCGTCCCTCGAGGTAGATATTAGACGTCAAGATAAGACCGTATCGATTGACGGCGGGTCAATGAGTACCGTTAGAACTGTATTCAAACAGCCCGATACCGGAGCTATGACATATAACGGTGATTTTTCTTCACTCTGTGCTGGCCAATTCGGTCTCTCCCATTGTTCTGCCCGACCACTTCTTCAAAACGTGAAACGTCGTTAAGAAAATTCTCGTGTCTCCCGCACCTCTGCTTCCTGATATTTCTCTCCTTTTTTCTACATAGAAATAAACAGGTGCTCTGCGATAATCTAAAATATCGAATTTCGACACCTCTCCTGTTTCCATTGATCGCCTTGTTGCGCCTATTTGACTTATCCGTATTTATTTACGATCGGAGTTAGTAGGAGGGAGGGGAAAGAAGTCGCAGTTATATGGCTCATTGTAGATATGCCACACCATTGCTTTACACATAAGTCTTTTTTTCTTTCGTTCTATGTTTTCTTCACTCGATAAAACTATGTGAATAATGTATTTTTCTACAGTTTTCGGCTATTGGCATCCCTCTCCAACTAACGAAAATAAGGGGAGGACGGAAAAAAATATATGAAACTTAATGAAATCGCGTGTTTAAATTTAATAAACAAATTTCTGAGTAGATTTCTCATAAATGTTGACAGGTTACTCGAAAAGGTCTTTTTAATTAAAATAGATCCAATCTAGAGTAACCTATAAAAAGAGTATTTCTATACTTAAATACACTTTATGAATATTATCTTCGGGTAAACTCCAGTAAAGATAAAATTCAAATTTATTCAGCAAAACGTGACTAAGTTAGAATACTTTTCACAAAAACTAAAAATTATCTTAACAGATTAGAATTCGTAATTATTATTTGAATAGGATAGCGTTGTTTGAGATACGGTTGAAGTGAATATAATTAAATAATGAAAGATTTGGAGATAATCCTCTTCCGCGTAAGCGCTTGTATGAACCGTTTGACCGTTTGAATATTTTCTAAGAGTAAGTTTTAAAAAAATCAGTAATATATATATATATATATATTAAAGAAGAATATTAAAAATTTAATGTTAAATTTATCAGTTTTAAGTCGCCGGTTCGTTATAAATTAAACATCGAAATTGAATGGCCCAAGGCACGACATCCATATTAGAAACTCATAATCCTTTCAAATTACAACTAATCGCTTTTTTACGTTTTGATTCTTCTTGCGCTTTCTAATTACATTCTCTCTAATTGACTAATTAACAATTGATATAATTAGAATTTACTAGTCTCGTTCGGGATACGGTCGACGTGAATAAACTAATTCAACATTTCATTCAGAATTTTATTATTATTTTTTTTCACATTGCAACAACGAAAACATCACATTGCAAACATTGAATCTTCTTGTAAGCAAACGAGAATTGACTGATTTTACGTTACATTATCGTTATTATTATTATTTTTTTCGGAACGTTTCTGGCAAAAACGTTTTTTTTTTAACTCGTAAATGCAGAATGGCGCGTTGATGGTGGCGTATTGCCAGCGCATCACATCACACGTCAAGAAAACGACCACCTCCTTCGGAGACGGAATTGAAACCGTGAAGTTGCGGTTTGAACGAGAGAAAGGGTAGAAAAAAAAAAGAAAAAAAAGAGTAAAAACCTCGCGTGACGCGTGAACGTTTTCGTGAATCTTCAATTTAAGAAACGAACCGAATTTTTACCTAACGTTATCTCTTAACGTATGAGAAGAGAGAGAGAGAGAGGTAGGCTCTTACACCTTCGTTCTTGTTTATTTAAGTCGACTGAGGACAGCTGTGTGTTTGCCTAAGGCTGTTTTTCTAGATGGTCGAAACACCGATAAGATGACGTTTGTCTTGCAGTGGGAATGCTCAAAGATACACATACGCCATTCTAACTCGATGGTAATCGCATTAAATAACAGTAACAATAATTATTGTCGTATCTTTGTTACTTTTTTACGGTTGGAAAACTTCGTAAAAAATTCTTATTTTAACAATTATTTTAAGTTTTATTATAATTTATTATTCAAAAATAACTTTTAATTCTTTTTTTTCGTGAGTAATATATTTTTAAAAATATACATATATACTGTTTTAAAGCTATTGAAATTTATGAATGGATGCACGTTTCCTCCCTGTTTTACCCTATTTAGTTAACAATAAAAAAGAAGATATATGGTTTAAAAAAGTTTTTTTTTTTCTCTGTTAAGAACTACATTATCTTTATTACGACATTTCGTACATAAATCATCCTCAGCACTAATTTTTAAAGCACTTTAAATCAGTTATCTCGTTAATCCTATTGAAATCCGGATGATTTAAGATTTATTTATCTTATAAAAAAAAAATAAATTTTTATAAAAATTTAATGCGTATTTTTTCTTTTTCGAACGTTGTATTCAAGGGAAAAAAAAGTACGTCTTTTAATTTCTAAAATTATTTTATTTTATTTTTTATAAGAAAAACTGTTTGAATTATGTTAATAAACACTAAAGTAGAAATCTGTAATATTAAAAAAAATCCAAATTTGTATCTCATTCGGTATTTTAGGCGATATAATATAAGAAGCGGGGAAAAAACAGTAAAATTGAAGTAATAAAACGGGGTCATATAAAATAAACAATGGAAATAAAATATAAAAATGATTTATGAATTGTTAAATATAGGCTAGTTTCTAGTTACGTTACTCTATAGGCATCGAGTAATATTTCTAATTGAATTTCTTGCATTTTAATGATTTAGGTGGTTCCTACAAAAAATCCATCCGAATGTTGATAATCGTCGACGCCAGATGGCAACACGTGACGGGTGTAGAAACTAGAGTCTGCTCGACACAGAACGGTTGTTTCGACGTTCTAGTTTCCTGCAAAACCGACAGCCAGTAGCAGCTCTCCTATAGTTCAGAGGAAAGTAGTTTGGTGAGTGGTTTAACTACTTTACAAAACCATTTTATTTTAAACCTAAGTTAATATAAGACGACCCTATCGTATTACTCAAGCAATAAACATCAATGCGTTTAATATAGTATTTACGATAACGACAACCATCCCTTCTCAGATCTCTCGTTTGATTTAGAGTAGATCGTCCCAACAAAATACTTTTCTTCGTGCTAAAGATTGATCAAAAAAGAAAAGAAAGAAAGAAAGAATACGGTCTTTTCTCATTTGTAAAATTTTGTTTTACTTGTCAAAAAATCAAATAATCCTAGTTTAAATTTCCCGGCAGTTTTTCCGTCAACGTTATCTGCAAGATGGACATCACGTGTTTAAGTTTTCGACTTTTTTTTCTCCTCCCTCCTCTTGTCAAAGTACAGTACATCTGCTATAAAGAACAGAGAAATGTGATGATTCTAATTGAAGGACGTTATGCAATATTTTTCTTTTACTTTCTATTTAGTCTGGAAAGCATTAAGAATCGGATCGTATTACTAAGAAACGTTTATTTACTTTATGCAAAATCTATTTTTTTTTTCTTTTTACGTTTTTATGAATTAAAGGATTTTTGACTCTGGTGTTTTATGGAAGGTTCATTTCTTTTTTTTTTTCTTTTTTATTTTTAAAAATGTTTGAAAAATTTAAAACTTTTTAATAAGAAAATATTCTTAAAGTATCGTTCATTCATTTTTTTAAAAAATAAATTTAATAAAACTCGTATTTAAAGGTTCGCGTGTGAATTCGAATCGATCTTTAATCGATGTAAATCTTCGCTCAGAAGATGGAATGTTTTGAAATATTTTTGTAAATATTAATTATGTTGTTGTAGAAACTATAATTTTCTACTTAAATAGTGTTTTTATTGAAAGAGTTTTCTCCATTTTTCCATTTTTTTCCATGATTGGGCGCATCTGGTGGGAAGAAGAGAGAACTAGCTTCGGATGGTAATGATGATGGAATGGATGTTAATGTTGCGTAACATCCGCAGATCATTCTTTTCGACTGTCTTCCAAATCTACTGAATCATATCCGTTCAGGTGATTCAGCTCGACACATTTATCCTCATTATTTAAGCCCTTTTCCTAAAAACCAAAAGAATTATCTTCCAAGACATTAATCATTACCGATATAATTCCATACAAAGTTGATTTAACGTTACCATAATAAAGAAATTCTTCCATTCTCGATATTATATCCTTCAAGTGCCGATAATTTGGGTTATTTTAAAAGTAAAAATTTTCTTTTCTTTAAATTTAAAAAAAAAAAATGAATAAAATTATGGTGATTTTCCAGCGATCAAATAAGATCGATAATCGTATAAAAATGTTGATTAACTTCTACTAAATTATCTTTTGGTTCATAACCAAGATAGAGTAGGTCTGTCATCATTATCTGTACATTTAACAATAGGGAGTTAGTTTCTCGATCCGTCAGTAATGGTGTCGTTAGTGAAGAAATCATCACAAATCCTCCTTCGATCATTGATAGGAGTTACGTGTCTGGATGGGAAGATGGCTAGAAAAAAGAAAGGATACCCTAGTGTTTGTATGTTGGCAGTTACCTGCTCGATTTGTCACGATAGATTTTAACCAGATAAGGCTCGTATCTGTTAGCTAAATGGTTAGAAAGGAGTCGTATCTACCTGAAACGTTTAAATAAAAGCTTAAAAGATCCAGTGTTTCATTAATGTAGTTCTCGTGATGACGTAGGTCGTTGAAAGGATGGCTGCACAATTAGCTAGGGAGGAATTACATTTCATGAACTAGAAAATGACCGAGCCAGGATCATTAGGACAGTAAAGGATGTCGTCGATCTGTCATTAACGGAGATAATATGGATCTATGAATGAAAGATCTCCCATCTTTGATTACCGGCAATGAAGAAAATTTTCTTATTTTCCTCATAAAAGAAATCGTTCCTTTACCATTCATTCACATATATTGCAACGAAGATGGAAAGTCGAACTTTGACTCCTTCAAAGACGCGACGTTTCAATCAATTAGGAAATTGCAATGTCTTCCATTCGACCGTAGTACTAGTAGCAGAAGCAGCAGCAGCAGCAGCAGCAGCAGCAGTAGCACTACGCGAGTTACATTCGATTGACATTGAAGCCACGTTCTGGCTAGTTACCTGTCAACAACAGCTACACCGGTCGGTAACTAGAAACGTGGAAAGAATAGCAGTAACCTGGTAATCGTATCCAAGTTTTACAGTAGATCGAGGTTGTCAGTACCGTGATATATCGCGAATTGTTGAGAATTCATTAACAATTCTCTCTACTATAGACATATACAACATTAATTTCGGTGAAAGTAAATATTAAATTGCACGAATTGTCGTCGGCTCACTCCACCCTTTCATTACGCCCTTAGTTTGACCGAGCTGGTATTTGAAGCGTTGATGAATTCATCACAGTTTTCGCAATAAGCTTCTCCTCTCCCTCTTTTGTTATTGTCTGTACTTCTCACATTGATCCATCAGTTTCCATTCTGGATTAAATTTTGCACTTTGCACAAAATTTTCAAGTTTCCTCTTGTTTAATTTGCAAATATAAACTTTAATTCTACCTGCAATAACTTTTTTCCTCTTCTTTACTCTCTACTGTATTCATTTCCCCAACAACAACAACAACAACAAGAAAAAACAAACATAATGAATACACGCGTACATTTAATTTACAGATAAATTAATTATAAATTTAAAGTTTATTACATTTATTTTAATATTTTTATAAGCTTACAAATTTGATAGATTGATGCAATGTTCTGTAATTGCTTCCAGTTCGAAGTTTAAAGTGAGAATACTTTTTTCTAATATATATACTGTATATATATATATATATAATATAATAATTAAATAAAATTTAATAATATTTAAATTTTGTAAATCTTGTATAAATGATTCTAAACTAATTATTTAATCTTTAAAATTAGTTTTCAAGTAATTTAATTTATATTCTATCTTCTCAAATATTTGCATAAGGTTGCGCATTTCTCTAGATATTGCTTTTTTAAAAAATATGTATATTTTTCAAGCCGTAACGTAGTACGTTTAAAGATGAAGAATTTATTCAATATTATCATAAAAATAAAAATTTTTTAAATATGTATTATGTTATTTATTACAAAAATTTTCTCTCAATGAATAAGAACATTGAATTAAAACATTTTTCTAAAAATAACCGATTTACGTTGGATAAAATTGATTTTTTTAAAAAAAAAACCTGGTTTTGTACGTTTCCAATTCAGAATTTTAAAAAAAATAATTAAAAACAGAATAATTTTTTTTGAAAATTTCTTACGTCGAATGATTAAAAATTATTCTTTCTACTTTTTTTTTTTGGTAACAAAAGATTTATAATGAATGATTTTTCTTTAAAAAAAAAAAACTTTTCAATTGCGATACTATTTTTATTCAGAAAAAATTATATTTTTAGTGAAATTTTCTATTAGGAAAATGTAAAAAATAATAATAAATAAATATTTCTGTAATATTTTATAAATAATTTCATAAATCCAGGTTTATTTCTACTGTAAATAAGCGAATATAGTTGTAAAGATGATGCAATTTTTATTAGAAAAATTGCAAAAGTATATATATTTTTTAGAAGAATAGGAATAAATTTCTAATTCTAGTAAAGAATCTTCATAGTTTTATTGATCTGAAAGACTTAATTCCGTATCAGCCATAGAGTTTTTCATAGACGTGTGAGAAGTATCTGAAAAAGTACATCGTTTGATACCGAGCACCTAGATTGGATGCGATCATTATCTGGTTACGTCTATACTAAGATGAAAATATGTTTCTATTTAAAAAAAAAAAGATGAAAAGAACAGATTCTTTTATCAGTATACGTAAAATGAAAAAGTTCATTGACGAACAAATGTAATATAAGCTGTGAGAAATAGATTTTTGTGCGATAAAACTCGAAGAAAAATATGGAGGAATGGATTGAATACAATTAGTTAATGGCATGAAAGATATAGACCAAATATTTCGTGAAATATTATTATTATTTAGAAAAATATAGAAAAATATTTGTATAAATGTACAATAGAACTAATGGAGTGAGAAATAAATAACATTGATAAGCTTGCTATAAAATATCATTTCTTCTTTTGCTTAAATCGTTTCGAAATTTAATCAAGTCGAATAGTTTTTTTTTTTTTTAATTTTTTTTTAAATTGGAAAATATAAAATGTATGATATAATATATCGAAGTGAAAAACTAATAGTTTATTCTTAGATAAATTAATTTTGAAATGTTTATTTTTAGAAGTGCGCAAATGATATTTTGAAAATAAACATTGTTCTAAAATAGAGTTCGACTTTAGTGTAACATTTTCTTAGCTTAGTGCATTGACTTTATAGTAAATCCAAACTATAGAGTTCGGTTGTGAGACGTGAAGGGATGCTCAAGGGTCACATGGGTAGCCATTCAAGCGTTAATATTGAAAGGAGGTTGGGAAGATGGATATCGCTTCTGAAAGGCACATATACTGACAGATCAAAAGGGCAAATATTCCTCTTTCGATTTATTTTAGGACTGAAAAAAAGAAAACAATTTAAAATCTTTTATAAATTTAACAAATTTGTATAAAAGATAATTCGCTTTTCTTTACACACACACACACACACACACACACACAAATTTATTTCAATATTCGCAATGGTTTTTCAATAGGAGTAAAGAGGCATATAAATTGATTTTTTTTCATCAATTTTTTATTATAAATATATTAAATTTAATTTCAACTTAAGGATATTTTTAATTATGAATTTAAATGTAGAAAAAATATAGTAATAAAATGTTATTTTTTTCGATATTGACAAATATTTTTATTGATGTTCTTTAATAAAAAAAAAGAAGGATATTATTTTTCCAATTTCAGAAACGTCACATTTTTTATTGTTATTTTTAGCATTTTATACAACATTTTTAATCCGACAAGAATATTAATAACGTGATTGGATTTATAAGAGAATTTTAAAAATATTTTAATAAACTTACACCTTATTAATTTTAATGAAGTCTTATTTTATAATAATAATAATAATAATAAAAAATTATGAATATAACAATGCTAGATATGAATATTTATGAAAATAAAAGCATTTATAAAATTCATCACGCCCTTTGTAACGTTAAAGCACCAATATAATAAGCTATAAAAGGAGGATCTAAATTACGTTGCTTACACTTTAAATAATGGTGACGTAAATTTATCGATTTAGACTCAATTTGGTTAAAAATAGAACTCCCATTGGCCTTAATTACCTTGCGAAATAGCTTAACTTTGAAAGTTTTACATTATGATGCTCTGTTTTACAAGAGAATTTGCTGTAGGCATAATTACATCAATTAGTTGAATAAGTCAAAAAGAACTAAAATACTAATCTTGATTTATTTAATTGGAATGAACTAAGATCTCTGCTAGTTTAATCCGGTTTCTGACGGGGAATTTATTGGTAGCAAGCAACGACTAAGCTCTAGGCAATTAATTCTCAGCATCCACCAATGGAGGCAGACTTGCCCAATGACCCAAGAGTTCTGTGTACCATTCGACAGATTTTCTTCCTCTTAAAGCCTATCATAACAACCATCGTTTATATGGAATCTTTCACGTTGTATATCTAGACTTTTTTTTATTTTGTTTCTAAAACACTGGGGATTTTGTTTTTCGAATGTTTAATTCGTATACTAAATCATTCATATTGTGTATTTAGATTTTTGATTTATAATAAAAAACACTGGGAGTTTTTATATATAAACGTTCATTCAATTCGTGCATTAAAATAGAAAAGAAGAAAATAAAATTTCGTTAAAAATTTTAAGGAAACTTGTGCTAAAATATGAAAATTTTGAAGAAGCAAAGGTTTTTTTTTTCTGAATATTTAATCTACACACCAAATATTATTAGTTGAAATTTTACCTTAAAAGTATTCTGTTCTTAAAATATTTATTTTTAAAATATTTAACAATACGAGCGCACCTTATCAGGGAATTTAGTAAAGTGTACAAAATGGATTAGAATTGATAAGTCTATAGTTTATCTGAAAACTGTTTGCTAACATAAGACCATTTTAAGATTACAGATTTAATGAGCTTTGCTAATAGGCTAATTTAAAATTTATGTTAATACCCGGTATTAAAATACCAAATTATGTTAACGTTACGAGTTTTTAATGAGTTTTTATTCGAATTCAATAGTCGGAAGAGCTACGAAAAAGGAATTCTTTACAAAGAGGATTTCATTATATTTAAGAACAACACCGACTTTCATTTACTTTTAGATATTCGCCACTGAGTTAAACTGTCTGAGAAGGAGCCTGGGGCTAGCTAAATTTCTCACACTCCCATTAGTAATCTATCATCATTTTTAGCCTGAAGTCACAAGACATTTGACAGGCGATTGTTGCTTGCATCCTTCAACTATACATCACTAACTTCAATGTTTCCTTTGCAACTCATCAAAAGAAAGACACTCCGCTATTGTGTAATGGATCCTCCGGGCTAAACTATCATCTTTCTTAGTTTTTAAATTCCCTTTTCACTTATCTGCTACGAAAAAAAAAATGCTGATTCCTTTTTAATTAATTATTAACATTAAGTACTTAATAAATCTAATTAAAAGAAAGTGTTTTTAATAAGACTAATAGGATAATAATCTTTTTTCTTCTTGCAAAGAAAACTAAGAGCAGAAAATGTTTTCGTTGCAATACGATAGATACAAAAAAGAAACGACGAAAAACTTAATATAGAAAGCAAGCATCAAATTATTAATATGGTAATGAATTCTGAGGATCATTAAATTAAAAAGTAAGCTCTGATATATTACCTCGTTTATTATAAGTTGTAACTATGCTCGAGTGAAGTGTGGGACGTTATTGAAACATGTAATAGTAACAATAATAATAATCCCATTTGACCTTGAAAATGGACTTTGGGTACAGGGTATTAGCAGTAGAACCTCCCTTGTCCTTTGCGTAATTACTGACTGCATCTATATTGTTTCTCGCACACCCGCTGTTAGACTCGAGTCCAGTTGTCATAGGAGGAGGTGAATCACTCTTCATCATTCTGTCTCGAGGGGGACATCAACTACATCCCTGCGGGAACCTTACCTAATTAGTAATTAATGGTATTTTCAGTGAACGAGAGAGAAAAATCCCTCCTAAGAATCCGGGTCGGTAGGGCCTTCAGAAATTTGTAGTTAACCTAACGAAGCATACCTTACTCTGTTTATACAGAGAGATTAACATTAACGATCCCAGCGAAACATTGTTTTCAATGTTTATCAGCTTTGGGTAGAGTAAAGTGTGCCAAAGGGATTAGAATCCAACTCAAACTGAATCGTTCGCATTCTTGTTTATATTTTATTCATTTGTTGAAAGAGGAAGTCGACTAGTTGTAAATATTTTAAAGACGTATTAATATGACTTATTCAACTTTTATATCTGAAACATTCGTCGCAGTTTTGACAATATTCGATCTATCAATAACTCGAGGTCGTCTCTAAACCACACTCCAATCTTCCTACTCGAAATCTATTCTTAATGGACCACTTTTAATGATAGTACAACCTCTATATATCCAGAAAACTTGATTTTTTTTCCTTTTATAACCTCTAGGAGGAATCAATATAAAGCAGTCCGTAGCTTTTGATATTATAAATCGATAATATTTGACAAGTTTCTTCCATTTCATAAACTTTGAAATATTATCCTCGAAATCAAATAAAATAAATAGATTCCTATTTTAGTAATCAATTTTTTTAAGAAATTCTTTAGGTTTTTTTTATGATTTATTTAATTCTTTTAGTTTAATAATCATTTCAAAGCATATTTTCTCAGCTTTGAACATTGCATCGCTCGGAATGCGATGTTGGACATCGAGTAAACAATGATTTTTGGCGCATTTTTCAATGACGCTATTAATCTTTGACGGAATGTTCTGTTTGCCATGTATGACGTACGATTTTAGATGCTTCCTATCGTATTATAATTCAATTTCTTCCGAATATGTCTAGAGTCATCAACATCAGTTTTGTTTTATCCGACATTACGCTTTCGTACCTTTGTTTCTCTTCTGTTTTCCCTCTTTTACTTAATATTTATTGAATTTTTTCTTTTCTTCACTCCATTTTCCGGCCTTTTTTGAATAAATTAGTAAAGAAATTACTTTATTGGATTATTATTATTATTTATTTATTTATTTATTTATTTATTGCTGTTTCTTTCCGTCTTTGTTTGTTTTATGTTACAAATTAGAAAAAGTTTCTAGTGCTAAAATTATTTGTTATTTGTTGTAAGATAATCACTGCGACCAATATAGGAAAGAGAAGTATGAAAGTACTGGCATCGGATTGGAGACAAAGCCATCTGTGCAGAGCTTGTAAGTAGTCTCCATGAATAATGGTAGCGGTAAATTGTGTGCATGACCAAGCTTCTCGAAGAGAAAAACATTCATTTGTGTGTCACAGCTAGCCTTATGCACGATTGATGTTTCTACGCAAGAACTTCAATATACGTAACATGTAGGAAGGCAAGTTGGAAAGTTTCCTAAACTATTGCACTGCCTTAGATACTTTTATGAGCCACATTCAGAAAGGGCGTAAAGATTTACTACAACGTAATGTATGCGTTCGTGTTTTTTCCATTTTTTTATATAAAAAAACTTCAATTTTTTTCTCATTCGTACAGGTTTCGATAAAATTTTATTTGAGAAACTTTTAACAATAAAAAAAAATAACAGAAAGCGAATAATTAATCGCCGTATTCATCTCGTAAACTTCCGTCGATTGGGGTCCAAAAACCAAGAAGATTCTAATGACTGGTCCTACGCCCGAGGAAGATTCGCCTATCTCGTGCCTCTTTTATCTCAACGTAGTCTTTCCATAGATTTTTCATTAAGTATAATCACATCCTCCTTTCAATATCTTTTCATTACTGTCCGTACATTTTTTCTCATTACTTTCCAGACTGTGGTGACAGCTTAGTTCAGTCGGTTTGGTCGCTTGTAGCTGCTCGTTTCCATATGAAGTTCATTCATCATTCGTTCTCTGAATATAAGCTTCGTGTCCGTCTTCCTTTGATCACTCTCTATTGACTGCATTATTAAAATGTTCTCGGGCTTCCCTTGCCTTGCTAAATTAAACACCGAGATTGACTACTGAAATTCGATAGCTTTAAGATTGGTTTATTTTCACTACTAATGAAAATACTTTCCTGCACGCGAATTCTTATTAAAGCAACGACTTAAGACTCCATCTTTCGACATTAATAAATAGAGACATCGAAACGAAACATCAATAAACAAATTTCTTTTTCTCATTCTGTCTTCGGAGGAAATGGAAGAGTCTAATTAATTGAATGCAGAAACAGTGGTAATTAATTAAGAATTCCAAGATGATCTTAACAATCGAATATATATGCGATCCGTTTAAATCCTTTATAATTATCACAGGTAGGATGTATACACTTTAGTAATTGTGTTTACAGTTAGGCCAATGCTAGAAGAGGGATTAACGTTCGTTGCTTCATTACTAAATAAGCCAGTCTGTCATTTGACAAACTGTCTAACCTTATATTCATATCTGGCTGTCACTCAAAGAGTGAAGCTTGTGCTAAACACATTCCACTGTTTTGTTGACAGTCGAGCTACCAAGACGTACCAGAAGATGACTGGGTACATATTGATCGTTCCACGAGTCTTCGCTTTTGACTGACAGAATTCCCGCCGCGTCTTGGTATCTCTTCCTCTTCGAATCATGTGATCAACTTGATGTGCTTTGTCCTTGGCGTGTCTTAATGTTAGCTTGTCATTCGAGTAGCTTGTGAATTGAATCTTGTCAAAGCGACAAGTCTATTAATGAAGCTGTTGGAAAAGGATAGTAGGTATTAGCATATTTAATTAGCCTTGTTTCGAGGGGCAACTTAGCCGAGAAATTCAATTATCGAATGTGTCTAATAGCGAATATAAGGTACAATATTTTCGTTGAGTCAACGGTCGATTCTCGAATTCGTTTGTTAGTGTATGATAGAGTTTAGTGTCAATAATAGTCGACTTTCTATCTCTCGCAGTGTTTACCCACACGTCTCTCTCTTACAGTTTCAATCATCGGTTGATGAACGATCGATCTGAGGAGATATAGGGTTGCAACTAAAGTCCATTTATCTTCCTGGACGTTGTATGAAATTTTGCATGAATTATCACTTTCATTTTCGATCGTTTCTAGTTTTAACGACGGTTTATTCTAACGATTAACATTTTTAACCGTTAGAATAAATTATCCTTTAACTGTTAAAAATCGATTTTTAACGGTGTTTTAAAGGTTCAAAATTTAAATATTAAGCCACTTATTTCTTCCTCTAGATTATTTATAAATAAATATATATATATATAAAAGGCGAATCAAATTGCGACTATATAAAAATTGCTTAGTTGTGTACGGAAGTAATAACCGTCGCGCTTGTACCATTACAATGATTTAGTTGGTATTATCCAGGCTACTTGACATCTTCCCGTACGAGTTACTGACTATAGTCATATGTACAGTACTAATGACAGCAATATCATTACGAACGATTTAGCTCTCTTAAATAAGGAACTCGATAGTTTTGCGACTTCCGAAACGAATCAAAAGTTGTTAAATCTTCTCTAGAACTTGCTGAATCTTCTCTAGAACGTCGAGAGTTAATTCGTAACGAAAGTGTTACGAATTAATTCGTTCTCGTAAAGTTTTTTTCACTGTTTTCTGTCGACCATTTGTGATAGCAAATTGAAAGCTGTTGAATTACGATCGTCTATGGTTATAAATATCCCGGCATGCACTTTTACGACACGGGAGGTGGAGAAGACGATAAATTTTCGGCACATCTGCTCCTACGATTGTTTTATGTAAGTCTCTCGTGGACATTTTTGTATAGACTGTATTGTATTCTAACAGCTAGACACACTATATGGCCAATTGATCTTTTCTCTATTAACTGGATACTCACTTTACATAGATCGAAACAATAAATATAACTTGATTTTCCTGCTGAAAAATTCGTTAAAAAGAACAGAAAAAACTGAAATATTTATTAGTTCTCACTGTTTGAATCTTTTTCGTATTTTTTATTTGATTTTATATAAACTAAACTATCATATATTAGCGAATACTGTAGCTAGTTGCTAGTGACTTTAACTCTCTGACTTTACAACTTCAATTTTGAGGTTTGTGACTTTTTTTAGCTTTTACTTTTGTAGCTTTAACTTTATAACTTGTGGCATTATAGCTTTAACTTTGTGGTTTTGTAGTTTTTACTTCGTAGCTTGCATTTTACAGGCAACTTTAGTAAATTTGTACCTTTCGTTTTGTAGCTTTATGGCTCCTGAATTGTTGTTTTTGTCGGCAATGTCGCTGAATATTTGCAACTTGATATTAAAATAAGTTGCACATTATAGAGAAATCTATAAATTAAATACTGCTCGAAGAGAAAAATACTGATTTGCTGACAGGTAATAATACATGAGTATCCGAATGAAGGTTACTTTTCGATAGATTTCTGGCGAAAAGAGTTACAGGAAACTGGTTTATAACACTTGAGGAAGTGATTATCATTACTTACTCGATGTTTCTTTAATGATGATAGCGTAAATAAATTAAAAGTTAGTTTCATTAGATACGTTCTAGAAATTGGTTTGATGAAAAACACGCGTGAAAAAGACGTAACCTAAAACACTCATTACCCGAAGTTGGTATAAAAGTCGGGTGTAAATGGGGAACGAAGGCTGTTTACCATGTTTATGTCCGTACACTCCTCGGGCACTTTTACCTGTATCTCTATAGTGAAGAGTGAAATTGACCTCGGTGTTTTAAATTTTAAAATAAGTTTGTGGGTAGAAATTATACCCGGTAGTATAAAAAAGAAGCGCGATAATGCTTCGTCCATAATGTATTCTGGACCCTTTCCTCTCTTGCATATATACTGTACATGTCATCTACATAATGTACTAGTAGTGGCAGAAAACCCTGGGGTCTTATAGCCTTCCTCTGCAATCTCACCGTCAACACAACGTTAGATGAAATTACTAAGTTTTCGTTGATGAAATTCTTGTAATAAAGACTTCGGAGATCTACTTCGTGCAGTTTGTCTTATTTGTCCTCTGGGATCGAAAGATTGGTTTGCAAGGAAATGCTTTCGAATTGTTTATCTTATATAAAAGATAAAGTACGATATTTATGCTTAGAATATACGAAATCGCATTTTTTCCATTTAAATATTTAAAAAAAAACTACAATATAATAGAACAACAATTCTTGTTTTCCTTTATTTTATAGAATATAAAATTCTCTCTTTCATTATTTTATTTAATTTTTATCTCTTATTTAACTTATCGTATGAATAATTAATTATTTTATAAACTTAAATGATTGATTAAGCATTAATTCTTAACGAAAATTATTATAATAATTTAATTTCTATTCTTATAAAATACTAATTTACAGTTTGATAGGTCGGTTCTTTGTTTTAAATAAATCCTTATTAGAATTGATCTAATTGATTAGAGTTAATTTTGATTTTAATAAGCTAATAATGGTGGATTAAATAATTTCGTGATGATGATATAGCGAGATTTTGATTGCTTTTGAAAGCAAAGCGGTAATTAATTAAGAAAAAAATCGATAATAACTTTTATCTACTATTTAATAGACTATATCTGTTCGCAATGGCATGAATAATACACATCAGAATATTAGTTACTCGGAATAAAACATCATGTACAGTACTCGAGTTGCTGTACGAAAGATTTTCTTAGAAGTACGGAATGTCTGGAGTACATTTATAGGTTAGATTATAAAGGTTTATCTAACAGTAAATCTATTTTAAGCCCTATAAAACCCGAAGTAAACTTTATATGGATAGGCTCTACATGCATAATATGTTCGTATAATAGGCATATTACCTTACAGTAATATTTCCAACCTGTTTACTCGAAGATCCCTTTTTAGCATTCCATTACTCAGAAATACGATCGCCACATACTAGTTCCATCTGTATTTTTATAATTAATTTTAGATTTTATTTAGGATTATTTAATCCGTGTATTATAGAGTTTATATTTGTAAAAATAATCGAAACATTAGAGTAAAATATATATATATATATACACATTATTTTTTCCTTATTTATTTAGCTGATTGCTTAGAGCAAATCACAGAGCTGCGGGTAGTTCGGAGCGGTTTTTATTTTCGTCATTTCGGCGCCACTTGTCAAAAATTGTTGATTAATTAGATGAAAAATATCTTTTCTCGTCGCTCTTTAATCTATAATTTCATTTTCACATAAATTATTTTTTTAAAAAAATAAACAATCGTCAATATAGAATAAAGAAAAGACTTGATTTCTGCGTATACCTAATGAGATATTAAAAAATAGTTTTTCAACTAAATACTTAACTAAATTATAAAATTTATTTAGAATTAAAATTTCTTGCTCATAACCCATTACTCTACGCTTTTAGATTTCGTTTAATACATTTAAATTTCTTTTAATGACGTTAAGCAGATTTATATAGGCCTATAGGGCCTATATATATATATTTTTTAATTTTAATTTTTGACATTTTTACGAAATATATTTTAAAAAAAATAAATTTTTAACTCTTACGTCGATACGAAAGCATGAAATTTTCGTTTTAATATTGAAAAATAAACTACTTACCAAAGGGATTTTAAGTTAATTAAGTGGATCAAATTCTTGTTTTGGAAAATGTAAGAGATGCATTAAACTCATTTTTCACCAATGAAATTTTCATTCATTTTTCCAAAGATTAAACTTTTATTAAAGATTTAAAACAAGAAAAGAATAAGAAACAATCGTTCCTCTCTATCCATAACAATCATTTATTGAACAACATTAACAATTTTCTAGAAAACAGATGTAAAAGATAAATTTTCTTACTTTAATCTGTCATTATTTTCAAAAATTCTTACTTTAATATTTTTATTTTTCGATTTTTATTAATTTTTAAATAAGAAATCTTATTTTAAACTTAAATATAAATCGATATTTAAATGATTTTTATTTTTATTATAGTTTATACAATTCATATAAATGGATAAATTAAATCTTAAAGAAGTAATATTTAAATTGGTTAGATTTAAAAAATAATAATAATACACGTATATATATATATATATGTAAATTTAAAAGTTTTATGCATTTAGTATATTAAATAAATAAAGTAAATTACTTAATTTATTATTTTTGTCTAAAATATAAATAATTTACTGTCTTTCCTTAACTTTTTACTCTAAAAATTTTTTTATCTTTAAACTCAAACTTTTAACTTTGTTAAATTGATTATAGGACCTATATTTTTTTAAATGTTATTTAATAAATTTTGCAACTTTTTTTTTTATTATAAATAAAAATTCATTCTGTTTTACTCGTTTATTGATTTATATTATCTTATTTTATGTTTTATATCGGCTGTAACCGAAATAAAAAATTGACGAAAAAAAATAAGTTACGAATTTTGTTCTATTATCTATTGATGATTCGAGGGAAATATGATGCTTTTATCTAACTTCTCTTGTTTTTGTTTGCTTTTATAACGATTAGAATTTATTATAATTACAAAAATAAGTTGTTTTTTTTTGTTTCAAGGTGTATTACACGTTAGAAAAATAGAGTTTAGATTAGATTGTAGGAAAATTCTCATGCGGAATTACGAATTGGCCCCGAGGTTGGGATTTCTGTAATTACTTTTATATTTATTGTCCAAGTTTTATTTGCGTTTATCATTCGGCGATTAATCTATGATTAATGTAGAATAAACAGAAATTTAATGAAAATTTGACATCATTAATCAAATTAACCTTATAAATTAAATATTTAAGTTAGAATGAATATCTAAATAGACATGCTCGTTTATAAAAGTTTCATCGACTAATAACGATTTCCATTAGCACATTTTATAACTGAGTTTACCTGTTTCTTCATTGTTTTTTTTTTGTTGTTGTTGTTTTTTAATAATAGTTTTAGTGATTTTATTTGACGAGGTAGAATTATGTATTATGGAATTTACGTTTTTTTTTTCTTTCTTCTTTTTTGCTGAATGCAAAGGGAAGGACTTCAGCAGAAATTAATCAGTAGATATAGAAGAATGTATCGAATGACTTATCGTCTTTGCGGCAGTTGTTGCAACGTGTTAGATGAATGTTATTCTCTCGTGCTAGTTTCAGAAAAGAGAAAAGAAACGTTCGAAATTGCATCGTTTTGGATGTACATCTGTTTTCGAAGAAAAGAAATCCACTCGAATAAGTAAGATTGCGTGATGACACCTTGTATCTGTTATCGGAATGAAAGTTTCAGGTAGTTTTTCACACACCTGTCACCGTTTTTGACCGGCGATATCGTTGAGGAAGATGGATGTTAGCTAGTAAGATGGTCGTTGCCATGACAACTTTGGTTTGAATTCAATTCTTGCAGATCACCTACCGTAATCTCTATCATCATTTTCCAACCCGCACTTAACCTAGCGTAATAGAAAATCCAGCCTTTCGGATTTCCATTCACACTTTAAGTCGGTTCTGATGACTCGAGCTTTCGAATCATTGCAAACCGGGATAATGTATTTGCTGTCATTTCCGTAAAAAGCCAAAGAAATTTTTTCTTCTTCTTTCTCGTTCGTCGCATCTTCTCGAGCACCATTAGATGATTGGCTAGCATGTCGGTCACTTTACAACGCTGACGGAAGACTTCCTGCTGGATAAAGACATTTCCGGTGACTGGGTGGTAATCTGGTGACAGAACCCCCGCAACTGTCGGATAAACGGTGCCCTTCTACTCTCTGTACATTGCTAGAAAGCACGCCTGATTGGATCTAACGTCTAGAATTTCCTAGATGCTCGCGTCAGCACGTCAAAAGCGTCGTTGTGTAGAGAGAAGCTGCGGTCACGTTCTCCTTGTCTGGCTGCATCTCAGCCTTGTAACTTCTATCGATGCTGACTGAATCATCTCATGCTAGCGAGTGATAATAACTTGGCTGTGTTGACGCTGTGACAGTAGTTTAGAGTATCTCGGATAAAGAATAACTCGCATCTTGCAATTGAATGAGTTTAGCTTCAATGGAACGAAAAAAAGCCTTTTGTGCGATTGGAAAATAGACAAGCCAGCTGCGCCACGTTAACCAGTGTAGCTGCATTGATGGGGTTGCTACAGTCAGACGTATAACTATTTAGCGATCTTTAAAACCAAGAATTTATCTCTTTTGTTACAATCGAAGGATCTTCGTATCCGTTTCGAAATTTAATCAGTAACAATTTCAAACCGAAATATATATATATATATTTTCTCTCTTTGCATTTGACAGGGCCACATACATTCTATATATCTTTGTGTACATTGGATCTGTCGATTTAACACGCGCTCAAAAAAAAAAAAAAAATAGAGCTATGGATCCTGGGTGAAAAGTGGATCTCGGTTCCACTTCCTCCGGTTTGAATAGCTAAGGTGATTTATTTCTTTACTTGGCACTCGGAATAGAGTTCGGCTTAACTGCTCGATCGATTCTTTATCTGCACTTCTCTCTCCATGGCTCCCTGGTCTACTGCACACTATGTAATCTGTGCAGTAGTAGACAAGAAACCATCTCCAAAACTTCAAACTGTGTGCAGATAGGTTAGTCTGTAGATTATAGGCCTTTTGAGAAGCACGTTTTTTGTCTCTACTCTTCTATACTAGATATACCTTGCATCTGTTTTATTTACGATGTTTTCATGTGCAGATCTTTCCAAAGAAATCTCTTATTTCCGATCAGATTTTTTTTTATGTAACTTATCTCTTGCATTTTTTAAATCTTTATAGTATTATTTTCATATTAAAATGCACTCCTGGTACAGTACATATACTTTGATAACAATACGTAATTTAACAAATGAATATAAAAGAAATTAAGAAAATTATTTAACCAAAATTTTATTTAATTTAAAAAAAAAAAAACAAATTTTTATTTACATTTTAAAAACAATTTTACATTTATTTTTTAAATATTAAATTAAGAAGAACTTAAGAATGAATCGGTCTGTTTTATTTATTTTAATTCTAATTTTTAATTAATTATACTTTAATTGATTGCCGTTAATTTAATTTTAATTTTTTAATATGAATTTTTAAAATTTTCTATTATTTAATAGTTGAGACGAATTGTGTAATTAAATATTTTACTTCTGACCTACGTGTTGAATTAAAAAATTACATAGAAATGTGGAATAATTAATTGTATAGCTCGTAGGAAAATTACTATAGTGAAAAGTACTGTTTGATTTTTGAAGTAAGAAATTTTTTGATGTAAAGAATAAAAAGAAGTTTTTCTTATAATTAATTTACATTGCTAATTTATTTTTTTTAAGTATATTTAATATCGGATACCGAGTTTTCCTTTCATTAATTCATTAATTTCGAAGAAATTCGTTAAAAGTAATTACAACCCAAATATTAATATGTAATGTTAATTATCGAAAATATTTTATAATGTACTTGTTAGCTTTTTATTTAAATATGCTGTGTTTTTTTTCTATTGATAAATAACATCAATTTAGTTATTTATGCGAAATTATAATGTTTAACACAAGTTTTTTTTAATGTTAAATTCACCAAGAGCATCATTTATCTTTCTTCTTGTTTTTTTCGGAGTTAATTTTATGGATTCATTTATGTTGACATATTATATAAGTTTATTATCGAGACATGTTTGTAAAGGTTTACAGTCTTTGATATGGTTTAATCTTTTAAGCAGATGTTTGTATAAAATAACAAGGGAAAAAATAACATGTGCTCTTGTCTAGAGGATCTGCATAATTTTGTTTAATTTGAAAAATTATAGGGTCTGCAACTGTAGCTATTATTAATGTACAGGACGAAAGAAAACGTTTTATTTTTTTTAAATATATATATATATATATGCTTAATATTCTAAATTAATGTATACAATTATTTTATGCATTAAATTAATAATGAGTTTATTATAAAAAAATGTTTATATTTGTGTTAAAAGTATAGGTTAATTGTGTGATACTTCATTCTTCTATATGATCTTTTCTATAATCTGATCCTTCTCTTTAACATGATCTCCATTTTCCTACATTATCCTTCTCTCTAACAGCCTTATTATCATGGGAATTGTAGTAAAGTGTTAGAAAGATATTTAAAACACTTTAACTTTGTTTTCTAAAAATGTAATTATAAGACCTTTGTAGAATGAGAATTATCGTAATAAATTTTAAATACTAATTAATAAAATATATACAAAAAAAAATTGTAAAAATTTTCCATCAAACTAGCAAACAAAACCAAAGATTTTTTTTTTTAGATAGTGAGACAATTGTTTGTAAATATATCCATATAAATAGATTCTAGTAAATTATAAAATTATATCATTTAATTGATATTGTATATAGAGTAAAAGAAGGGCTATTTTTTCAGAAAAGAGTCCACACAATGGTGCCACCTAATTTAGAAGGATCCCTTTAGTAGCTGTGGCACTCGTGGATGTAGCTAGTTTCCCCCAGAGGCTACTTTTCCAGAAATTGTCAGTGGCACTATATGTCGTATTGACCCAACGATAAGGTACGAGGATCAGAATAAGAGTTGCATTTTATCACGTGGTCTGCGGACCACGAAACTGAAATACGCTTTAAAAATAGGAAATTTTCTTTATAATTCAGAAGAATGTCTCATTACTTTTTATAATTTTAGGTTTTGTGTATACGTGTATATAAAATTTTTTTTTTTCTTTTGACAGTAACTAATAGTTATTTATACGGGTTTCTAGCTGGAAGTCATTCTTTTCTTCAAGTTCTAATTTGCAATAGTGTAATCGGAACTGGACTCATACATCATATCGAGACGACGATTGATCATGTTGCTTTCTGTGGGAATTTACTCCACTGTCATACTTTGACTGAGTCATACAGCAGAAAAATCAAAATAATATAACTTATATATTCTTCTTACTTACAGACACACGTACAGCACTTACACACTTACTTACAGCACATACGTAATTTATATTTTATATGTCTTTTTTAATATTTTAGCAAGTTGTATGAAACTTCTGTTTAAATTGAAAAAAAAACACATGTGTTTCTGTTTAATTAAATGCCTTAATTAACGATTTAAATAGAATTTATTATGTTATTTTAATACGAAGAATGAATGATTCACATTTCCTGTAGACTTTATACAAATTATATAATTTTATATATACTTCAATTAGAGATACGTTGGATTCTTTAGTCGACGATGAAAATTGTACCAAAGAGAGCAAATAAAATGAACAATAATTATTGTTAGAGTTTTTCTTTATCAATACCTTATTATTTTTTTATATAGAAGATGTAATTTGAGTGAAGCTCTTGCTCGTATCCCGTTTTGAAACCAATTACAAGATGCTTAAGTGTGGGTTTTAACGAACCGAAAGGTTTTTCTTCCCTTTACGAAATAACAAGAAAAAAAAAAGTAGTTAGGTTAGTCGTCGTGTCCCCAGACGATTGAACACAGATTAGAAAAGACAGTATTGTATTGGGGAACGAAGAGAGAAGATTATGTATCTCCAATTGTTAGTTGCTGTTAGGGAAGATAGAATTGTATGCAGATGATTGAGATGTCTAGAGGTCCCACAAGGGGTTAGGTAGTCGGTGTAACGTGGTAATTGGCCACAGTACTAAGAACGAGGCGGGACCGTGATTAGCTACAACACATGTAAGCAGGATGTGGAAGTGGTTTTTGTTCTTCTGTCGTCGCCTCGAGGATTTCCCTCCAACCGTCAAATGTGCGTATCGAGGCAAACTGTAATTATCTGTCGAAATTAACGGTGTTGGCTAGTCAAAGAAAAGCTATACTTGCATGGTAAAAATTGATTTACTTTACAGTCCTATGTGGTTTGTTTTTGTGTTGGAAGTTGTTAAATTCTTTTATTATTATTATTTTTTTGGTTGCCATATTTAATAACTTTATTAACTCCTGTTAAAATTAAAATGATTACATTCGATTTTAAAATAACCACCCTTACTTTATTAACTATAAAAATCGATTTGTTTTACAATAATATAGTTTCGGTAGCCGAGTTAAACTGGATTATTCTTTTTTATTTATTTATTTTTTCGAAACATTAGCTGGTTCTTTTCGATTTTTCGAACTTGTTTTCCCTTCTGATGTGAAAAATTTAATGAAAAATTCCTGAAATCATTTCCGAAGTGGATAGCTAAGCTATGAGTCACGCTTTCTCTCAAAGTGTCGGAATTGAACGTCCAGTTGACTTTTATTAGAGGGAAAGCCAAACTTCTACAAAGCTGCATTCCTGACAGCCGCATGGATAACGTAGTTTAAATCGTACTGTGACTTTTCTTCTCTACCAAGTCAATAAAACTGGGTTGCGTTTTCAATTAAACCTTAGACCTTCGAGTTTCGTTCGATTTCTCTCGTGTTTTCTCGGATCCTCATTCTGAATTATTTTAAAATTTGCACACCGACAGATCGAAAGTACCAATTAAGCATAAAAGTAAGATAAGGTGACACACATCTGTCCGTAGAAGACAATATAAATCGACATATGGTCATTGACAGTTTCCGTAATGATGTGTGAAACAGCGTAAATGATATGCCAGAGACTATCTGTATCACACCATAAACCCATTTGGGAACAAACTACCAATTCACCTTCCCTCTGGGAAGGCAATTATATCTGGCCGATAAACACCACGTACTAATGCATGTAATTACCATTAGAGAATGTGAGATTTCTTAAGCCGAGATTTTTCTCAATGGATACTTTTCTAAATATTACTCCAATCTCATCTCTAACAAAATCACATTCTCTATATTATCTCTCTCTCCTCTAATTTCGGTTTTGTAAGAAACGGATATTGTGAAGCATTAGGAAAAAAAAAAGAGGAACGTTTTCTTTTTAGATACGAAACAAGCTCTTTCCATCACGTTCGATAGAAGTTTATTTCCATTAGCATTTGATGCTTCTACAATGTGAAGATAAACTTTGCTCCCATGTGGGTAGTAACCACGCGAACTGGCATTTCTAGAAAACGGGGTTGCGATTTGCTTTGCACTGCACTATTCTTGGATCTTTATTTGCCTCGATAGACATGCCAAGGTTTTTTTAATGGATTGTTCTTTAAAATACTAATGTTTTCGACTTTATTTACTTTGTTCATTTATATAAGAGTGAATAAATTTTACGAATCTAAAGACGAATCGAGTAAAAGATCATTTTTGACGTTTTTCGGTGGAAAAAAAAAAAAATGGAATTTTCTTTTGTCGATTTTATAAGTGAAAGAATTTTTATCTGATCGGTTAACTTAGAATCATTTCTTAGTCGATTGCTTTCTATGCATATCGTCATTTTATAGATGGATTCGTCTTTTTCCACGTGACAAAAATCTATCCAGTACAAATTCGTTACAACGGAAATTCAATTGGCTCTTTTAAGAATGAGCTTACTTTTGTGTCGCATTTCTCTTCAAATCTTCAGCTTCTTTTTCCTACTTTTTTTTTTTTTTTTAATAATTTAGTAACTTAGTCTTTACATTTAAAAAAAGTTTTTCCCACTCTTTTGAAATGTCATCTAATTGCTAAAAATGTCGTTACAAATTTAAAATTTTCGAAATTGTTAGCAAAAGTACTGTCATAAAACACTCAAGATCTTAATACCAAAAATTTTTGCCAATCTTTTACTACAAAAGCTGATATTTAATGTAACTTAGCGATTTATATCTGTGAACATATTCGAGAGAAGTGGAAAGTCGTGTACTATGTAATTAAACGCTCATTAAAATACAGGATTGATAATAGTCGCTTCCATTATTAATAAAATGTATATTTGTTCTTATATACGTATTTAGTAAACTTAAGTTTATATTTTCAAACTAAAACAAGCGTTAAAATTGGAATATTCCCTCCCTCGTTTTTTTTTTTTTTTAAATAAGAAAGATAAGTTAAATGTCCTTTATGAGGAAGAACTTCAGGCAAGCGTTAAATTTATCTTATTTTTTGGAAAGTTTTTAATAAATTTTAGCAATATTTTTATAAAGATAACTTTTGTACACGAGTTTTTACTTAGTTTCCTATTAAGAAAATGATGATAATTATTATTTTTGTTGTTTTTGATGGTGCATCATTAAAGGATAAATCAGTTCCTCGGTGTTTGGATTAACCACTGTTTGTTTTTAGCAATATATATTTTTGCTCATCACAACTGTATTGTAGTAAATGTCAAACAGAAAATAACGAATGTCATCTTTAATTAAGTTTTCGTCCGTTATAGCTCTCCCGCGGGACCGACGACCTCTTCTAATTACACGAAAATAATAGCACAAAGAAGAAATCTTCTGAAGGAAAAAAAAAGTAAATAAATAAATAAATAAATAAAAACACTCCTCGTAAACATTATCATGAGCAATTTCATTATTAGATATTGTTCATTTTTTTATTATGGGACTTTTAATACATAAAACCTAACATAAAAAATGTAAAATAAATTAAACTGAGTATATGTATCTTATAGAAATTTCTCAAGAATAATAAAACGTTTATGCACATGGTGTATAAAAAATAATTAGATTAGAATGCTATGCCAATTAAAGCCGGGTACACAAGTACCGGTATATACCTGACAGGTATATATATATATACAGGTAGGTGTTTACCCGGCTTAATAGATAAATATTTTCGAATGAAATGTTGGAATTTTGATTACCTTTGCAGAAAAAAAATATATATATACATGTATATTCTTTGTTTTACTTTATTTACTTAAATTAGTTTAAATAAAAACATTACTCGTCCTTTTACTATGTTATATTTAATTTTGTTATTACGCTGAAGGAAAATAAGACAAGCATTTAATTTCAATAAATAAAATTCTGTCTTTTTGATGGAAATTGTTTATTTAATTTAATATTTTATAATTAATTAATATTTGTCTTAATGTAAATGTAGTAATAAATTCTTAACTGTCGACTCAAATCACGCGAATAAAAGTGTGATTAATTCAAAATCGATGAGAAACAAAGAGAAAAATATTGTCGAAATTCGAGATTTTAATTTAAAAATCTGTCATATATTATTTATAAAATAACTGTTCCCGAATATTGCGTTTCACCAAATTTATCGGGATTATATGAAAATGCCACGAAGAAAATGATATGAAAACTAAATATCTCCATGTACTATACGTATATGCCTTTGATTTAATTTAATTTTAATTAAAAACGGCATTTAATAATAGATATAATCTCACTTTCACAAGAATATATACTGTTTAACTGAGATATTTCAGGCATAAACAGTTTTATTTACTGAATAAAATATTTATTACAATCGTTAAAGTAACTTGTATAAGACCTTCAAATATACTTGGCTCGAGTTTATACACAAAAAGTTTTAGATTAATTACAAATCTCTCCATACCGAACAAGTAAATTTGAATTAATCTTACATTTTTATATGGTATTTTTTTTTTTATTTACGAATGTAATTTACTTAAATTTTTGCTTAATAGCATTGAGTATATATTACAAAGTCTAATGCATTTGTATGGATAAAAATACTAAAAAAAAAAAAACCTTTTTGGTGAAAAATTTGAATAACTTTTAAGAATTAATCTCCTAATTGATATAATTCACTTTACTGTAAAATTATTCAAAAAAATATAAATACTTGACAAATTGTATTACGTTTATATTCATTTATTTTACATTTTTAAAACGAAAATAATTTTAAAAAAATTATTACTATTGAAATTTTTATTTTAAATATCCTTCGTTAACTTATATACAGTTATGTACTTGTGAGTATGAAAGATTATAAATTCTTTGATATTTTAATTTATTTTTCATGTAAATAAATGTAAAAGATCACTACTTATATTAGAAAAATTCAAAGAAATATTACTTGAAACTGTTTGTAAACCATTTTTTAATTTACATATTAATTAGCATGATAAGAAAAATAAGAAAATTAAATAAAATATATATATATTTTTATTCTAAAAAAGAAAAAAAAAATCTAATTTTATTTTATAACTTCAGTAATATAGTCAGAGATTTATTGAAAGTTCTTTATAGTTGTAAACAATTTACATAAAAATATCAGAGCAGTGTGATTTAAGTTTAAACTGTTTAAATTCATCACATAAAATGTTTTATACGGAATTACAATGAAGAGAATTTTATTTTATTATTAAAGCTTGTGTTTTTTTATATTTTTTAAAGTTTTTTTTTCATTAAAAATAAGTGAGTTTCTTTTATAGTTGCAAATATTTAACTACAGAATCCACATAAACTGGAAAATTTAAAGTAGTCTCACTTAATTTTGTTAATTGATTAAATTCAATTAAAACGAATGGTTTTTTTAATATATATATATATATATATATATATTAAATTTCCTCATTAAAGATTGTTTTATTTTGTATAAATTAATAATGGATCGAAACCGAATCGTGGAGTGAAAGGATGTTTTTTTTTTTTTTTTTGAATGTTTTCTAAACTTTCAACAGATTATAAATAAGATTAAAATAAAAATTTTAATCTTATTTTCGATTTATTAAAAATGCTTATATTTAAAATTATATTTTTCGATAATTTTCTGTATCTTATTTTTACTTGGAAGAGAGAACTTTTCGTCTCATGCATGCATGCATCGCTGCAATCTTTAGATTTGAGAAAAATCGATAGTGACTGTTACGAGAAAATATTAACCAAGAATCTTTTAACTTCATAGTATTTTGTTAAAAAGCACATTCGATAAGCCCTGTAGATTATTTTGCCAAAGAATAAATAGAGTCAAATCATATTTTTTTTTTTTAATTTTATTTTCTTCTTTTAGTAAAAAATAAAAATTCCGCATCGTAATCCTAGTTATTTATAGATTTCAAAATTTACCCAATCGTAAACAAACTCATTAAAGTTTTAATAAGAGAGACTTTAAGTCAATTAAAATGCAACACGCTTAAATTAAAATCATTTTAATTCTTTTGGAAAATCCAGAGAAATTTTTGAATTTTTTGGGATAAAGAAGATGGGTGAATTGATGCTTTGAAAACGTTATAGAGATATGTGTCTTCGAGAAATAATTGCATGTATTTTCCTTAAGTTAAATATTTATTCCTTCAAGTAGGCACTTGGACGATGGAAGGAGCGGTAAATTTCCTTTCTTGGCCAAAGAGTGCCTGTATCTGGGAATGTATATGACACAGAGGACATATCCCAGGCGCCTGACTGCGACACATGAGCGATGACGAAAGAAAGAAGCTTTCTAAAAACTTGATTCACGTCATTCTGAAGCTAGATACTTGCATGAAATTGCATCTCACTTTTGCAAACGTGAGAAATAAAAAAATCGTCAATCTTCGGTAAAAACCTGGAGTTTTTCTCTTTCTTACCTTATTTAAATAGTAATACTTCATTAAAAAAAAGAAAGAAAATGTAAAACTTGCAATTTCTAATACGAAAATTGTGTAAAGATTTTAATATTTGAGTAAATAAAATTTTAATTTTGTAATTTTTTTTTTTTAAGTTATAGGCCTATAACCTCACTTATCCATTAATCTAATGTCAAAATATGAGCCTAAACGTTTATAGATTTTTTTTTCCTTTAAGTGTCTGCTATAAATGGTAAGATTGAATCGGAAACTCTCAACTAACTTATAAAAAAATAGCATTTTTTTTAAAGAAAATATATAATGATAGACGTCGAATAAAGTAATCCTTATTGATGTATAAGGTGTAATCCCCAGTTTAAATCTCGCAGAGTTGAAAGTAACAGTCAATTATTAACCATTGTAGAGTTTTATAATAAATTTATATTTTGTATTGGTTAAGACGTATTTTTTTTTTTTTTTGCATTAAAGTATATAATGAAAGTCTCCGTCTACTTGTATATTTTGTATGGAAATGATCGAGTAATTACAGGACAAAGTAAAGATGACAACGATGTTGCACACAGTTCAGATGGGGTGGTGATGAATCTCTCTAATGGTGTCGTAGCGTCAATCAGTTTTTGTAGAACGTTTCGCCACGCAAAAGGCTCGTCTGACTCTACCATTCCCATGCTGAATATTTGTAGGCCAAAGTCTAAATAGATTTGCTCACGCAATTGGTTTTGTTCGTATAATTCGAAGGAAAAGAAAAGAAAATAGTAATAAAAAAAATGTAGAGCAAAGAGCATGAATGATTTCTGTTTGTTTTTAATGCATTATTCAAGATTTTCTATTTTATTTTAAATAATTAAACATGAGAAAATATTCTTAGTTATGAGAATTCTAGCGATAAAAATTGTAGTTTCGGTCCAAATATAAAAATCTTTTCTTCTTCTTCTCTTTCTACTTATTATTCAAAATCAACGTTGCCTCTGGATAGACTTTTCAGGCAAGAATGATTCCGGAAAGTTTGACAAAATGTATATACTTCGCGACTGTTTCGGTAGCTCCTGTTCAAAAATCTAGAAGGAAAGAAAAAAAAATCTCTATCAGACGAAGTGAAAAACACGTTTGGTACCTGGTAGAGTTAGCACGTTCAAACAGCCACTGAAAGGATCAATAGATCATTAGCCAGTGGAAGTTCCAGTCAACTTTAGACTGAAAGCCAACATCCTTATACCGTATCTTAGCTCGAGTCTCTAGCAGCTGGGTCAGCTCTGATAAAGTGCAAAAGAAAAAGTCAAACACTTTGCCTTTTTCATTTTCTTTCTTTAGTCTTTGGATACCGCGTACCCGGTTTACTACCATTGAGTTTCTCTTGATATAGATAAAATTAAAGTAGCATTTATCCCGTGGCATTAAAAAACACACACACACACACACACACACACCTAAAAAAATTCTATCTTCTGATGAATTTAACAGGAAAGTCGGTAGTTTTTTGAATATAAGTTAATTTAGATTTTAACCTAGTATTTCTGTAATAAGAATTATACTAGAGGTATCTTATTTACGAAATTTGTTCTGATAAAAAACTATTTTTCTTTCACTTTTTCACCTCCTCCATTTCCCTATCTGACTAGTTTTAAAAGTCACGTTTCACTAAACCTAATTAAAAAATAATGAGACGTTTATTTTATAAAAAAAAAAGTGTAGAAGAAAAAGAAAGGATGTTTCGTCTCATTAAAATTATTTGTTTTGGATAAAAGATGCTTTAGTTTCTATAAGCGAATATTAAAAATTTTCAGATGACGTATAAAAATCTACGCTGTAAACCTATTTTAAGTCATAATTACTATAAACTATTCGAAAATATTTGAATGAAAACAGTGTTAAATTTTAACGTAGAATATATATATATATTTTCTACGTATTTATTTTCTTTAAAAAAAAAACAATTTTATTTTAAAGTTATCACTCTATAACGTAAACGTTATAGTTATTTCTTCGAACCGGATGGAGAATTGATAGACACAAACAGGTCTAAATCCTGTATATGTCCACTCTTTTCCAACTATGGTTAGGCTAAATCGTTTTTGGTTTTGGCAAAATGCTGCTATAGACAGACACTAATGGTACCAAAGCGTATATAACTGAAGTTTATTTTATCAAGAAGCACTCGAAAACCTTCCATTTGCTTTTATGTCACCCTAATATTTTGAGACAAAAAGCGTTTACTGCTGACTGAAAGTTTTCTGTAAATAGAATCTTTAGTTCTGAAATAAAATCATAAGATCTAACTAAATTTCCTTTTTTACTATATCAAAAAATAGATAAGTTTATAAGCGTGTATATACTGTGTGTGTGTATATATATAAGAAATGGTTTAAAAAAAAATATATCTATAAAACGTAAAATATTTTCGAATCAAAGCAAGAATGGGCAATTTCCGAATATTTATTATATAAAAAATTCACTTCCAATTCATTAAAACTGTTTTATTTTATAGTTTAGAAACCATAAAAATGTTTGAATTACTAAACTAAATTATCGTTAATTTAATTCTTTTTTATATATAAAAAAAAATTTACATTTAAACATTGGTGAATCCTTATAGAATTTTTTTAAAAAAAATTAATTAAATTATTAAACTATTTAAAAGTACAAAAATTGTTATTTTTCTAAGCTTTTTAAAAGTATAATTTTATTACTTCTGCAGTTAGTTTCGGTTTATTAATCGTTAGATGGAAGGAATGACTCTATCCTAGACTTTAAAACTTGTTCCTTATTTAACTGGAGGAAAAATTGGAGTATTATATAATTTCAAATTAAAGTAGTCATTAAAGAAATCTTAAGAAAAGTGGTCTATAATTTAGTTCTGTTTTATGATCCTGTCGAGATGACACGCATCATTATAACTATTGAGTTAAAGCTATCATAAAACTCATTATCGGCTCTTATTGATCCTAAAAATCAATAAATTCAATATTTAATAATTATATTTATAATATATATATATATATTTTAATTTAAATCTTCTTTTTCTTCATCCGGAAGGCAGAAAAATTTGCTTAGTAAAGTTTAATTAAATTATAATGAAATGGCGATAAATTTTAATACTATTGTTTGTGTCTTTTTTTAATCGTTGAATTTAATTTAAATTAATTATCAATGAAGATCATTTATTTAAAAGGTAATTTATTATTATTTTTTACTGTACAACAATTGATTGACAAACTTGTTAAACGTGATTTTATTTGATGATTCCAAGGTTATTTTATTTATGTTTACGAAACTCGATTATAATTTCTCTTAGGAAAATTAAATTATTTTAAAAAATGAGGTAAATTTTAATATTATATTATTATTATATTATTATTATTATTATTATTATTATTAGGGATTTATTGAATTTTTTTTTTTGTTGTTGTTTTTAATAACAAAACAAGATTGAAGAAACGTGTTTTAGTTGGTAAGTTATAGTTAAATTTATTAAACAATTTTGATAATTAACTAGGAAAACTAACTATTAATTTGTATTTAATTCGATTTTAACTCATTTTTATTATACTTAAAATAAATATACTGTATATATATATAATTTCTTCTGTCGGTGAAGAAAATTTAAGTTTTCACAAGACCTTTATAACAAGAATATTCATTATTTATTCATCAATTTAAATAATTTACCTTAAAAAACATTTAAAATATAAAATTTCTAAGGAATAGTTAATTTACACAATTACTTTTTTTTTTTAAATTAAATTCTTTAGAATGAGAAATTTTTCATCCTATTTATTTTATATAAAGTTACTCAAGGTGTTCATTAATGCATGAAAGAAATTTTAGCGTATAAATAAATAAAATAATAGTATTTTAAATTTTATATATACCTAGATAATTTAAACGTTAAGTAATTTAATCAATTTAATTTCAATTAAATTAAATTCTAAAATATAAAATAAATCTAGAAAATCGTGTAGATTCTATTTCGTGTTTGAAGCCAATTGATGACAATATTAATATATTCTGTTCACGATCGTGTACATAAAAATATATGATCATTTTATCATCGATTTTTGACGTTATTAATATATAAAAAAAAAGAGGAAAAATCATGAATTATTTGATTAAAAAAAAGGGGGAGATTTTGTGAGGTGTTTTTATCTGGAATCCTTTTTTACAATAAACAAAATGTTGTTAGCAGATGGTTAATATACAGTCAGTGAAATCTAGTTTACGAGAAACGACAGAGAAAGACCCCCTTTTCTAGTTTCACTGCATGGTTAGTGTGAGTAGAAGTGGCACATAAAGTGTCCAACAGATGGACTGCTAGAACGGTTTTATTAGATGGTCGTCAACCTTGTGCTGTGATACAGTTATTTTATAGACATTGTAAGCTATACGGAGAGGGGAATGGTATTATATCTAACATAGGAAAATAATATTTATTCGACAGATCCTGTAAGATCGTGTGCGTAAAACTAGAGGAAAGATGTGTCACACCGAAAGATTATATATTATTATTATTAGCCTGTTATTTTTTTTATTTGAAATTTGAAAATAATTAAGAAAGTTCGAGGTAGTTTTTTATTAAATTACTTCGAGGAAATGGTAAAGTGCGTAGTAGTAAACCCTTCCTCTGCTTTAGCTGTCTAATTATATTAATATTGTAAAACTTTATCTATTACTGATACGGTTTGTTAATAAGGATAAGTCACGTTTCCATTTCTTGCTTGTTAGTCGAGAAACGAGAATGGAATAAGCTAACTTTCTTATAATTAGTCAGTGATTTCAAAATTTAGATTAAATTTATAATTTAGTAGAGTTAATATTTAGTGTCTTATATTTTAAAACTTTTAGATTTATTATATATTATAGAATTAATTCTAATTACTGTGCTATTGGTTTAAAATACCAAGAGAGTAATTGTGAAGTTATTTAAGAAATAAATTATTAATTAAAATATTTTTTAAATAAATAACTTTAATTTTTTTCGCAATTTATGTTTTCGATCTATTTTTGTTCTATAAAATAGATTAATTATAATGAATGTAGAAGCAAAAAAAAGCACCACGCCTGGCTTCCCGTGGACAATGCAAACCTTACAATGCAGACAATATTACTTCAATTACAGTCGATGTTGGAATCAATGGACACTGTAGTAACCATTTCCATCCCTCAATAAAGCAGATTGGTGGTGAACGAAACCCATTTGGCGATGGGCGGATATACATCTCGGTCTGTTTAATTAGTGGGTGCGCGTGAAAATGTGTCTTCGATTGATTTTTTTCTCCCCTCTTCTCACCCCCTGCAAGAGGCAATATCGGTGGTCCAGATGTTCCCCTGTGGGTCATTCCACTCTAATGGACTGTCGAAATCTTCCTTTGGCCAGACCCGTGATGCTTTACAGCACGACATTCAATCGATGCCTTCAAACCGAACTTTTTCCCAACTTCCTTCAATAAAACCCATTACAATGTAACCGTGGTCAGTTATCCAGACTGACGATTGTTCTCGCATCTTACCATTCTGTAGCTTTCACAAAACAACATCGATATCAAATTGAATTTTATGTCCAGCAATCGGTCTGTTAATTACTGCTGATAACGTCTTTATATAGTGCCGAATTATTTTATCTTAAAGGTAAATTTTTCTTTAAAATTTAATTAATTTAAACCGTGTGAAATCATTTTTTCATTAGTTCGTTGTCCTGAAGTACCTGGTAATTTGCATGTATTTTCTTGAGATGTTTTATATGTAATTTGATTTTAGAAAATGATTAGAATTCTGTAGTTTATTTTTCAATCGATATTTAGTTTGTAAAATTATTATATCTCTTCTGCTGAAAATTTTATTATTAGTTTGTTTGAGTTCGGTCATGTTCAATATCTGTAAAGCATCTTCACAAATCGTTGTTGTTGGTGAATGACACGCCTGGCAATATTCCAAACACATTCCACCAAACACTTTAAAGAATGCTTTCTTCTTTTTTTGTGTATGTGTGTTCTTTCGAAACCACTAGAAGAAAAAATATTGAATAGTTTAAATAATGACATATAAATTACAAACAGACTTTTCTTTGATAAATCAAAATAGCAAAAGATATTACCGAAAATATTTCATTTTAAAAAAGAAAGACAATTAGAGTTTTTGAACATTTTTTGAATTTTCTTTCTCCCTTTTTTTTAATATTAAAGTTATATAAGTTGAATTTATTTCAGGTGTTGATAGGGATGTTTATGTATTCTGTGGAAAGGTCGATTTACCTTGCTTGAAGAATGACTTCAGAAAATCAACGTCATATTTGAAATGAAGAACTTTCTGTATAGATATGTTCTTCGTTTCGAACATAGATTCCCCCCCTCTTTCTTTTGGGGTGCCAAAGAAAAACGATGTCTGACATAAAGGTGGATTTGATTGGATCGTTACTTCAATGCTTAGAAAGCAACCCGTCGGTGCTATTTCTGTCACTGTCTTGATGGTCTCCCCATTTTTGGCCTCTGTCTCCTGTGGACAGACGATCCTGAATCCCAAACTGCTTCTATCAGTCAGTTCGTGCTGCTTATCGACTGCCGCAGGAATGATTGGTAGAAAGAATTTAAGTAACGAAAATTCACCATATATTTTTGATATCCCTTTCTATAAATCTAGATTTACAAGAGTTTTTAAACGTTCTATACGTTTAAGATCGAGATTTTTAAATTTATAAAAGAATAAAGTATGATAAATTCCTACATTTTAGAAAGTAGAACAGTTTAAACCAATTAAAATCAATGAGGTCCTTCATAAAAAAATAAATAAAAAAAGACAAACGAATCAATCATAAGGAGTAATTCTTTACAATTTTTTCCTTATCCTGATATCAAAATAGCCTAAACAAAGTTGGCATGGCCTTCAATTTTTATCTCATAAGAATGATTAAGCACCGGTTAAAGTTGTCATCTTATTAAGTCATTCGTTTCAATCACACTTTTAAGTTAAGATCCTTTGCAAGAATTGCCACTCTGTTTAGTAGAGGGCGGCAGTTAAACATAAGATGTTTCTATCCCAATTAACTCGATGTGCTTTTTTATGATCCTCGGTTCTAGTGTAGTGTAGTTAGAGACCCTCTACGACCTCCGGCATCGTCCCCTTCTTTTTCCTCTCCTCACATAAATATCTTATCTATAGGTACCATCAACGCCTCGATCCAAACCTGGTTATATAACTGTCTGTAGGCGTTTATATCTAGTTAGATGATTCGACAAATATTTGCAAATATCTTTAACTTGTTTTTTTTTTTTTGCCTTGGCAATCTTCTTCGGCTTAAACGAAATTAGACATTTCTTAATGATATTCTTTCATGTCTTATCGTACTGAAGATCTTCGGAGTAATCTAACTGATATATAAATGCCAAATAATCGATGATTTCAGTCAATTTCCTATCAATAATATAGATCGGATCGGAAGAAATTTGGCCAAATTGACTCGTAAAAATAAAGTGATTTTCTTTTTCTTTTTTTTTTTTTAATATATATCGACGAACGTTAATAAAAATTACGAACATTCCTAGGCTTCTATCGTGTGATGAAAGTTGGATCAAGCTTTATTTCCTCAGAATTCCTTTAAAAAAAAGGTTGGGAATGTGTTTTTAGAAATTTGGAGGAAAATTAGGAATGTGTTTTTAGAAAAAAATGAGGAAAATTCTTTATAAAATTTGAGGAAAATTTAAAATTATGTGTTTGGAAAATTTGAGAATGATGAGATGCGTGCTTTTAGAAATTCAAAATTAAATATAAAATGTATTTTAGAAACCGTAACGAAGAATTAGAAACACGTTTCGAGAGCATTAAATGAAATTTTATAATTAAACAAATTAACTATTATTAAAACTTTTAGGCGATTTTGTAATTATTCATAATCATACCGGTAACAATTACGTTGACCCCTATTATTGTAATTTTAATCAGCAAATATAGTTTAATATAATAAACTATTTATATTCTCGAATAATATTTACAGTATATTGATAAATTAGTAAATAAAGTCAGATAATATCCTCTCAGTTTTATGGATTGGCCGAAATTTATTCAAACATTGTGTAGTCATAGTTACATACTGTTTATATGAACAACTAATTTCATTCTGAGTATGATCCATAATGCTTTAAATACGCTCTTGCATATCAACAGTTGAACATTTTCTTCAATGACTCTTTTAGAAAATACAAGTCTATGTTCCGCTCTTTAGAATATTTGTATGAATATATACATACAAATGAATATGCTGTACATATATTAATATAATCAACACTGCATAATCGCCGCGAAAGTTTGGTCATTTTAATATATGATTCGCGAATTTTTCGCGGTTTTCTATCTCACTTAATCTTTGCATAATATATTCATTTAATTGTAGAGAATATTTAGAATTAATTTTAATGTAATCCGTAATTATTTTCAATTATTTTTAGTCAAGTGTATAAGTAATTAAGATATCATTGATTCGCGTTTTTCGTCGAAAGTTTCTTTTCGAAAAAACAAAATTTCAACGTTTAATATGCATTAAGAACATATGTAAATGATATGCAATGCGAACATTTTCTAATTTTCGAAGACATGAAAACGGTAATCAATACTAAGCTAAATATGAACGATTTCTTGCCCATGTGGATATTTTGTTATCGTACAAAATATTCTTTTTACAACAAAGATTCTTTGGAAAATTTCAATATAATTAAACCCCCCCCCCAAAAAATAAAAAAAAAGAATTGTATTTTTTGAACTGACGAATAGAACTTTTCAACGAGGTCGACAGTTAATGTCATTTCTGTCTAAACGTAAATTTACTACGAAAAATTATTACTTTTACGTTCTTTCACGACAAACAAGTAGTGAAAATTGTTTCACGACACGTTTGTTTCTATTAAGAAATATATTATTATAATGAAAAGCAATATACAATCTATTATCACATTTTCTTTAACATCCTGTCACGGTTTGATTGATGTAACCAAATGAACTATCTGCTGATAAACGAAGTTCTTACAAGATACTTAATACAGTTTAGTGTACGATGATTATGATAGAGTTAAGATGATTTATAGAGAGTATTCAGTGTCCGATGTTAAAAATATGTTTGTATGATGGGTTTAGTCATGCAAAATACGTGTAAGTTGTTAATACTCACGGAATGACAATATTTCTTAACTGGCTTGTTAGACTAATTCGGAAATTTTCTTAATATTTTATACTTTCGTAGTTTAATAGAGATAGATACTTGTTAAAACGAATTTTCGTACGACGTATTTTGTTATCAATTACTTACATTATAATCAGTTACATAAATCATTGCAATGTAAAGTTGTTTAAATTGAGATTATTCTGTTTGTTCATGTACAATATATATATAAAAAATGTATATTTTTTGAAAATTTATTCGTGTTTGTAAACTTTTCATATTTTTAATGTTTAATTTAATTTTTTTTTTTATATATATATTTTTAATGTTTTTGAATAAACTAAATGATTGCTATTCCGTTTTATGTCCGCATAACCTATATGTAAATACATTTTTTTTTTAACTTTATCGGATATTTCTGAATAGATTATTATACTGTATATATCGTAAAACTAAAATAAATTATACAAACATTGAAACAATTCGTATCTAATTTATGCAAAATGCATAAAACTGGATAAGGAACAATAAAATAAATTCATAAAGAAGTGCCATTCATTTTTCATGTTCTAGTTTTATTTTCGAAATGAGATTTGAATTTTCTGAATTGATATTTTTCTTAAAATGAAATTTTTACATTTGAATTGATGTAGAAGAAGATTGTTAATGATAATAATAATAATAATAATATACGTTTTCCAACTCTATTCGGTCGACTTCTGTACAAATGAGACCGCGAATTACCGATTGGGGTAAGACACGTTTTAGAACTTCTAAATTAATCTTTAAACGTAATTTAATAAATATTAACTCAAAATATTGAAATTCGATTGGAAAGTTTAGAATTAATTCTGAAAATTTTAATGAAGTTCTTTGTTCTTGGATTCAAATTTTGCAACCATTTTTCGTTTTTCCTTACACTTTGTGCACCAAATGTCAAATAGGCCAATACATAGATAATAGTTATTTTGCATATGGGAAAGCGTGATAAGAAAATGCATATAAATTATGTATGTTAAAGCTATTTTCACCTTGCTTTGGACTAAAATGTGGTATAACCGTTAGAACCGATCAATAAGTCAGTAGTCCACTGAACAAACAATTGGGAAGATGTGAATAGATTATCTTTTCTTGTTCTATTTAATTAATTTTTCACGAGTTTTCTTGAACGTAAACACTCTTTTAATTTGTTTTTGATGATTAGCCTTTTTATATTTGAAGAAAATAAAAATTTAAAAAAAGAAATCTTTGTTCGATGTTTCGATAAAGATCGATTTTTTGATTAAATTCTTTATGCCCCCCACGAAATATCTTATGAGCCATTTTTATAGTTTTTGGACTATTTCTGAGCTTTCTTTGTCGAGGGTCCATATATGAATTTTAAAACAGAAAAGTGTTCCTTTGAAGAAAAGTACACCACCCATCGATAGAAGATACAGTGATGCAAATATTACCATAAATCGTGCAGCGGGGTAATTACAACATGGAACTATTAGATGTAAACTGATTATATAGGAAGGAAAGGGAATTCAAAAGAGCCCAATCCATATGGATTTGACTAATTAAGTAAACGGTATTTGAATTATAGTGCAATAGGGAAACTTCAATGCGGAGCATTCCATATCGGATTAGTATGCATATTGTATTCATTATAATCTGCAAAACTCATTGTTTCTCTATTAAACTAACTGTCAATCAGCTCTCTCCGTAGCTGCAATTGAGTTCTCATCCGACAACGATTAGCCCGTACCAGACAAAGAACAATAGCCACAGCAGCGTGTAGGTCCTCATCTAAACAAATAGACTGTATCGATTGAAAGGGAAGTCTAATGGCGGACGTGACGTCATCCGGATGTCACGCGATTGGATATCCGGTCAGAAGGATTGGAAGGCATTCTTCTAACAAAACGTCCCCCAGACTAAGTTGTATAGTTTTCCATCTTTAGCATCCCTCTCCGACTCGCTCCCTGCTCGGATTTTAGATGATGTTTTCTTCTTTTAAGAATGCAAATGATCACTCTAGCCAACGATAAATTACTGTTGTGTCTAGATATCGACTGTTCTGTCGATAGCAGGACCCACTGGAGATATATATTCGCCTCTTAAGTCCAGCCTCTCCCTATTCGTTCTAATGAGACTGTCGGTTTCCCGCAGGTTAGGGAGGAGGCCGCATGTAGGGCCGTGCAAAAGTCGGTGCGGGTCGGATTCTACTGTGCCTGGCACCCGATGGTGATGTCGGATATCCGCTCCAGATATCCATTCATCAATCTCCTCTTTGATCCGAGCTCTCTATAAGTCGACCCCTCGTCATTACTTCTATAGAAAAGAATGACAAACCGGAATCAAATTAATTTGCTAACCAAGTTTTTAAGAAAGGTTATCTTCTAGTTTTGTGAACGATTTATTTATTAACACGCATTTAATTAACTAAAATGATTTATATAATTTAGAATTCTATCAAATGGAATTCTTTTTCTTAAATTAAAAATAAAGAGGGGGAGAAAAAAACAAACGGGCGAGTGTTGCAAGAGCAAAATTAATTCTTGAAGAGGCGATCGCAATGACGCCTTCCAATTAAATCAAAGAGATTTCTTTAGCGACGGTAATTGTCTTTAAACTGACAGAAATTCAATAATCGTCTTGCAAGAGTCGAGCAAAAACTTCAGCTAATAAGACTACTTGTTGTGTAACTTGCTGATTAGCTTTTGATTCTTGTCTCTATGTTTTCAACATTTAAGGTGATTATTGCGTCACAATCTTTCACACACAACTTCCATACGCTCTTATTCAACGAAATAATAAAAAAACAAGAAGCATCTTAGACATTTATTCTTTTAAAATCCTTTTTGAAACTTTCGAAATTCTACTTTATTGCACCAAAGGATAACAAACGTTAATAGGCTAAATGTCACCAGATTTTTCCAAGTTTTGCTAAAGTGCGAAGTCATAAATGACTGACATGATCTTAACAGATGGCGAGTCTTTGTTTTCCCGCCAAAATATTGATTCCTTCTCCAAAAGATTGAAAAGTTTCCTACAGGTCACTGACCCTTAACTCCGAATTTCTTTTCTTTTTTTTCTTGTTTTAATCTTCAAATTCAGAAAATTTATAAAGGAAGAAAAAAAAGACAAGAAGAATCTGATTTAAAATATCTGTTTATTTATTAAATATTGTTAAAATCCAAAAGTAATTTCTCACTTCATTAAAGATTAAGTATCCAGCAAACTTATCCAGTATAAACTTGTGTACATATTTAGTTTCTTTTTTTTTTCTTTTTAAATCATTTATCATTTTAAGTTACATGATTAATTTAGCAGTTAATTTTAGTTTTATTTAATTAAAATATAAGATAAGTATGTAAATCTTCGACGATCTTTGGTGGAATTCCCAGAAGTGGCGCCAATACACTAATATGTCATCACCGTAAAGAGAGAAGTAAATCTTTAGAGTTGTCCAACTCTCCCTGTTGTAAAAGCGGTTTGACAGGGTTTTATTTATTGCCTGTTAAGTGAGAAACCCGTACAAGAGTACCCCCAAAAAAATATGCTTTGCTTTCAATGCTATAAAATGGTGATGGCGAAGAGTTTTGAGGAAAATCTTCCATCAATACATGTAACAAAATTTAAATCTCTGTCGCGTGGTGCGAGTTTGAATTATTGGTGGGTGGAAAACACCAGGACCAGCATCCGCGAGACGGTGGATATAAACAATGAGTCTTCCTTCTTCGGCTCGATTTTTTTTTTTTACATGCAGAACCAGACCCGCTGTCAAAATGTATGTCTTCACGTAAAGAGGGACAAAACAGGGAAAGATAAAGACAAAGTCACGACTTTGAAGCGTTTCCTTACAAAAGAAAATAAGGTTAGTTTACCCAACTTTGATTCTTTATTATAATCTTACTAAAAATGTCTTTGTCCAGTACTCTAGAAAAGAATTCCAGGGAACAAATTAGATCTTTCCAATCATTCTTTTTCGTACTTTGAACGGAAATTTCTGATCATTGAACGGTTCATGTTATTGAACGAAAGAAACAGTCTCTCGAGGCTTTGTGTGGTTTTCTACAGAAAAAAAAAAGATTGAAAATAATTAGATTTCTTTATAAACTGGTTATTTTATTTTCATTTCTATAACTATAAAACGGATTACTTTTTTAAAAAAAATAAAAATAAATAAATAAATCGAATGAAAATATCTTACATTTTTATTCAGATAATATAATTGTTTTTAAATAATAGAAACTAAATGAGGGAATTTGATCTTCACAACAAAGAAATTTATCAAAGTAACCTTAATATTTATTGGATTATTGATCAAGAGAATTAGTTAGAAATTCTAGGACTATAAGGTAATTGCTTTAACGACCCTAGGTTATTTATCAGAATGAAGAATTTAATATTGTTACCAACCAAAATACGATTCGATAGTTATAAAGGTGATTGATCCAAGATGAATTAAAGTGATTCTCCATTAATCGCAGTTTATCTCTTTACTTTAATTAAAATTTTTCTTTCTTTTTTTTTTTTTCTTTATTTAGTGCCGATCTCTAAAAATTTTTAAATAAATTAGTGTCGCTTTATTTAATTCTGGTGTTTAGAATTAAATATACAATATATATAGCCTCTTTCTATTCTCTACAATTAAAGTAATTTCTTTTTTTTTTTTCTATCGAAAATTGGATTATTTTTATTATTATTTTTGGCCTATTTCTCTTAAGCAAGTTGGTAATCTTCCATTAATCTTTTTGATAAAACATGATTAATTTATATGTCTAAATATTTGAAAGACTGGATTTAGCCTCTGACAAGAAGAAGATTAATATTTCATCGTATAAATGACGAAACAACGAATTTATTGGGTTTTTTTTTAATACTACTTTTTGTACTCGAGATAGGTTTCGTTAGATTAATGGATTTTAAAATATAGAAGTTGTTTAATCACTAGGCAACATGGGGCCACCGATCTATGTTATATTTTAAGTAATATACTTTTGTTTTCCTGAAGATTTTATCGATGACTTGGATAAATTCTTCGTGTTTTAAATTGGATTTTTCTTAACAAGACTAAGGTGAAGTAACTTCACGTATGTAATTTTATATTTACTTACTTAAATGATCATTAAACATACTTTAATTGTAATTTAAAACTTGAAGATTGTTGAAGGATATAGTAAAGAAATCATTAATATTTTTATATAGCAATTGAGTTATAACTTCTTGTTCCTATCGTAGATAAGTTCAGTGTTAAAAACAAGATAATTGAAGATGATCACTTTGCAGACGAGTAGAATATTTAAGGAAAGATTTTTTTTCGTCTATGAAAACAGAACAAGAATAAACTCCCTTCTTATCTTTTTATACTTTATCAAATCAATTATTAATGAGAATAAGAAAAATATTCCTCAGGCTCTCTTATAAAAGCTCAGCCTCTGGCTATGTAGCCTGCATCTAGCAGATCGATAGTGGCACTTCTGGATGTGTAAGGCATAATAAGCATTAGAGAATTTCGACCATGGTCCAATAGAAAATTCTATATTCAGTTTCTTTAGAGATAATTCTGGTTTATACACTTGGAATTTTGTTAAGGTTTGTATTTTAAGAGCTTTACTTAAGATGTTATTTATATTTTATCGAGTTCATCAAACATAATTCGTAATTCTTACGTCGCCGAATACGATTCTTATGGCAAAAATTCGAAATTTATTTATTTATTTTGCTTTTTTAACTGCTAAGTTGAATGATTGATTCTTCTGTATACGACTGTTTGTCATCCGTTGCATTATATAAGTTGTGGCTTTACTTAGAGTCCGAAGATGAGTACATAGGACGTTACTTAAATCACTAAGTGACGTTACGGGTCTAAAGATTGGCCCGTAATCCAAGGTTATGGTCAGTAAAATGCCACGATTCTCGCCAAGCTGGTTATGTCGTTTTGAGGTTGATGGGTGATCTTTCTAATAAGTTAGTCGTCGTTTGATGTCCTTAACAACTGCAATATCTTCGAATAAACAGGCAAACGACGGAATTAGTGGTCCCACTGTGTCACGAGCAGGTAGCTAACGTCAGATTCACCAAATTTTCTACTTCTTCAGTGCAACTCGCTTGGACGTTGATGTACGTTCTTGTGACATGCTTGTCTTCCACAGCTGTGCTGTTTTGTCATAAATTTCTCGGAGCTGACAACTCGAAATTACCTTGATTTAGGTTATAATGATTCTGTTTGAGAAATTTAATTGCTTATCCATTCTAATTGTGATGCGTGTCTTAAAGAATCGATGAGGCTTTAGACGATATACTTTTTTTTCTTTCTCACACGACGGAGTTTTGTGATAAATTTGTTTGTACAAGCAGAAATTGCTGTAAGTTGGATTAAAGACTTAAAAGAAAATAGATATACAGTGTATATTTTTCTTTCCGTTGAATGTAAATCTAAGTTTTAAAATAGAAAGAATTCAGAAGTGTAGCTGTTATTTCAATTCCGTTTTTTGGATTTTCAGCAGCAATGGATTGGAAAAATAGAGTCGAGAGGAGAAATGATGCGTCTGATTTATGAAAGGATGTATTAGATCCATCTATTTCCATCTACTTACACACGATTCTACTTATAAAATTCTGTAAATCGGATGTTTTCTTGTTAAGTTAATCACTCTTTATATATACCTGTTTAAGATAACAAATATTCATTTTTCTGTTCTAATATCTCTTGCTAATGGATCAGGTATTACTTCATTTTTAAAAAAGACTATACCTTAATTTTTTTCTTGACTTTCTGCGGATATAAAAATATTTATTTCTTTGTAGATTTTTTATTTGACCTAATTATCATCCCGCTGTTCGTACGCGATAGACAAATGCGGGGTGAATGTGATGGATGGAGACTGTTCAACCCTTCTCCAGTCTACGTATCTTTCGCGAAAATAGCACTAAAATCCACATGACACACCAGCTTAGACACGACTATTCCCGACAGAATACAAGAGATCTATTTCTCCCATTCAACGTCTTATCCCTTCGGGTATTAAGATGTTAGTCCGGATGTGCTGTGTCCACGTTAAGCCTCTTCTCTTAGACCTTATAAATAAATGTCAATCCATCTCTGTAGGTTACTTTAGATTTAGCCCGTTTACAACAATGGCAAGTTCCTTGTGGTTTCTCTTTCTTTGTACACATTAACACATTCTAACCGAGAATATAATGTAAATATCTATAGTATAGACAAATATTATGCTTTATAGTAAGCTACGTTTTGACTACAATAAAAGGCAGAACGGATGAGAGGATGGTAATCCTCTTTATCGTGGATTTTATCAGTTCACCAACTACTTCTTAATCTATAGCATAAATTACAATGTATAATCTCTATATAAATAAATATATATTCTAGTTTTGACTGGTTAAAATGCGTAGATAAGTAGATAAAACATTGACGTGAAGGTAGTTTTTGTACGATTATCAATTCCACTTTTCAATTAGTCGTGATGTTATCAATAAATTGTCAGATTGAAGAGAAGAAAATCTAAATCTAGTCATTTACTCGATCCTTTCTGAATTATTGATCCAATTAAGAGAGAGGAAGCAAAATGGCGGACGTTTGGCTAGATTCGTCGTATTCTAGATGACTATCTCCCCCCGTTAAAGTTTGATAAATATAAAACTGTCTACGTATTCTGCATATTTCGAAAGATAAATGGTAGCGGTAGGTGCTTAGACTATACAGTGCACGTCGTGTGCGTGTTACTCTTATCTTAGCTATATCGTTCTGCACACGATATGCAACGATATAGGATGCACGTGGTCACTCTTAATCCATCTGCATATGATATCACGCGAGAAACCTATTGGTCGGTTAGCATTAGCCAAAAGCATAATGCATATGGACTTGCATACATTATCGGCGGCGGTGTTGAGCGAGGACCCTATTCTATACGGTTAAACGCAACTTGTCTTGGGAACCGTGTTTATAAGCTAGACGAGTTCATTAACCTTGACGACTTAGTGAATTTTTAATAAAGAAATTTAATATCAAAACGTCATTTAAGTAAATAATTTCGTGATTCATGACAAATAAAACACTTAATGACATTATAACCCACAGTAAGCATAATAACCAAACCGTAGAAAGTTTAACGATGGTCATAAATATATTCTGTCCGTTTTATATACATTATAATTCAAACGTCATATTAATATATAGTTTTAGAATAGAGATTTTTACGAGTTGTATTTACTCGGATTTCTTCCAGTTACGTTAATTTAATATTATTTCTGAATAAAAATCTGTTATAAATATTAAATATACATTGGTAAAGAAAGAAATATCACGAAAATATATCGAATAAATTGGCAATGATTGAAACATAGCGTTTTCAAACTAGACTATCTTTTTACTTACGCTACTTTGGAAAGTATGAATGATTCATTTTCATGCCTATATAAACACTAATAAAATAGTTTGCACGAAGAAATATCAATAAAAAATAAAGCTAAATTGATTTAATAATAGCTCTTTTACTTTAAAAATTTATTATACGCCTTATATCAATTTATATATTGATCTCTACTACTCCCTCGGATCTCAACTTTTTTTTTTTCCTCCTGTGTTCTACTCGTGCAATTTTCTCAACATCTAATTATTCCGAGAGATTCAAGAACCTTGAAAAAAGTGAATAAAAAAGGAAAAAGTACAGGAAAAAATCGACTACTTTCCTTTCTCAAACATTTTCCTGTCACTAATCATTTCATTACTGAAAACTTTTATTATTATTATTTTTTTATTCCAGTGAAAATGTTCAAATCTATGAAATTAAATGGTTTGCATGTCGCATTTCAATTTGGCTTTTGTTAATTTTAAACTTTTATTTTTGTTTTTTTAAGAATTTAATTTATAATTTTAATAAACGGGAAAAGTTTCTAGTCTTTGATATTTACACAAATCTTCATTTCTAAATTTATAAAAATTAAAATTTATTAATATATTCGATAGTTTTCTTCGCATTTCGTCTATAATTTTCGATAAATTCGAGTAGAAATCCAGCATAACTATGCAAATTTATAAATATAGACATTAGAAAATAAAGACGTCTCCATGTTTAACGACTTAGAAGCAATAAGAAAAACAAAGAAGAAGGAAAAAAAAAAAAAAAAATACATTACATACAGTACAAACATCCGGTCACTTAATATTCTACATATGCATTATTCACGCATTTGTGACTACAAGAATGGTAAGTTCGTAGCAAAGTATTTATTATTTTATTGTAATTTTAGTCAATTTTTCATAATGGCCGACTCGACTCGACAGTTAATCGACTGTCACACCATGCACACACACACAACTACTGTGAGAACGTGACGTCACGTAACAAGCGTAACTATTAGTAATCTAAATTTGAGTATAATTAACAGATGTCAGCTTGTAGAAGCCAGTTTCGTACATGGATCGTTTTAAATACTGCATTCTCCTAGGGATTCGATAATTAACTAAAATTTCAACTCTTCGGATGTTAAACGTATCGTGTACTGTACTTTATCACCTCGAAACGAGTTTTATTAAGAAATTCTTTAATTTTTTTCTTCCCCTTTCTTCTTATTCCTCTTTCTAAATTTATAGATGGGTTTTAATTGGATTCGAGAATTCTTACAGTATTTTGTTTTTTTTTTGTTTTTATTCTTAAATAATTCTTCAATTCTTAAAAAATAATCAGAAATAAATTTTTATTCATTCAAAAAATTAATAAATAAAGAAGAATCGTTTAATGTTCTTAATTGTTATTTACTTGTAATTAAAAGTATTTGGTAATTGTTGTTAGTTTAATGCTGCCTTCAGTATCTATTATTTGTAATTGCAGCTTACGTAACAAATTAAGATAAAATTTTAAGGATTTTTATTTTATTAATGTTTAGTTTTGAAATATTTTACGATTTTTAATACCATATTAGTGATTAATTTAGTTATGCAGGTTATTGTTAGTGAAGTTTTATATAAATACGCGTGAAAAATCAATGATAAATCCTTCGTTCCCTAAAGAGGTGAAGCTCATTATATGATATATTGCCATAAATAAATGTTTTGATGAAATTTTCGACATGTAAAAATGTTAATAATGGGGCAACACGCTAAAGGTACGGTGTGTACTAATGGTATTTTGTACAATCATCATTCTTACGTAAAAAGCGGAACTAGAAAATGTCAATATGAGTCGAGTTTTGGTTAGAATTAAATGACAGGATCATCAGTTAAAATTTACGAATTAGCTAAAATGCAAAGTCCATAATATGGCGTGTTTGTAGATAACTGGTAACGTATCGTGGCCATGGCCATGTTTGGACCGAGTTGCATTATTAATGAAGTGTACAGGGTGTACCTGGTTTATGAACGACCGTTACATTTCAGTGAGTTTCGACCATAGGGACCTGCCAATCTCTCGGCGATAGCCCGCAGGGTTTGGCAAAGTAATTTATCAGGGCCGGGGGCATTTATTTTCCATGTGGCACGCGAACTCCGTGCTAGGCATGTGTGTGCCGTCCTGATTACTAATAGGCTTATCTGTTCACTGTCCGGCAGCTTCAGGAAGGTTGAAATATTATTTCCGGTCACTTAGTAACGACGGATTTACATAGCCACTCGGGAAATTTGCTAGGTATACAGTACCTGTCTTCCCCGACCTTTGTCTGACTTATGTCATCGAAGTGGTTCACCTAGACGGGGATTTAGAGAAAGGTTTAAGCCGGATTAATTCCGCTAAGTTGTGTTGCAACTTACGCTTACACTCACCTCGTAATTCATATGCTAATTTATTTCAAAAAGCATACGTAAACTTCTAATTTCCACCAATGGTTACGCGCCTGTTAAAGGGTGTTACTAATGAGAATTTCCAAATGAATCCAAAAGTGTTCCTTCATACAAATCAAGCCAAATTTTAAATATAATTCATCAGATAGTTAAGCCGTTTTGCATAAATTTCAAACTCTACTCGGATAGAATAGCATATTAAGCAGTCATGAGGTTAAATAATTATGACGGACGTGTTGCAACGAGGAAGTTGTTCGTACAAGCTGTAGAAAAGTGTGATCGAATTATTTATTTTCGTCCACGAAAGATTTTACCCGAAGATGATCCAACTAGCTTTAAACGATCGTATAAGTTACGAGAATAATTGCAGCCGAGGATTAAGAACGACTGTCTAAACAACTCGCCGAGCACCCCTGCAGTATAATATTTTACAACCCATTAGAATGATAGATGGACGTAACCCGTGTGTATATCCTCCTTGCAGCCATATTATGATCCAGACTGTGTGTATACGTGTATCAACTTGCGTTAAGTAGTGCAGGAGTAAAACCGTTATCGGTTCGGTTTCAATTCCTCTAATGGATTTTCCTCCCTCCTTTCTGTACAGCTGAATATTATCATTCCGGCTGTTTGGCAATCGCTGTTATTGATCGTTCAATAATAATAATCATAATAATAATAAAGGGAATATAATTTTTTTTTTCCTTTCTTTCTTCTATCGGTTACTGTACCGAGTAATTAGACGACTTAGTCACAATGCAACCAGTCGCATCAATTGTGACGTTACCGCTTTCTTTCACCAATTAAATAATATTTCCGTGAAGCTGTTTGCCACCCCCTCTTGTCGATAACGATATGTCTCGCATGAGTTGGTTGCAGACTCAATCGATGCTGTGTTATCATTGTTGTTGAATTGCATGAGTTATGTTCCAGTGGGTAGTGGGTGGGGCAAGGCCGTGTTATAGCAGGTTGGACTCGTTAAGTAATGACTGTTTGTTGGCCTTGGTAATTCGAGGATCGCTTGTTTGATTATACCAAAGAGAAAGGATCAGATTTCAGTGTTAATGGACAAGTATCGGTTATTGTTTATTTTCAAAATAAAAAAATACGGACAGAAATGGCTCTATTTCATTGACGGATTCTTGCCATTTTCTTGGACGAGATTCTTTGTAAAGGAACTAGAGGATCCTTATAAAAGACTCTTGTAGAAAATTGAATTTTGTTAGGATTATTCCTCTACTAGAACGTAGTTCGTGATGAAATTCATACGAAACTTTCTTCCTCTTTTTACTGCATACTTCGGATACTTTATAAAGTCCTATCATTCTCGTACTCTATTACTCGAAGCTAATCTAAAACTCTAGAATGGTTGCCCTTGGGCATTGTAAGTCGGTAGAACGCCATCTACATGCAAATCCGCGAATTACTACAGCAATTTTTTCCACATCTCAGATCTGTCACCTCGACTCTATTTATTTGGTGACTCGTTTTGTGGCTGTGAGAACGACCGAATCTGCTACGACGAGGTGCGTGGGAAGTCAACCGCTGTACCAAGATTTTTTTTTTTTTTTTACAAATTCCAATCTTTAATTACACGTCTTACGTACAAAAATCGCATGTCTACATTTTTGTATACCTTCGAGTTATTATAAATCTTTTCAAATTGTTTGAATTTATATGAAGAGTAGTCAAGTAAAGTATTTGTCTGCCTGCTTTAGATCATTAAGTTACTTCTACGAGTGCAAATGTGTTTATTGGAATCGGATAAGAATTTTAAAATCTGTTTCCAGCAAAACAAAACACGTTCACGTTTATGTTTTTGAGATTAATCTCTTCTTTTTGTTGAATTAACTTTTGTGAAAAAGGATTGAATTTTTGTAATGAAAAAAAAAATAATAATAAATAAATGAATAAAAATTTATGTAACATCTTTTGCTTAAATTTCCATATCCAGAATATTTTATCCAGAAAATCATTTCTGACATTTCAAAAATCGATAAAAATCGAATAATCTCGTTATAAATATTGTATACTACGTTCCTTATATGCAGCATTTTTATTTATTTATTTAAATTAAATAATATAAAAGTCTGTGTATTAATTAAAAACTATAAAATTACGAATATTTCGTAGAAAATCTTCAATTTTTAAGAGTAATTTATGTTAAAATCTTATAACATTACTGTAAAAAGTAATTTTCCTGATTAAATTTCTAGTCTAATTATAATGACAATTAGAAAGTATTAAATTTACTCGAAACAAAATTAAATTATTTATTAATTTAAATATGATTTAAATATAATAAGTATGGAAAAATTTAATAAATCTCGCTAAACAAATTTACTCTCTTTTTTTTCGATCATTTATTTCTAATTTTAACATTAATTACGATGGATATAAAGCAAACATTTCTTAGATACTTAGAAACATTTATATATATATATAATTAATGAAATATTTTTATATATTAATGTAGAAACAGTTAAAAGTATTCTTTTTTTTCCTTAGTTTTTAAAAGATTTCTCTTAAGTAATGAATTTTAAAAAAAACCTTTCTTTTATAATGATTATAGACAGTTTATACAGTGAAAACCGGTCCGGTTTGGCAGGTTTTTTCCGTTTTAAACAGGTTTTTTCTCACAGGCAGCGATTTTCTGTGTTAAAAACGTTAAAACGTTTTATTTTTAACACAGAAAATCGCTGCCTTATGAAGAATTTTTTCCCATTTAGGCAGGTTTTACTGTATAATATATTAAATATTAAAATTAGAATATAAGTAATGTGTATAAAAGTTAAAGTAGAAAAACATTGGTTTAGATAAGTATGAGTTTTGAATATAAATTTCATTATTTAAATATTTAATTAATTACCAAATGCTACTACATTTCTCTAAAGGGTGGAAACAAAAAAAAATTAAATTTATTAATTATTTAATAAGTGAATTTATATTATATGAAAGATTTTTATCGCCTGCAATTCTACTTAGTTTTAATAAATACATATACAGTAGTATAGGCCTATAATATATTATCCTTCTTATTTATAATAATTAGATTGACGACTGTTGAAGATTATCATGTGAATAAAATCAAAAATATTAAATTTTATTTATTTTTTTTTTCTCAAATATTTTCCTTTTAAGATTATTCTATAGAGATTCAAAATTTAATATTGTTATTACAGAATTTGTTATTATAATAATACTTAAGGCTCGTTTAATATTTGAATATCTAAAATTTAATGAATATTAAACGCAATTCGTATTAACAAATTAGACTGATCTTAATCTATTAAGTTAAAGATAATTATTTTAAAGGTCATTAATGAGAAATATTTGCCATTAATGGATTTTGAGTTAATAGCCTAATTAGTGATTTTAGATCCTTATTTAGGATTAACAATTTAGACTTAGTTTAACGAGCTTTAAGGCTGTTAAAATAAATGACAATAGAAATTCAGGATATGTTATTAAACATTTGAAAATTAGTAAAGTTGGAAAGTTAATATACAACAATTCCTTTTTTTAAAAGTGATTTTTAAACTTGCAATATTGTCAATATTTTCTGAAGATGTTTATCAATTTCATTGACTATTTGTGGTTAGAAAACAGAAATGTTCTTGTATATAAATGAAAAAGTTTACAATTCACAGCGACGTGTGTATGGTTTTAAGGTATTATTAAAAGGTCATTCTGAATTATACGAATCTTAGTTTGAATAAATGTGTGATTTATATAATTTATTAACAAAAAAATTAGCTTTCTGAACTGTAAAAATCATATTATATGAGAATTACGTGAATAGAGGCGTAGTTTTTAAATAAAGAATGAAATATAGACTACATCAAGAAGGACGTGTGTTTGGATTCAAAAGCCAAACACATACTTTATAACAGGAATCATTGTTTGAGTAAAAGTACAACTTATTTATATATATATATATTTAGACGTCTTATTTAAAAAAAAAACAAGGAAAAATATTGTTTATACAGACTACTAAACAGGGTGCTTTTTTTATATAAGTTATGTATCAAGCACAAGTAGTAATAGTGTAGAGCAAATAAGCTCTCGACATAAAGCTTTCTTCGTTGTTCTTTGCTCAGTTTATCCAAGACAGATTCAGATTTATTATGTCCTATATAGATCTGCAATCTATATTTATATATAATAAACGCATTCTGAGGAGTACTCGTTCAAAGAAGAAATGGCATACGTGCAGACGTATTTACGACATCCCGCTCGATCGTAAATTACGACAGCTCGTTGTTAATTGCGTGGGCGTAACTCTTGTCTTCGTAATCCCGTCACGTTTCGAGTTAGAACTGATAATAATTTTTTTTTTTTCCCCCTCTCTCTTGGCTGGAATTTTGCTTATACGAAAGTGGACTCTACACTTGTTACAGGATCGATATTCACTGCGCTGACAGCTGACCTGCTGACTGGGCACGGTTTATTTTAGAGTTCACACCAACTAATCGATACGAAAGACTTCCACTGACTACTACTACTAGTTGGACGTTTTAATTCTCGTGAGCAACGTCGAAGTCGATGCACGATTGAGACGTCATCCATCGTTAGAAGAGGGTTGATTTCCCCACTCACTACTTACCATATCTGGTGTTTGCGGGTGGTAGAGTTGCCGATATCCCGTGATTCTCCACGCCAACAAAATATGTCATTTGTATGCCGGTACCGGTACCGCTCTTCCAATTTTCTCTGGTCGACAGTCAGGTGTGTTCAGGCGTTTAATGGAGTCCACCTCCTACCGAGTATCGCGTTTGCCGTTTGCTGCATTAATACAGATTCGGTTTGACCTTGCATAGACCAAGAACTCGTTGGCTATTTGCTAAAACTCAAAATTAATTACAAAGTGCTTTAACCGTGAAGAAATAAGATGATGATGAAAAAAAGAAGATTATCCGCTTTGTAGAAGAGCCTTATTATTGCATACAGTAGCACTGCGTGTGTATGTGTGTGTGTGTGTGTTCTCTAGGAGACTCCCTCTCTTCATTTCTCTTCTTTCTGCCTTTTTTCTATCCTTCCTGCTTGACTTTTTCAACCGCTCAATCTCATTTTGTAAATTAAATCTCTGTTGACGTGTTTAATTTTACACTTACCCAAAACTGCATCGCTGTTTTAGTAAGGATATTCTCTCAAGTATAACATCGGCTAATATAATTTATCTACGTGGGGGAGAGTTAAAAAGAAGGGAAAAAAAGGATTACCATCTGCCTCCAAACTGTATAGTTAATTTTTCTTTAGTGATAAACTTTCACAGAATTTTTTAGATATTTCTTTCTTTTTTTTTTCAAGAATGCATTTCACAACAGGGCGATTATCATTCTTGGTTCGAACCATTGCCCCATTTTGCGAGTCCATCTGTATTCGGGATGTAGCCTTATGACGTGTCATTGTGTGACACGCGCCGTTTACTCGTTGCTATGGCAATACGCGTGCTGTTGACTCGGCTATTTATCAGCCAACGACGACCGACCCGATAACGCTAGCAGTTGTGTTCATATCGGTGCTGCGGGCAACGTGAGGTGCATGGCGACAAATAAATTCCTACCTCTGCTAGATGCTAGCTAAGTCTTCCACTTGGGAAAATTCCCCGAGTTAAGGGAAGATTTCCCGGCGGACTTCATATCTAATAAATAATACATGGGTGCACAAGGGACAAGTATCCATCATGCAGATAACAAGTCGTGTAGAGCATTCGACCCCAAAACATTTGCTTCTCTTGTTATGTACAAGTGCTAATTCGTAGATTAAATTGTTATTTTGCACTCATACATTTTCCCCTCTCAGAAGAATTTAATCGCTAGACGTATTAATTCGATTATCCGGGGATGTTTTTAGGATTTTTCTCTCGTATTTTAAGTAACATAACTATACATTTATTGTATAGGAGGGAATACTATTTTATTTCTAACACATCTTAATCAAAAGAAATGACTTCTATACAGGCTTCTATTAACTATGTCATGCGGGAAGAAGAATTAGATTGACGAAGTATTGACAACGTATTGCGATACTTCGAACGAGTTTCCGTCCTATAGATTTAATCAGATTTGTTTTGGCAAACAAAGCTACACAAGATGCACAATACTTGGTTGTTAGCCCAACTTTCCAAAACTTTTCTATCAATGTTTGTACGGCGCTTAATTATAAAGGAGTAGATTTGATTTCATTAGGTTGCTTTAGTGTAAACTGGTTGCTTTGTTTCTCGTACCCCTCCGTCAATTTATTCCAAATTAAACTTAATAATGTTTCTCTACCAGTGAAGCAAACTAATAGGAACCGACAAAACTTTTACACTTGTAAAAAATCTCTCTTTATTCGAGTGGTCCATAATGGTTCTGTTTTTATTTCCCTTTAACTATATCACTGATTCCGATAAGATAAGAGAAAAAAGTTTGTAGAAGAGTGCAGTTCTGATACATAAGGAAAAAAAGGGGTATAATTAAAGAGTAATGGGAACAAACATCAATCCTTTTGAAAATCATTCTTTGTGCTCGTAAAGTGTAGCGAGGATTAATTCTCTTTCGGGTTTTAAACAAGATTCCAAAAAGTAAACTAGCAGCTGTCTTAATGAGTCGAAAGCAAATGGATGCATTAAAAGTCCGACTTCTCAATACTCGTTCAAACTCTAAAAATGTACGACACACAACGTCCGACTTTCTTCCTCCAACGTAATTATATTTGTTACTAAAGTAGTACTGTACGTCTGCATTCGATCGTGTTGTTTGAACTATCCGTCTGCTTACAACCAACACGACTTGTATTACAACTTTCTCGACTACATAACCAATCAATGATTTATCCTCTCTTTTTTTTCTGCTATTTAAACTGACAATTTTTAGTAAACATATTTACATTTATCATTTGATGAAAATTAACCTCGTTATATGTTCGACAGTTTTCTTCTTCTTTTTCCCCCTTCTTCTTTACCGAGTTTAAATATCTGTTGTTAAATAAATAAATCTTTTTTAATTATTTTAGTGACGGTTTTTAATTTATTTAACGGAAAGTAAGAAGAGTATGCTTCTTAATTAGTCGCTTGACGACACAATTCAGAAAAGGGAATGCTCTTCTCCATTAAAGTTGCAATGAAGACTAAACAAACAAAGCGTTTTGTGTCAATCTTCCAACAGAATCCATCCATTCTGTTAAATTCTAGAATGGAATTTAATTAATGAGTACGATAACACTGTCACTTATGTCACGTTAGAAACGAATCGCGACTGTTCACTCGCTATCTTTGATTTATACAGATTTTTTTCTCCTTTAATACTATTAAGTGCCTAATATTGCGGATCCTACAAAGAATTTTACTGGTAAACAAATTGTTCTTATACAAGTTTAATTGGTACGTTACTTACGTCTTAATCTTACAAGCGACAAGCGAACATTTTCTTATTTAATTGAGTTTTATACCGAAAATCCGATTTACTAGATTATTTTCTATTATTTAACTTGTAGCAAAAATTATTCTAAGTAATTTACTTCAGATTTATACTAATTTAATACTATAAAATTTATATTATAGAATATATTTAATGCTATTAACCTAAGCTTCTTTTATTTCATTTCTTTACTTTTATTAATTAAATTGCTAAAATTAATTTCGTATTTTTAAAATTTCATCTTACAGACTGAGAATTATTATTAGTTATATTTTAGTACTGTATTAATCTTGGAGTATCTGTTAGTAGGCTGTTAAGTAATGTAATAGCAGTTTATACCTAGATATTATCCGGATCTAAACTATACATTTAGTTATATTTAGTATATATTTATATACTTAGTGCATATTTAGGATCTAGAGTTGTTCACAAGCATTCCGTATACGAATAAGCATGAATGGAATGTTAGTACATCTACGTAGCTAGATATTAAACATTGACTAGCACTTCTCATTTAGGTATGAAGGAAGCATCTCGTGTAAAATAACATGGAAATAAAAGAAACACGTTAAAGTATGATTATCAACTGAAAATCCTCATAACAATTTCTATTACACTACAGAAATTAAATTGAGAAGGGTTGAAGAAAGTCGACTACCTTATTGTTATTTCCCCGAATTTAAATATAGAATAGGCTCTATATTTAATACTGTAAAATAGATTTCTACTGTTTAGAATCTAGTAGCAATTCTTTCCAATTAAAACTACTTTTAATATTACTAAAACTACGTACGAACTAGTGGATAATACAACGAATTTTTAGATCTTTTGATAAAAATAATTAATATATTCTATAGTCCTATTAAATAGAACTAATTTAGGAGCAGCATCAATTATAAATAGGATAACTTGAGAGATAATAAACTATATCGTTTATACCTTAAATTGACTTTTGCCATTGAAGTTATTCCTAAAATAATATGACCACCGAAAGAAAAAAAAAAATTCTAGTTAATTCAATATCGAATATTTCGAAGTCATTAACATTCCCCAACAAACAAAATCATCTCATTTGCCTGCTTACTGTTATAGATATTTCATAATATCAATTAATTTTTATAGTCAAAGGGAGGAATCTCCGAGTATCAAAAGGGGGAAAAAACAGTGAAGAAAGAAATAGAAGAGTTACTTTTTCCAAGAGATTATTTTCCGTCAAAATTTTAATTTATGACTCGCTACAATATTTTTAATTGAATTTTTATTTAATTCAAATTAAAAGCCTAAATTAATGATTGTAAAAAACGTGCGAATTATCTAAAATATCGTCTATTTTTCCCCCCTTCTTCTTCAAAGTTTCTTCTTAGTTACGAAGGTTATTTACGCTAAGTGTGTAGAAAATTTTCTTATTTATTTTATAAGATTATTTATGACATTGAGCCGAAGATACCTGGTCATCAGTGTAACAAGCTTATCTAAGTTTAATTACGCTCATTAACTTGTTTAGATGAAAAACTAGAAAATTATCTCGAAAGTATTACGATGCAGGGCAGAAGACTGATACTTATATTTAGCCGAAAATTTTCCTTTGCCTTACTTAAATTAAGGTATATTTTCTTTTACGTAAAACGTCAAATTATTATCTTTAATTAATTAACTTGTTTTTGTTTATATTATGCTTTATGATGTACTGTACTTCAAAGAGATCCGAGTCCTTTTTATTTTAGTATAACTTTACTTAAATTTAACGCCACTTGTGTGGATCCTGATTTAGTGGCTACACACCACACGTTTAATCAGTAACCTATTTATTTATTTTTATTTATTTTCTAATACAGACAATACAAATAATACTTTCTGGTGGAACAATTATCTTTGATGTGGAGGTGGTTTACTTCCAAAATTCGGGAAGAAGTTTTGTTTTTCTAATGGCGATACAAAACGTTCAATAATAATGTTTCATCGTGGTTGGGATGAGTCTAAAGGAAATTTTAACGGAAATTTATCGACGGATGTTCCGTGTACACACTTTCCTTTTGTTATACAAGTTAATAAAGTTCGAAATTAAAGTTGGAAAATATTGGACTTTATAAGAAATTTATACTCGTTTGCAGTATTATAAGTTTATTGTTTTTAATATTTTAACTTTTAAAATTTATTTACAACATTATAAATCAGTTATACATTTATTTAAACGTTATAGATGAGGCTAAATACTAGTGTAAAATTAGTAGATCTTACGGAAGATTATTGAATTTTTTAATATTTTCCATAAAGTTTAGTATAAGATTTATGATTATTTTTAAATTAAAACACATTTTTGAAGAATAAAATTTAGTTATATGTGATATTTCCAACTTTATTTTATTTTAAATATAAAATTTATCTAACTTTTATTCTATAGTATTATATTCCTCATTAGAGAATGAGCCATCACTCTATGGAAACTGTGCGACAAGCTATACATTACAAATTATAGGTTAAAATCTATATAAGACATAACACTTTAGGATAATTGAATTTGATGGAATATATTATAATTAATACTATAATCGCCAAGCAACTGCAATAAGTTTCAATAATTAAATGTCTGCACTTCTGTACGGAAGAGGTTTATGTGTTTTATGGCAAGTAATACGAAATGACACCATAAAATTTTATTTATATTAATAAAATATATAAAAAAGTATATATATATATATAATCTCCAGAGTAGATATTTCATAAATGGAATATAGAAAAGTATATACATTTTTTTTTTTTAGACCTGGGTTCATTTCAGTCTGTAAAGTAATATTGCGGCTTAAAGATACAGTTGAGTGGATCTCTCCCAAGGGATTGCGACAGCTGGAAGGAGTGGTCCGAGTCAAAGTTGAGATCGCTGTTACTGTAAATTGCCCATAAGAAGACACGAAGTTTCCAAGCCAAGATGTATGATCGGTAGTAAGAGTTCTGTACGTAACCGAGTCTCGACCACAGTTTTGTCGTCACTCCTAATGGATGTAAAAGTGCAAACTTGGATGGAAGAAAATCTCGAATGGTGACGATCCTAACAAGAAAATGTAAAATATTGCAGTGACTTTATACAGTATGAACTGTCATTGGTGTAGCATAGAAATCACTGTAATATTTTTAGCATTTTTTTTTTTCCCCCTCTCTCTAAGTTACAGTTGTTTTCGATCTTCTTTATCTGTTCAGTATGACTTTTGACACACTCGTTTAAGATTTCCATTTATACATTATTCCATATTTGTATCGTATGAATTGCTAAAAGGATTTCATGTTTATATTTCTCTTTATTTGCATCATACGATACGTTTAGGATTTCCATGTTTACGTTTCTCCTTATTTACATCGTACGACTTTTCGTGCACTCTTAATTTCTTATATTTGAATCGTATGATCCGTATGATTATACTTATCTTTACTCGCATCGAGTGACTTTTCGCATCTTTTTAAATTTTCTCATTGAATTCTCCACGTTTGCACGCTAACACCAGTTTAGCTTTCGTCTTATTTGCATCGTATGACCTCTGATAGCTCGTTTACAGTTTCATTTTTATAGTATATTTCGTATGACCTCTGGTACGTCTCTCTTTCGAATTTCCCATTTAAATTCTACTGCACATTAGCATGGTATGATTATTGACACGTGTTCGTTTCGGGTTTTCTGCATGTAACGAAGCAGCGCTTAGAAAAGTGTAAAGTGTAGAGGAAAGGTTAACTAGGCTATGTCCCCTGGCTAATTAAGCGTAATGGAACACAGTGCACTAATTACAGAATAATGACTGTTGTGACCACATACTGTTAACTAAAGGTAAAATGTTTCATTTCCTTTTCTAGATCATTCGCAGCGTAGATTTTGCCGTCCTAACACCTTCCAGCCAGTTTATACACGGTAAGTACTAGATAATTACACTTGATGAAGAAAAGTTTCTTAACTTGACACAAATAAACAAATAAATAAATAAAAATTCTTCTATTAAATTTAATTCAGTGTAGTGGGGGGGGTAAAAAAATCGAAATATTTCTCACGTCATAAATTTAATTAATTTAATATTTTTCGTTTATTTATTTTATTTTATTTTTTTATAAAAGAAATTGTGTGTGTGTTTTTTTTATTCTTATTGGAATTTTAATTCTATTTAAGACTAATACCGAATTTTTTTTTCTTACTTTATTTTGTGTTTTTTAAACAAATTACATTTTAAACTATTTAGATAGAAATTTAATTCGATTTCATATAAATTTTTGATAAAGAATTTTCTATTTTATTTTCCTTTTTAAAAAAAAAATACACAAAAATGTATGCAAAAAAAAGGTAATATTTAATTAAAAATAGAAAGAAGAATAAATTATATTAATTAATATTTATATTTTGTTTTCTTACTCGTTTAATTTAATTGGTATATTTTTCTATATTTTATTGAGGAATTTTCGGATACAATTTTTATTTTTCAATTTATATATTCTAAGAAATTTATTGTGAAATCCGAGTATTACTTCTCTCAACTCTTTTACAAAAGAGTTGTTCTCTCCTTGTACAAGATGCATTCTACAATGAGAGAAACTCTATGTATAGTGTAAGTTACTGTTTTCTTTATAAAAAAAAAAGAGGGGGAAAAAATGCTGTAAACATCGATTTTTTTTAAAGAAAAGAATTGCTATTAACAGTTAAACATTTATTTTATTTTATTTTTTTATAAAATTTTGTTAAAGTTGAAACGATAAAGTTTTAATACATCGCAGGGAAAAAAAACTTATTTTATTCCTATGAAGTTTTATAGACCATCTTAGAAAATATTGAACGCGATTCTTTATTGATTCTTTAAAAAAATAAATAAATAAAGTATATATATATATATATACAGCTTGTATCAATATAAAGGGAAGATTATTTAACTTTTTGATGATATATTCTTGATGTGTTTAATTGTTTTAACCTTTTGTTTTTAATATTTTAATTATTTTTTGTGATATTTTTTAGTGATTTTGATCTTTAGTCTGTGGTGTTTTCAGTGATTTTTACATTGTATTTTTTTTATTTTTTTTTTTAGTGGTGATATGAGAAAGATGCTCCATCTTCAGTAATAAGAGCATGGCACCCGTTCATTATCATCGCATTTGGTTTCGTTTGCAGCTCTTCGCATCATTTCTAATTCTTCTACATTGGGGGTTGATTAGAACTTCTCCCCCAATTCGGACTATCACAGGAGGTAAATATTACCGTTTTTTTTTAATGTTTATTTTACTATATAATAACTATTAAACATAGAAAAATCTATAAAAATATCTTGGTGGAGTGCGAAAGACGAGTTGTGTATACAACTAAATTAGCTAAATTTAATAATACAATTTAATTTAGGTTAATTTACGTGAGCTTGTTAAAGAGGAAAACATTAATTTGTTTAATGGAATTTTATTTTACGGCGTGAAAACATTGACAAATAATAAATAAAGATGTTGATAAATAATGGTTAAATTATTATTATTTTTTTTTTAAATAAATAAATAAATCAAAGTATAACATATAACTTTTATATATAAGTATTGGACTAGAGTATATAAACGAAACGGTAAAATTGCAATAAAAACAATATTTCATCTACTCTTTAACGTCAAAATACTGTGCTAATATGTCAGAAAGACAAGACATATTATAGTATTTTGGACAGTTAGACGTAAAATTATAAAAAATTGACTGGATTCCAATGATCGAAGGAATACTCCAGATAAGAGTCCTATCTGTCAACTTCCTGATAGCGAGACAAAATCCAAAAATACCAAAGAGTTTATCATCAAAATAAAAAAGAAAAAAATAGATAATTTTCTTCCATTTTGAGTATTCATGCAATGATTAACTTTATCTAAAGTGGAGCATAAAATATTCCTTCATAAATTCATCTCCCTCTCCCTCTCTCTCTCTCTCTCTCTCTCTATTCAATAGTTTAAGTCTCATTGATTGTTTCTAAAAAGTTTAACTCTTATATTTAAAATATATATAAAAAAATAGCATTTTTTTACATTAATTTAATTAGCTAATTAGTTAAATGTAATAAAATAAAGCCAACAAAATAAGAAGTTTCATTTGGTCAATTTTAATTAGCATAAATTATTTTTTTTTAATAATTAAGTGATGATAATAAAGTAATTAATTTATTATAATATGGATTCATACTTAGATTTTTTTTTTAAATTTAGATAATAGTTAATTTAATAAGGATTTCAATTGATACAGTTTAAAAATATTTACATTTTTATAATAATTTTAATATTTGTTATTCCAATATCTTAATTAATTTGTTTTATATTTATTTATTTATTCATATAAAATATATATTTAATAACTAATATAATGTAGTTAACGTCTGAATGTCTGCTCGTAACTTATGAATATAACTTAATGAAATTAAAAACTCAACTAAGAAAATGTTAATTGTGAAAACATCGGTTATAAATAATTATAATTAAAGTTAATTTTGTATAATATTATATTATTAAAATATTATTTTGAATTTTGACTTTACGAGAAGCAAAAAATGATGATAAATGTTCTCAATTTTTAATCTTTTTCGTTCGAAAGTTGTTGGATGTTATCACTTTCTCTTCATTGTATCCCATTTTCTAATAATTGTCTAGAGATAAAATTATTTATTACAGGAAATAAAACTAATTTATACATTAAATATAACTACTTTAAGCGTTATTCTTGGTTTAGAAAATGGTTTTAAGGGAAGATTTTTCGATAGTTACGTTTTAAAAATGTTAATAAACTTGACTGGATACGAAGTTATTTACTTTTCAGAAATGATCTTTAGTAGTAAAATATTAAGAGATTATCAGATAAAATTATATTGATAACTTTTGTTAATGATATAGTAACGGCAAAAGTTATCTACGGTAGAATTGGGAATTAATTTTACTTGTAAGTGGTGACTAAATCTGACTGCTAACTGCTGAGAGTGTGATAAATTACTTAAAGATACATTCTGGATAATAGTGATTAAGATCAAACGTTATTGTGCGTTTTGTAATTATCTTCAATGATTTCTCTTGCTACAATATAAATATTTAATACAAAAATAAGAATTTATAGTACTTTAAAAATGGAAACTCTTTACTCTAATTTTAACATAATTATAAGGATGAAAAAATAAGAGAAGATTGAGAATTTTTTTTTTCTTCTTTGAAATTATAAATGTAGAAAATAGCTGGAAAAGTTGTTGCTGGTCTTTCCCGGTATTATTTATTTGTTTTCATCCTTAATAATTGCTACTATTACCTTTATAAGTCTTCAGATTGGTTCGGGAGATATTGAGGGAATGGGTTCATATTTCCTGAATTAATGGTTGGATTTTCCTGAAAATTTCTAGAAACATTTCCATTTAATACACAAATTTTCCTGCAAAATTTCAAGGATTTTCGACTAAAGGTACAGGAGTTATTAAGCTTGAAAGTGGATGAAAAAATTGTGCTCTCCACACACACTAAATCCATATATATACAGAAAAAAACCCCGACTTTCTTTTTTCATTTCTCAACGTTTCAAGATCCTCTGAGTCCAAAAATATAAAAACCTTGGAAGGTCATTTTTGACCGATCGCTATACCTTTTTCTCTGTTATATAAAGTAATATTGGAATTTGTATAATCTGTTTGCTAGAAGTTTTTCATAATTATTAATTTAACTTGTCAAACACAGCGTAAAGATGCGATGTATTTAGAATAGGATTCGCGAGCTACTGGATGGGAGATACAATAATATTTTAATGTATAATAAACCTATTTGTGTGGATAAGGGTTAGTTACTGCATTTATTTTCGTAATCCTTAGGTAAAAGTTTTCTGAAAATACAGTTACGAATCTAAATTGTGATTGATACAAAATATTTGTATCGATTTCTCTCCCCGTTTGCGCTATCTCTTATCGTTCCAACACATAGCAATTGATTTAGCCACAAACTAATCGCTCTTTCAGCTTATAATATCATCAAAAACTTATAATTGTGAATATATTATATAATAATTTCTAGATATGGACTATTAGCCTAAATACAAACACGTGCTTTTTTTTTATATTTAAGTGTTTAATAATAATTCCATCGTCTTAACTCATATATAATCATATATAAATCTTTAAGATATATTTTCGACAGTTTTGTAGGGTTACAAGGGGGAAAAATAGGGAATTTTCTCCTTATTTTATCGAGAGAATTGCAATGTTCTGAAGGATAAAACTCATCGATTCGACGACGATTCGGATATGAGAAAATACGTCCAATGAATACACAACTAACATTTTCCGAGTTTGATAAAAGTAACCTTTTATGGGACAAGGCTCATAACGTATTTCGACCAACACACTATTATAAAAACCATAGAATAGCAGTCAATTTAATGCGAAAGACCAACTTTTGCATTTTAAAGATCGCTCTGTTTGGAGTTAGAAAATCATCAAAAAAGTCCCATCGAGATTTTTATCTCATCAAGCATGACCAAATGGCTTTTCTAATAAAACACTAGAGTATATAGAATCTCGGTTTTCTTCGACATTTCTCTCAATGGTTTTATCGGAAATGCCCTGGCTCTTTCCGTAAGTATAACCATCTTCGGATATCTTCCAATAATTTAAATTGTTCCGGGTCATTTCTGATAAAATATTAAATTATTCTAAAAGAGAGAGAGAAAGGAGATTATAAAGATGTAAATTTTATAATCTTTCTCTCGATCAATCGGAATTTAGTTCGATTTCTAAGCACGATAATGCAAAGAAGTTTGCAGAAAATAACTCTTCTCTCTTTCTCCTCTTTTCGATTTTCTTCAACTAACGCTCTATTGATTAACAGTTGTAATAGTTGGAAATGTTTTTTGCCTCCGGTAAGAAGAAAATATTCGCTAAATATTCTTATTTGTACTACGATTTCTTCTCTAATATCTGAATTATTTCCATCCGATTCTTTCTGCATGTTGAAGAAATTTATAAGAACAATTTATAACTTCCATCGCTATCTTTTCCGGATGATGGAGAAGATTTTTCTCTAGGAATTTTGATTAAAAAAATGAATTTATTTTCGAGATGTCTATATTTAATAAATTTATATAATATCGAGTTAGAATTAACTTAATTTTGATAGAAAAATCGAAATACATTTAACAATTTATCAAACATTTTAAGGTTTATACGATTTTCTCCGTCTAAACTTTGCATTTTTCGATGGTTTTTTAAAAAATGTTCACTTTACTTTCTTTTTTTACGATGTAATCCTTACATTTCTAATTATTCTACTTACCTTTATTAAAATTTTTGATTTCTATCTACGTCTCGAATGAAAAGAACTTCTCCATCTTCGGGGAACAGTTTTTGTCTTTGGAGTTTGATTCGATGTAGAAAAGATATACACTTTTTCTACTCTTTTTTCTCAGAGAATATTTTATTTGCAAGAAGGAAGGACGAAGAAAATAATTATATATTAATGAGTAAAATGCTCGGTTGGTTTCGTTGAAAAAAGTGAGTGTAAAAAAGAATTTGTCTTCTTAATGCCTGGAGTAATTATCAGAGAATGAGATGTCCGAGTCTAATACTTGTTCCTTTTCCAGTCATTGCAGATAGACAGCTGTCTCGATGTGGAATAAAAGTTTGAAGTGCGGTATGTTGGCAGGAAAGGCTATTGTGTTGGCTGTCATTAAACGAAATCCCAGCCTAATTGGAAAATTCTCGGCACCGGTCAACAAAAGCATCCAAGAAAATGGTTTCTCTACTTGGACGTCGGGGTTTAACAGCATTAGAGAAGCTCCAACGGTCGGGTAGTAGCGGAACAAAGGAAAGAATCATATTCCATCTAATTATACGTGTTAGTGTGAAGTGGGCAAGAAAACTGGCGACGTTAATGGATGGGCGCGGACACTTCGCATCGATCTGGCCTCCTCACCTTCACATTAATCCTCCTCCTCCTCCTCTTCCTCCTCCAACTCCTCCGTTGTAAAAATATTCTCCCGTTTTATCGCTTAGTTTTTCTATACCCGTCCACGTGACTGCTTTCGACACGATCATTGTAATTAGTGGCCTCGCACCATCTGACAATGTGCGGTTGTAATAATGTAACAGCTTGTGTTTATTCTTGCACTGGAGCGGCTCTCCTGTTAATATGGACGTAGTGACTGGTCGGATGTGTTCTATTGATGTATCTGTCGGTGACTTTCCTTCTATCTAATGCCTTTCAATTATAGATTCTTCCGAAATTACTACGATCGAATCGTATCATAAACTTTTATTCCACAAACGATTTAACTTGTCAAATGTTTTTCCTTCCGAAATACTCGTCAAATTGTTCCCTAACGCTCCGAATTGTTTCTATTTTTCAAGTAACTAAAGACATCCGAAGTTACAAGTAATAATAATTGATGGAGTGCTCTGTACTAATTTGATGAAACTGATCTAAATCACCTCGTTCGGTGGTCTATTTGGTGCCCGTGAGACTAACATTGTTTGTCAGTTCGGCCTCCTGCAGGGAGTTTCAGCTTTGGAGATGTGCCAGGGTCCACTGTCCTCGATACTGCACGACAATTACTCTTGTTAGACACAGCAACGTAGTGACAAATTAACGTTACATGGCTGGCCGATTACCTGTGTTCATGTTTCTTTCTTCTAATGCCATATTTTCTTAGGAGTATCGATATATTCAAGAACTCTCTATAAATCTTCTATCGATGATGCGCTATGCAAATGACTAGTTGGAAGATTTTTTGAGTGTTTTATAGAAAAGAAAAGAATTTAAGTATCTGTTTTCGTTCGATAACTTCCTTTCTGACATTGTCGATTTAGTTCCATAATAAATTTTTATAAACAGTAAAAAAGTCATAGGACCAAGTAAACGTGGAGTGTATATGTATATATATATATATATATGCTTTCTCTATAATACAACTCCGTAGTCGATCTACACAACGTGAAATATAAACCGGACACAAAAAGGCGAAACCATTAATCACCAATGCACAATAGCAGCGAGTGACGGTGCATGGTGCTCATCCATCAACAACATAGCTGGAACGTAGCTTAGGTGCAGGGAATTTCTCTTGTAATTATCTATTACAATTCGTCTGAGGACGTTGAATCAATAGAGAAATCTCCTCCCGTACAATAACCATTTAACTACAGAGAAACAATTTGATGAGACGCTTTATGAGACGATAGGGAATATACAGAATATTATTACAGTAGAAGCTCTTTAAAATCTTCAGTTTATATATTAGATGTTGCATAAATTGAGCCGTGTTTTATCAAATTCAATCAAATGAAGCGGCAATTGTCACTGATCCGACATTCTAAATCCATTAGCACGCGAGTTATTCAAAAATCCTCCATCTCGGTGAGAAAAATGTATATATATATTGTTTCATTTGATCCATTTTAACTGGTCCAATTTACTCGTTTATGGAAGAAAAATCAATAAGAACTGAAATAAAATTAAGAGATTTAAAAATGTAATTTTTTTCTCAGAATTATTGTTTAGATCTTTAAAGATTTCTATTAAAAGAGAACTCTTGGTCATGGATACTCATGAATACGGATTTTCAATTCAGATAACTTGCATTTGTTTATACTAAATCTCTAGGATATTTTTAAAAATTTTAAATATTTTGTAATATATTATCATTACCAATTTCTTTATGGATAAATTCAGAATTAATTTATGCATACAGATATTCATTTATCTTCATATCTCGTTACATCTTATCTATCTTCGGATCTTTATCCATTTACAAGTATAAAGAGAATGATAAAATAATAGATGGATAATGATGAATACCTTATTTTTTTTGAATTTTTATCCGCATATTTTAATATTTATACACACCTGGTAGAGTAGATGGATAATATTTTTAAAATATTCTTCTGTATCCATTTATATACTCGTAAATGGACTGGGAATTGAAGATAGATAAATGATTATCTTAATCCGTTGATTAATTGTTTGTCTCGTAGATTTAATTATAGAAACCATTCAACAAGAGAGGTGGAGGACATTAATCCTTTGCATCTTTGTTATGCCATTTTTACTTATCTTATAGGTTAGTGTCAATGACAGGAGGCATTTCTAACCTTTTATCTTACTTTACAGCATCATTTCTCTGAAGTCCGTCTGTATATTCTTTTGAAAATGTTCACCAAAATATCATTCTCGTTCGTGTTTCACAATAACGATTATAAATAGTTGCAAAGAATATCTTTTTAAGGGCAAAATGATCCCTAGAAGAGATAATAAAAAAGAGGTGCTTATTCACAATAACCATTCCGTGGGGCCCACTAGCATTACCACTATCACCACATAACGAGATCCACGATGCTGTCAACGAGCCGTTGTCTGTAAGTGGATGGTACAGAGTTGCGTGTCTCGAGCTATTTTTGCTTACCTCCCTATCACGAAGACAGTTAGATATGTACAGTTGGTCACAACCTGTTCTCCCGGCCACATACCCACGTGCCGTGTGTCATTATGTATCATTAACGAGAACTGCACCACGATATCCGTCTTAATTTCCAACGTTGGCCTTTAGGGAACTACCACCCCCGAGATCTTTCCAAAAACTTTTCTCCCCTCACAAAAGATAGTGTAGAATGGAATTCCTCCCTTCTTTTCAACCTCCGGCTTTCTCAGTTTTTAAACTGTCTCCCCCACTTTTTTTTTTACTTCGTTTATGGTCTTCGTCCCGAGTGTCCCTGCCTCGGGGTTCCATCTTCTACAGTCAGATAGTAAGAACATGGTGCCTTGTGACTCAGATAAAGTTAGCTCGCGTATTATAGATTACAACTGTCTATTTACAGCTTTGGTTACGAAACGAAATGTTTTTATATTTATTTCCACCTTTTTTTTTTCTTTGGTCAATAGACAGACACACAGACCCGCTAAAACCTTAAGAAATCTGAACGGCGATGGGAAACAAGTTTTAATCGGATTGGTTGACGTTTGTTGAGGTTATCAGAGTTGTACAGAGACAGACTAAAGCTATAATCCTCTGTAATAACATGTTGTACGGCCATTTCTGATGGTGATAGCTTGGCAGTGAATCTTAGCATTACAGAATGGATAGTAAAGTTTCGACAAATTTTTTTACATCATCATTTTTTGTTTTTTTTATATTTTATGTACAATCTGCGATATAATTAGAATGTAAATCCTAGCTTTATCAATAGAGATTCTCGCTTTAGAGACAACATCAGCCACTGTTTTATGGTTTCGTAGTTCTAGAAATTTGTCTACTAAATCAAAACAGTTGGAGGGTTGCCCGACTCGTTCTAGACACTGCAATCGTTCGAACTGTCAGCTGTTATTGATAAATGAGGAGTACACCATAATTAGGAGGTCTAATTAACGACACTACGTACAACACGAAATTCCTTCGTGCATCAAATGTCTGTTGTCCCGACAGCAATGAAGCATCCTATTTGATTTTCATCGAAATTTACCAGATTCTAATTTATCCCATTTACCAGAAATGCAACATAGTTTCTATTAATTGATTATCATGCAAATCTTCGTCTTTGCATTTTTTGTTAATACTCGATGTGCATCGAGGCATTAATACAAAATATTCCTTTTCTGCATCCGTGATGCTTCTATGTAAATTAATACGTAAAAGTTTTAGTGCAGTATAAAAAGATAAAGATCATAATTAGGCATTACAATATGTTAAAAAGGTGTTAATCAGGCAAGAAAAGAAATAATAATCACGCATTACATTACAGATAACGAGGCATTAATACTTCATTGTATATAATGCAATGGTCGATTATTCGAATAATCCCTTTAAGATGCCGATTATCGAAAAGTGTATAAGTTATAGGTATATAATGGATGGGTCACGATGGGTCGTGCGAAAAAACCACCCCTGGCAGGTGAGAATTTGGAGACTTATTAATAATGCGTTAAGGTGAATAGTTAGATAGAGTTGCAGGAATGACAATAGGCACAGACGTGAATTGTTTTGTATAGATGGAAGTAACCGAGCCGGAATTAGTATTGTGGCAAAGCCGATTTTAGTGTGCAGTGAATTGCAGAGTGATTTAAGCTGACCACATTAAACAGGCTCTGGTGTTCGGATCTCCAAGCGATCGTTAACTGGATGCCAGAAGCAGGCAATTGCACGCGATCACCATGAAATTGCGTCGAGAGGACATCTGTTGCTTGCCGAATGCACAGTCCAAAGCGCAAGGAATTTACTAGATTGGGAAGGAACTGTCCTTTACATTTAACAGATTCACTGCGCTTATCATTTGTCAACACTGGCCCAACACATTCCGCTAGTTTTAACTCTCTCAATTGAATATAGTAATTACCAAACTACTCTCTGCATATCCACTATATTCATTCTCTTCTGTCGCCTTATTTATGAATTTATCAAAGTATTTTTACATGCTAAACACAGTTTCTTATTCGTATATTCTTTACTGTAATAGAGAGATCTCGAAAAGTTAAGAATATAAAATCGTGCGTTAACATTAAGAAATTGTAAATTTTGTTAATATTTTTTAAGAACTCTTCTAATAGAGCAATTTGGAGGTTATCTGGAGATCAAAAAGAAATATTTTAGTGGGAGGGATTTTTCTGGAATTTCTCGAAAGATAGCAACAGTTATTGCAACGATCAGACCAAAAATGACCTTTTCAAGGTCTAAACAACACCTCATCTGTTATTAAAGCGAAGACAAAGATGTAATTAAAGAGTGTCTCAACATGAATAATTACCGAGGTGATCAATATATTATCTTTTCTTTATTTTATTCTTTTTTTTCCTGGCTTGTTTCGACGTATAATCAGCCTTTTTGGATTGAATCGGGGTGACGGACCTCGAGTCCTTTTCACCTCCACATTAAAAGTGACGACAATACTTTTTACGATAACGATTTTGGTATACCACAGGATAATTCTTTAATTTTATGGTTTACTTTATGACACCGTATACGTGGTGTGCCACTTAAATAGTTTTTATCTCTTCCTAATCCGCCTCATTTTTTACCATGAGTTTCTTTCCATAAATTTAATGCAATTGGATGTCTAAAAACAAACCGCTAATGTAATTGAAAATTGAATATTGAAGTAACACATTTTATTAATATATGGGGCCTATATATTGAGCTGTTGTAGTAACGTGTTGGTATAGTTTTGGATCTTTGAAAGGGATTTAAAATGTAATTAATGTGTTTCGTATCGTAAATATTTCTATGGTGGTATAAGAACAACAATGACATCTTAATGGTGGTGGTTTGTAGCTACTTCATCCGGATGTTCTTTCTTAGACATTGACAGACGAGATGGATGAAAGCTACTGATGTAAAAGCCAAGTTACTCAGTTCTGTTCTGATGTTCCCCTGTCAACATGATATTTGTCACCAAGCTTTATCTTTCTTCTGGTCTTAGTACCAAACTGTCTGTTAGCACATCGTCCTTATGCTTTTCAACTTCATTGATTTTTCTCTACCTTCCAACTATCCAAAATCGACTTTATATAGTCGTTTAGTTGGATGACTTTAATTAAATATAAATTATAGTTACGTTTTATAGAATTATGAGCTATATTAAGATGAAATTTTATCCATTAAAAAGTTATCTAAATATAAAATTCCGTTGGAATCTAGAGATTTGGATGTATACTGTACTAAATTTGGTTTTAATGTCTCGACGGATGATTAAGGGGGTGAGTTTCGATACGACGTGTTTGATTTAAATTATAATTATAAACATTTTTTAAAAAATTGTATCTAAAAATAAACAGAATCGTGGTTTAAATACGTACGCTTCTAAAAATATAATGTATTAAGTTGAAATGAAGGAGAAACTTTTTAAATTTGGAATTTTAACTTTAAAAGTAAATATAATCTAATATAAAAGCTTGCATATTTATTTATTTATTATAAAAGTCACTTCAACTTTAAAAATTACCTTCGTAAAGTAGTAAAGCGATAAATAAATAACATCCTTCTATATACTAAAATGCGTTTTTTTTTAAAGCGATTTAAATTAACTTTAATGGAGTTTCTAATATCAAAAAGTTATATTATTAAAAATTTAAAATATTGATATTATTCACAGAATGAAAAGTACTTAAAATTTTTTACGGCATTAACTATGTAAAATTTTGTTTATATTCTTATTTAAGTATAAGTTTTATAGGTACAATTTTGTAGTTTCACTTTGCTTACGGCCATTTTCATACCACTTTAACACGTTCCTTCGGGCGTTAGCGTGTTATTTTTCCCCCTTTTTCTTTTTCGGGGGTATTTCTAAGAATTCTCATCTTTCTGGCTTGTCAGTTTCTAAAAATTTCCAGCTTTCTCGAGACCTTAACTCGTGTTTTGACGACGATCGCTTACTATTCTTAGTAACATTTTACACTTAGAGAAAAGCGATCGCATTCCGTGCTCAATGGTTAATGTGCCTTATCTTCAAGCTTTTACTAAGATATTTCTTTAAAAGAAAGTAAAATTCTTTGGAATTAATTTGCTTTGAAATCGTTCCAACAAACTCTAAACTGGTGTTGAGCATTTACGTTAGGCATTCACGAACGTTGGGTTATACTGGAGATGCCGAAAGGATTTTAAGGGGTGGAGAAAAAGGAAAAAAACAGCAACAAAGTAGAAATTTAATGGAATTTTCTTTGTCCGGTGCTGCCAGTAAGTCTATCAACAGTGACGTGCAGTGACGTGTGACGTGTTGGGAGAAGGGAGCAACCAACCGGAAGTCTCGGCAACTGTGAAAACACGACTGTGACTGCAGGAGGTGTTTCCCTTAGAGAAACAAAAGCACTTATTGATTATAAGAGAAAGGCAGGCACAGAATGATAGTGTAGATAAGGCGTTGGGAAGCATGCAGTGCACTGTCCTCTTGACAGCCAGAGCTCTATTGGACACGTCTATGATGTAGGAAAATTGCACGGCCAAGAAGTGAGTCTGGCGTGTCGTGCCGCATTAAATGGAAAGATGGATCGAACGGGTGTGGGCAACTTAGTAAGAAGCTAAAGACTCCACTTCTTTCTTTCGTTAGTTGTTCGTCTTTGATTTATTATTTTCTCTCCTCAAACATCATTTACATTTATGTACCACTTTCTACGGGAATTTTATTAGATAGGAGTTGAAAATTAATTAGTAGAATGATAATATATGCTGTGTTTTATAATTTTTATTCGAATTAATTCCTACATGACGCATTTTTCTATTAAAAATAGAAAAATTGCATCATTTAGTGTTACATTTTTATCTAATTTACTACTTCAAGAATTACTATCTTTCTAGTTTAGAGGACGTGAGATAGAAAAGAGAAAGTCCAGAAGATCTGTTATTATCTTTAATTCTTTTCTAATCCTATATAATATGAGTCGGTTTGCTAATAAAGAAGGCCCAAAAGAATTTGATTGATCTTGATGATAATGGCTAACTTCTCCAGACCAACTTCCATGCGACGTTGTCGTAATCTGATTATATCCTTCGCTAGTTCCATTATACAGATCATCGTAATAACCTTTACTGATTAGTAAGAGGCTCCTCCCTTTGTGGATGGTGTGTATAATCAACAAATGTTCGAATGCATCATAGTTATAGATGCTGAGTCAGGAATTTCTTCTCCGCTTCTTTAATCGCTTCGTTTCTTTAGCCCACTGCTTGCGCTATCTTGACAGTTGACGGAGAACCCTCATTTTCTTTACTTGAAGATAAAACCCATGTGTAACAACACACTGATCTTCAGTCGTAAAATTCAGCAAATTTGTTGGTTCTCCTCTATCTATTGGCTCTGTGAAGCATAGTTTAAAACCCATGTCACTATCAACATTCTCCAGATTTTCTCTAAAATACTTTGCATTTAAAAAAACTTTTATTTGCTATTAGTTTGACGTGTGATTTAAGCTGTGAAATATATTTCACCATGTTTTTTACAACATAAGACAGCTTTACATATACGTTTTCTATATGAAACGATGGATATTTTTGTCTTCTATAGAACTAACTCTTCTAAACCCAACCTGTATAGAACTTAACGATGTAAAATAAAATCGAATTTTCTCTCTCTTACTCTTACCAGACAATTGTCTCCAGACAAGTATACATAAGATAAGTGTCAGACAATAAATAATGAGAGGTACGGGTGGTCCAAGATAACACGATGTACTAGAAATAACGTTAGTTCCTGTACAAACCAAATCCCTGTTATTTGTCAGCTGGGATGAAGACAAATCAAGTTCGGTTCTTTCCAGAAACGAGGAAAGATGTTACAATCGTTTCTCATTTTACTAAACAATCAACACAACCGATCCCTTTATTAACGTTCATGGATATTATCTTTAATTTCCATCAGTTGAAACGGGAGGTGTCAGCCATAGATTTTAATGATGGGAACATCACTGTGTGGCTGATATTTTTTGTCTAATTGAAGTTATTTAAGTGGTGATCCATCCTTTAAGGTCTTATAGATACTGTATATTTATTCAATATTTCGTCACTCATCTGTGATTTACGTAATGGTTTGACATTAAGTGAATTGCATCAAATTAGCTTTGTTTAAACATCTATACGTGTTTAGAATTAAAATTGAATCGATTAAGTCGAATTTTATTCATGCCCCTTCTTCCTTCATCTTCGGAATAACATGTTTGTTAATTTTTTAAAACAATTTTTACTTTAGAAAATCAAATAACGTAAGAATTTCTTTGTCTCTTTATCTTATTTTTATTTAGATACATCGATAAAATTAGAGTTGTTTAAGAGCTAGAATATATATCAAAGATAATCTGTTTTATTAGAATAATCTGCAAGAAAGAGAAGGAAAAAATTAGAAATTTAATGTTTATTGAAACAAATCGGATTTTGTTAGATATTAGCGTATCATATAACGAACTTCTTTAGAGAAAAATTGAATTTAGTGATTAGATGAAGCGATAAAATACGATAAATTGCCATCAGATCGTGTAACAGGAATGATACCTTTTTTCTTTTTTTTATTTTCGCGTTATTTATCGAAGGATTCTTAATTGATTTTTTTTAAATTTAAGTTAACTCGAAGAATCTCGAAAATAGAACCAGAGTTCCTTCTTTTGCATCCATAAAATTGTCATTTGAACGAATGTAAATTCTAAAAAAAAGAAAAAAAAACACATTTCCCGAACAAACAATACTTAATACATGAACGAAAGAGAATTGTACAATAAGTTTCTCAGGAGGAATCACCCAGATAATTTCGCAACAAAATAAATTACAATTTAGTTACGAAGATAGGTGTCTGTCTCTAGAGATAAACTTCTTTTTCGTTCCTCTTTCCTGCAAGAAAATAAAGTATGTAGTTGCATAGACGAGACACGATTGTTAATATTTCTCGAACGATAGAAGATAACACCCCAGCAGGTTCAATAAAATCTGACAAGCAACTAGAGAATACGTGTTAATGCAACATCGCTTCATCTACCTGGGAGGTATCAATAACTGACTCCTTCGCGGCGGGTACCTGTCTTAAATTCTACACCAATTCTCGAGATAAAGTCATTTCAAAAGAAGACAATTTTATATATATTTTTAACCTAAATCTGAGTTTTCTTAGAGGGTCGTTAATTACGATAGGATACGAGAGAGTTCTCCTCGACATCTCCCTCTTTTTTTTTTTATCTGATGGTAGGGTGAAGTTTTGCTATCTTCTTCCCCTCGTAACAACGTGCTGCGGGTCTGTTAATTACTCGATTGATGCGGATCAACGTTCCAAACGATTAGCTCGGTTTCATTAAGCTACAACCTTATGCCCAATTCGAAATGATTGTTATTAAACGTTCTATCGATAAATATGTAGCAGTAGGTTGATGTGATTGCTGGTTGTCAGCCGTCTAATTTATTAGTCCGTCATCACCGATATGGAAATTTAATTACTGTCATAATCTTGGATTCACCTCGATGTCCTCTGTAAGCTGTCATTTTGCACCTAACCGATTGGAAATATTCTCGTCTAGTGCTCTGCGGAAATTGTCTGTCACTAGTAGACAAATTGTGAATGTTATTTATGACCTAGTATCGATTAACTTGTTCGATGATGCCGTTTCTGATCTGGATTTACGCATTAAATACCCATCTGATGGTAAAATAACTTTCTGCAACGTTTTATTCACTGGAATAAATCCTTAAAAATACTCTTAAATGTTGCTATTCCTCATAATCTTTGGATTATTTAAATTGTATTCAATGGGTGACGAAAAAAAAAGTGAATCTGATTTATTGATTTGTGTCTATCCACAAGATTTCTGGAATGCCTTTTTAACATTTTCTGCCGTATCATATGTAATTGCATTCGTAAAACTTTAAGACAGTAGGCAAAATTGCATCCATTGTCATCACAGTTGCAATTCTTGTATAACTTATAATTTAATTCGCTGTAATCTCCCAAGGGCTGAAATGATATCCCGACCCTTGTGCCACTAAACTATATCTCGATTTTTATCTGGACTAAGGTTTGTATTCTGTGTTTCAAGCCAATAAGAGAAAAACGGATGTCGCTAAGAAGAAGGCGATGGGATAAGGAAAGTCTCAGAAGAATTAGATGATGTGTAAGAGAATGAGGGAAAACAACAGGAAGAATGAATGCAATTCCTTCGAAGAATTCCATATCGAATTACGTCCTTTTTTTGAAGATAACCACTACATTATTATCGGCAGCTTCTACTAATGAAAAGAACATCACCCAAACTAAGTCATCAGAATTACATCAGAATTTTCACACATAAATACAGATAACTGCACAGATTTCTACTCCTATATAGGATATATAAAACCACCTAACTATTCTTTTAATTTTTTCACGATATCACAGCCTGGTAGAATTTCCTGTTTGTTTTCTTTCTGTTTAAAAAGATCCTTCGCTGGCAACCAGCGTTTAGAGGAAAAGGTCTGTAATTTTAGAAGTTCAGGACTCCGCCTTACAATTTTGGGGAGGGATGCTTAGTTTTTATCCTATCCTATCCTACATAATTACATCTATACGAGGACAGAAGACGTCATTACGTGACCCAAGTTATCTTCTTGTGGGGTCTAAGGGGATTCCACTAATTACATAGAACCGCATTTGATTGTTTTCTCTTCACACAATTTCTCAACATCCGGATAGTTTATCATCTAATATTTAATCAAATAATACTTTTTAAATTGATTTTTTTGAAGTTTGACAAAGGTACACGTGGCTTTAATAAGAAATTATCGTATTTTGAAATGAATAAAGTCGTGGAAAATTTACACATTTCTAGGTAATATAGAGAAATAGTTAGAATTTCTCTGTTTGCAGAAAATTGTCTGGTTAATCACAGGAATCTCCAAAGAGACAAGTGATATGAAACAGATCTTTAAGCAAATATTTACATCGGTCATCATCATTAAGGAATAATGCAACTTGTTCTAGGTTTTAATTTTATTTACAGTCTATACTTTAATGAAAAATATATCCCATAGGATAAAAGAGAAAATTGAAATAATAATTATTGAAAATCATATCAAAATGTCTACATTTCGAACGTGAGGAATTCTAAATCCACAAATAACACATAAAGAATTGAATTTTAAAATGTCAAGTTTCACAACACGTTCTATTAGCAAATACGCTTCACAAAGCTAGAATACTCTTTGTTTGTTTAAAATTCTGTTTATATTTCTAATTGATAAACAAGTAAACGTTTACAGATTTATATTGGAAGAGAAGAAAGGAACACCCCCCTATGTAGACTTTATAAATGACGAGGATCTTGCAATATAATCAGTACCTGGACTTTAAGAAGATTAATAGAACACGAGAAGCGTTCTATAATTTAATACCATTCTGTATATCTGTATTCGCAGGGGGAAGCCGGCAACTCTCTATAAAAGGATTAAGGTCTCCCATCCATGATGTGCTTGATTTATTCCACGGGGGAGAGAATCTATGCGTCACTAGAGGCGAACAAAAATCTAGTCTGGATACAACTATAATATATATTTTTGTAAAGTTTCATTTTTTAAACCTTTATATTGACATAAAGTCGAGAATTTACGCCAGTTAATGCACGTAAATTGGTGTTATTTTAGAAGATTTTTTTTCTTCCTTCGACGAGAACTTACGTTCCCTTTTATTGGATAGTGTGAAGTGGTCAATTACAATTCCAAGATGTCGGGACGACACAGTTGATGACGTCGAGTTTTTTCTCGTTATCGATTTTCTCGTGGATTGTTGATGTTTGCTACTCACGCCATTCGACGCTCTTCTCCCTTTTCTGTCTTCTTCGTCGTCTCCGAGTCGTCTGTCGTCCAAAACTTGTATAGAGAAGATACTCGCTTGGATCTTTCTTATCTTAAAATTAATCTTTCTGTAAACAATTTATCTTATCCTTCCACATCCCATCGAGAGAAAGAGATTGGATTCTCTTCTCGGCAAGTTATTGTGTTATCGGAATGAACTTCCTTGATTGAATGTCGACTTCGGTATTTTTTCTTATCCTAGATTGTTGTCAAACACAATTTACTGGATTTTTCTGTTTTAAAACCGTGTCCAGCTTCTTTTATCTTCTAAAAAAAAGCGTTACAAACAACGAAACGTGTCGACAGTCTACGGATTTAGATACTTTTGACGATTATTCCGAATTTTTTTTTAAAGTTAAATTAGCCATTACTATTTACAAAACGACGCTCCTAATTAACTAGAAAAATCTATATTATAATGGCACAAAGATGGCGTAGGGTTGCTCGCTATTATTGTTGTTCCTGGAGCAAGTGTAGTGGAGTCGAAGAAGAGAATTTGTGTCATTAGGGAACTTCGTTCCTCTTATCTTACCCGCACCCTCATAATTGTCCTTGTTAGCGCTTCGTACGTTTACCAGTGACACGTTACAATAACAGGTATTTCCATTGTTTTCACTCTCTATTGTTAATCTCATTGTTCGCTTACTGTTCTTATCTATGTGTTGGAGGTGCGGAAATTACTGCTGGGATTTCCTCTGTCCGGCCCGCTAGCTAAACGTCACTCTCTCTATAGGGACTTTATGAACGCAGTTCTATGTGTTCCTGACATCGAACGCAATTATCAAGCAGTAATGAGTTAAATGTTCGTGTTTACTAGAAAATCGATGTAACGACCTATGCCACTTTTTATATATAATCAATAATATAACTCTTTTTTACGTCTTTTTTTTAATGTTTCCAGGTAAACAAGTGTCATTTCAATTGAAAGCTGTGGAATTTTGTTGGACAAAACTCGTCTAACTTTAAAAAATTGTTCTAAAACTCTAAAGTCTCTCTTTGTTTAAAATATTGATATTTAATTATATAAATTAATTTTCTCTCTCTCTCTCTCTCTCTCTCTCTCTCTCTCTCTCTCTCTTTTGGTATATTAAAGTAAGAATATTATTTAAATTATTTATAAATTGAAAAATAAGATATTTATACTTCAAAAAGTATTACTACTAGTCTCATTATTTTGTTTAAAAAAAAGGAGGATTTAATTTTTATTTAAGAAAAGAAGTTGCATTAAATCAATTACATTGTAAATTATTATCGATAATTGGTTTAGCAATTATTTTAACACGTTTTATCGATTTTTTTTTTTTGTTTTTTGGTGGGGGTCCTTAAAAATAACAATAATAAACGCTGAATTAATATTTTTAAATTAAATTTTAATTAATTTAATTATTATATTTAAATTTTAGCTTTAAAAAATGTTAAATTTATTATTATTATTATTATGTAAAAAAACACACAGCGAGATATTATACTTGTATTTCTTTTTCTATTTATCCAATAAAATTAATATTAAATCACGAAAAAGTGTAACATAAAAGTCAATTTCTCTTTTTAAAAATTGTAAATAATACTGTGATACGTTTTATTTTTAAAAGAAATATTTTTATTAAATTTAAATAAATTGTCTAAAATATCTCCTACTTTATTTATTTTTATTCTTGTTGCTTGCTTAGTTTGTTTTAATGGGGACTTGTTTTTTTTTGTATTGTTTTTCACGTGAAGTGGTCTTAAATCATGTCCCAATTTACCTTTGTATTCAAATAATATATGAATAAATAGAAAATAAAATTGCAAAATATTTACGCATATTTATAATTTGGCTGCAGTTTCGAAATTTCCCCTTTTTCGTCCGTCTGTACGTCTGTACGTCTGTCCTCCTGCGTTAATCTCGAGTTAGATAGATGAAAATCGAGACCAGATAGGGAAAGCTGAGGTCCCGAACTTCCGGAAGTCACACCGGAAGTCACGTGATTTTTTTTTTTAATTAAAAGTTGTTGAAAAATATATTGCTCGTTTTGAACTTATATTTATGTTAAAAATATAAATGTTAAATGAAATTCGGTTAAAAAAAATTCGGAAATATAATTATGCACATCACATAATTCAAATTTAAATTATTTGAAGAAAATATAACTGCATTAAATAGGGAAATGAATAGCCAATTTAGAAACACGAAATTTTCTTTATAAAAAAAAGAAGAAAAATTATATATATAGGCCTATATTTTTAGCAACTAATTTCGATTTTAATTTTAAATAACTTCGAATGGTGTGATGAGAATTTTTAATACATTTTCCATTAATTCGAATACACTTTTAGTAGATTATTTAGAATTTAATATGGAAAATATAATTTCTATTATATTAACTTGTTATACGAGTTTACCATAATAAGTTCGATGAATTTAGAAAGTGCATTTTACTGAATTTTTAATTACATTAGAATATATAGACTTCAACTTAGCAATAATTTACGAAATAAATCTCATCGGGATCTTCGCTATTTGAACATTTAAATTCGTGACTACACGTTATTTAATTATTAATTAAATGTTCCCATAAGTTCACCTGCTAATTGAACAAATTTAGCCTTTAAACGACTTTCAACTCTTAACCGTAACGTTTCTTCTATACTTAAATTTTCTATTCTCGAATTAAAATATCATAAAATAATTTTAAAAAATAAATAAATATTTAAAAATCAATTATTTAAACATTTTATTGATTTATTATTCATATTTTTAAGGTGTAACGTCTTCATTTTGAATCCTCTTGGAAGAAAGTATTGTAAAAATTAAACAATAAATTATAAAATAATAATAATAATAATAGTCTTTAAAAAATAATAAAAATGTACTTTAATTATTTTTCTAATTTTTATATCCCTCAAATTTAATTAAAAGCGTAAAGAGCAATGGGTTGTGTCATATACACAACCCATGATTCTTTAATTTTAGATTTCTATAGCGAAATATAAAGAAAAATAATATAAAATTCTTCATGTTGAAAATTTATATATCTATTTAACTTCATGAAATTTTCATTTAGAGTAATTATTTAATTACAACTAAGGATTTTATCAAGACAAAGAATGGTGCGGTGTTTGTTTTGAATTATTAAAGAAGTTAATTTATCAAGAAAAAAAAATAAAGATTATTAAAGAAAATGAAGGGGGAAAAAAACAACGTTTCTACCTTATGTAACTAAATAATTAATGTCGAATTTTGCAGACTTTAATTAAAACAGTTGATTGTTTTTGATGGTTCTCCTCTATCATTACAAGATGCACAATAGAAGAAAAGGTCCGTGTGAATCGAGTTTTTTTTCGAATTTTCTCTGTATTTATATTGATAAAACCTATGATTATATCGTAGAAATGTTTAAGTTCTTTTAAATTACATATAGTAATTAAGATAATTATAAATTAAGTTATAGAAAAATCAACTCGATTGAAATGAAACTCTATCCAACCTTATTATAAAGATGCTGTCTTTATTATACTTTTGCTTCTACAATGTTGGACTTGAAAAAAGATTAAATTATTCTAATTTTTTTAAAATTTGGGCTTAATTGAACATCTCTCTCTCTCTCTCTCTCTTAACATTGAGAAAGATAATTTGCAATTATTTGAATATACAACACAGGCTACAGTTTGCTTCGAGTAAGCAATAAGTCTTACACAATGGAGTCTACTTATGAGATTATTATTATTATTTAAAATAACGTAAAAAAAAAGCTATTTAATTCGTATAAAAGTCTCGAATTTTTAAACTTTTTTTCTTTATTTATTACTTTATGGCATAAATTTCCTAACTCTTAATACGGTAATACAATAGACTGATTTCATTTAGAAAATCAATTATCATGCTACAAATGCATGAATATTGTTAACTATAATTAATTAATGCTCATTTTCCAAGCATAAATGGCTTATATTATGATTAAATTTGAAGTTGAAGAATCGTTAAGAAGTTTGAATTTTCCTTCGAATAATTTAACTTTCAAACAATATTGCCATTTTTTATTTTTATTTTTTTACATTTAGATAAAATCAGTCTATTTATTATAACTGTCTATCAACACGGGATTTTTTTTTATATTTTTTCATCTATCAATTTTTATAGTAGTCTATTGGATGTTGCGTGATCGGTCTACATTCATTGGCACGAATCTCGTAAGGAAATGAACGTGTTCTATTCGTTATACTCGAAAAACTATCGATTTTCTATGATTTTCTCAGGGAATTTTAATACCAAAGGCTACTTATTTTATTTATTATACTTTTATAGTTCTAAGTATGAGATACGAGAAACTTTCTAGCTTCTATCTCTATAATTAAATGGAATTTTATTTTTATTTTTATTTTTTGCAAGAGAGAAAGATTGGTAAATATTTTTGTTGCATTCGCTAAATTTTTGATTACTTTGAATGTATTTTCTTATATAATTTATTTAATACTTTAAAACTTTTTCATGAAATTTATAAATTTATTCATATTACAACAAACGTGTCTTTAATAGATCACATTTATATATAAAATGTTTACAAAGATTCATTCTAAATATTTTCTTATTGGGCTGCAGCTTGAAAAAATTGTAGACCTAAATAAATTCCCACCGTCGTCCGTCTGTCTGTCTTTCCTTAATCTCGAGAACGGCGTTAGATAAATGAAAGACGAGACCAGGTATTGAAACCTTAGGGGCAGGAGAACCCGGTTAATTATATATGAATTTTCGATGTGAACCGAAAGCCACGTTATTTCAATTGAAAAAATTCCTCTCCCCGAGGCACGATTCCATTGCTAACAGGGAAAGTATGATTTACAGGGGCAAGACACTACTAATATGAGGTGGAGAACATATATTTTAAATTAAATAAATTTAAAAAATATGATTAAAAATTGCTCCCGGCGAAATAATTGCTCGTTTATACAATATTTATCTATTATGGTAAATGCTGAAATGAAGGTAAATTTATAATACAAGTTATACATAAAAGATTAATAAATAATAAATCATCTAAACAGTTTATAATGCGAATTTATATTAATAAACTACGTTAAAAGTTTAATTCTAATTTATAAATCTGTAATCATTCACAGAAAGGTACCGAGATTCAGACATAATAATGTATCTAGTGTCAGAATCCAGACTTTCACACACATGCCAGATCGTTAATCATGTAATTTGTTATCGGAAGGCGTGGGTTCGGATCTCATTTCGGACAAACATAATTTTCTCTGTATTCCTCGTTATATTTTTTGGGTGGATACGCCATTTGTACAGTACATTAAGAGATGTTTGCTCATTAACAATATTCCCACTTAGTATTCATACATGAATATATTACGTGAGGTGTATATTTTAAATAATTATAAATTTTTCAAACTTATACGAGGTTTAAAATATAGAAATCTTCGTATTAATACTAATAATAATAATAATGCATTTCTTTCATCGTGACTTTTTTTTAAATTTATAATATGGTTATATAAATATAGAATTTATAAATATGTGTTTAATAATGATTCTATTGCTGAAAATTAGATCATTCACCGTTATTTTTTATTAAATATTTCTAGAAAGTGTATTATTAAAATATTGGTCGATTTTAATAAAGAATTTCCTATTGTTATTGTGTTTAATATTCAAGTATTACTTTTATCATTACGAGAGATTTATCTCTTGTTTTTTCATAAAAAATTAAAGAAGAATATATTAAATTTGGGAATATTAAAAGAAAATTTTCAGTTCGTTTCTTAAAATTAATATATAACTTTTATATGCATAATTCGAATAAAAGTAATAATAAATAATAAATTTAAATGATATCTTCCAGGAAAAATAATGATAATACACACGAAGGATATTTTCTTACATTAAATTGTAAAGATTTTCTTTATTTTACGTCTAAATATTAACTTTTATAACACAAATTAAGCTATAAAGATGTGAAGAAATTATCTAAAAATTGAATGTAATTAATTTAGAGCATCATATTGAATTCTTCACGCTCGACTCCCCCTTTCACTATTAGATTTATGTGTAAGTTTATCAGAGTTAAATCTATAATCGTAATTTCTGCCTCTATATGCTAATTATAGATCAACATAGACTTCTCTATAGGAATAACAATAGTATTGTTAATTAATATTGAATCCCGCCATTCATCCTGAGATGATAACGTAGTATAGGAGAAGGGTTGTTTGATTTTACTCACGCTAAGAACAGATTTAGAGAACGATGAAGAAGAAATATCGGTGGTTAGTTTGAAGTATTAGTTACTTTAAGGGAGAAAATCGAAGAAACAACATACCATATCTTTGCTGAGTTGTTTCTTTACTATTCGTGACGAGGGAGTAGAGTATGTTTATGTAATCGAGGATTATTATTATTATTATTTATCAATAGAGAAAGGTGACAAAAGAAGACGTCACTCCCCAAACTCATTACGGTGTTAACAGAATATGAGAATACATTAAGATGTACAGAATAACGTCCATGTTTCCGCTCGACCATACGTACGATTTCTAGATTATAGCAGTTGTTGGGTCGAGTGTTTGATACGCTATCACATATATTTTCTGCTGCAGCATGACGTGACGTTAGTATATTTGTCGCGCTCGCACGAGCATGAAAAATGTCGCGAATCGACTTAAGCAATTTGCCCCATACAAACTCCCCATTTGCAGAAAGTAGCCATCACGTATTGGGGTCTATTTATTCGCTCGAAGAGCTGGAAATTCTAGCGAATGATAACAAATTTAGCAATATTAGTTGCGTGAAGTTAAAATATATAAACTTTTAATAGAAGTAAACGAGTGTGAGGAAATCAATCAGACAGATGAATTAAAAAAAAATAATAATAAAGTCTCATTAAGTTTTAGTCTAACAGTAGAAACGTGTCGATTGATTCAGATTTTTAGTCGTTGCCAGGGAAAGTTCTCAATTGAATCTCTCTAAGGAAGGGAAGAGAAAATTAGCTCGACAGACACAGAGCAGACTTTGCTGCATATCCAGTCTAAACATTGTTAAGCAAGTCGGTGGTAGTGCTGTCTCCCAGCGGTAATCTTCAAATATTGAAAACATCGGAGATGAAAAATTTAATACGACCTCGTCACAGACGAGGAGTTGAGTTTCTCTACTCTTGTTGAAGGCCGTTGGGAAGAAGTATTTCTTGTCACTAGCACGAAACTTGCACTTCGTTTCAGATTCTAATATATAGGAAATAGTCTCCTACAGGGAACACAACTCTGCATCCCCGGCCTATTAAATTTATAGAAAGTCTGCAAAACTTTCACTCGTTCATTTTTATAAGAATTTTATAATCCTTGCGGCTCCAACTTCCTTACACCTGTGGAATTTCTTCTTCTTCTTCTTCTTCTTCTTCTTTTTTTATATTATATACAACGGATATAACCAGAAAAGGAACATTTTTACGTAAGCCACACGAGAAAAATAGTTGTAAACATTAACAAATAGCTATTTTTTGTTGATTCTTCTATTCGTGTAATCCCACAAGATGCAAAGACAGTTGATTTCGTTTGTTTTTCTTCCATTACTTCTATCCAAATTCTTTCTTGAAAAACACCAAAAAAATTGTATTTGCTGAATCTTATAAAATGTTTTTATTATAATAATTATAAATTTAATTGCCAATATATATATATATTTTTCTTTCTTAGGTTTTATTAGAGTAAACAGTTTTGTTATATCTTTATTACTTTGCCTAGAAACGTCGTTTAAAAGAAAATTATGATAATAAAGAATTAGAATGAGCTATAAGACGAATAAATCTTTGATATAAAACTTTTATAGATCTTTCTCTAGGGGTAACACAGAAGAAAATTATATTTTATAGAGGAGAAAAAAATCCGAAACACCCAATTTATGTAGCTATATAAAGATTTCAATGTATTTTGTATATTAAAAAAGACAAGAGAGAGAGAGAGAGGTCTTTTCTGAGGTCAAATTCTTCAAAACTCTCAAAATAATATTTCTTGACAGCTAAACATGATATAAAATAAGTTTAGGGATTAATAAAACAAATTTTATATAGTATAAACTATTAATTATAATTTTAAAAAAAAATTCTTTTTATTTTGCAAATTTTCCTCTCTTTTTTTTTAATTTAAAATTATTAAATTAAACATTTCTTTTCCCTTCTTAATTTTCGAAAATATTTGATGTTTATCATTTTATAATACATTCAACAAACTTGAATATATTATAAAAGTATAAATTATATTTAAAAAGTCTTTTTGTTTTTCGTTTTAAAAAAATACATCAAAGTTATTTCAATTTATAAGAAGAGAAATTAAAGAAAAGAAATTTAAAAAGTTGTTTAGAGTTAAGTGCGGTTAAGTGATCACTTAACTTCAACTTTAAATATGCATTTGATTTTTGACTACTTTGGAATTTTGTGGAAGACAAGTAGCGATTTTTTTCTTTTTTTTTTAAATAAAAAAAAAAGCTTCTTTCCTTTTAGATAGTTCACTAGTAACAACTATCATATTTTATGACTGTTTTTTTAAAGATAGATATATTTTTTATAGATATAATTATCCCCCTTTGAATAATTGATTATTACAAAGTGTGATTTATTATTCTTGCTTTTTTTTTCTCTTTTAATGACTTCAATTCACTAAAATATATATATATATATATATGTATATAATTTTCCCCCATTCTTTTTATTAAGCAAAAATGTACAAATGTATTTCTTTTCAAATAGTTTTTTTTTTCTTTTTTTGTATATAAAAGTATTCATCCTGATATTTTTATTTGTAAAAGAAGAGAATGTCATTATGTACTTTCGAACGATCTAGATTGGATAGTTTAGTAGAATTGTGTAGGAAAAAATAAAGGAAATAGGTTTTAAAAGCATATAAATCAATAAGGATCGAAATAAAATTCATTAATTTTCTCTTTTATTGATTCTAATTCTGTGAAAAGAATAAGTTTAACAGATGAAAATATATATATATATATATATTTTTAATCGGCTTAATTTATTTATTAATTTAAATTTATTAATTAACTGCATCTCGTAATAAATTTATAGCATTTAAAGCGTTTAAATTCGAAATATTCGAAATTCTCTGATTATCCCTCAACTCCTCTTCCTCATCTTTAGATGGTGTCCTTTTTCGACTGAATTATTACATTTTACAATCAACATTATATATAGAATACTAAAACTATATTGAGTTATTAATTAATTTGTAGTTTCTTACCTAAATCTATTAATTATTAACCCCTTAAGGTTGAGATTAACCTGAATTGAGTAGTTCGCGACTCACAGGTTGTGAAGCATATGTATACTTTGTAGGCTATTCGACTGTAACGAATTAATTACTCATTAAAGCTTATAAAAGGTAATAAATGGCTGTTAAAATGTTATAGAAGTTAAAATTAATCGAATAAATTGAATATTTTAATTAAAAATAGAGGTTTTTTTTTATCCTTTGGATTAAGACAACATTTTAAAAAGATAAAGCGTAAATTTTAAGAGGAATATTTAATTTAACCGAAAGAAAAGATGAAAAATTATATATTTTAAATCAAAAATGAATCTTTTATGTAGATAAATCAATTATATTCATGTGAGAAACTTCTTTATTAAAGTCGAACCAAGTTTAGAATATATTGTAATTATGGATAATCTATTGTCCCAGAGCACATTTAAATTCGTAGCATTTTGTGAGATGCAAGATGAAGAGATGAGGAGGAAGAGGGACAATAGTATTCGACTAAAACGAGGCTGTGTCTTTGGTTGGAGGCTATCTCGTCCTCACGACGTGCCCGAAGCTGGGGATGCTAGTTAATGGAAGAAGGCTGTGGTTATTGTCCTCCTCTGCATCATTGTTGTCTGCCGTCAAACTGGCACAATTACTCCCTGCACACGAACGTGTCTGGATCCACTAAATATCTCTTTTACTTTCACTTTCCAACCTATATGTTGACGTATTCCTCCGTAAAGCAGAAAATCACTATTCTGTTATCTTCTTCAATCCTTTTATGGATGTTCCACGTGCAGCACTTACTCTCAACTAATTCCAAGTGCACAACTTATTCACTTTGGAAAAAAAAGAACAGGAAAAAATCGATCCTTCGTACAAAATGTATTCCCAGTTTACTTCTCTACTGAATAATTTCTTTGTTTTCGTTTTTTAAGAAATTAACATTTAATAACCGATTCTTTCGTTTTGGTATTAAAAAACCTTCGAATTTATTCTTGATTTGGTGTCTCCGTTTTATTTAATTATTGGTCGATTCAGTTGTTTAACACTCATTAATAATAATATTCTCACTGGATTTACAATGGAGGTCGTAAAATTTCGTTATCGACGTTAATGCACAAACTTCCTGAAAATTTGACAAAGAAACCTTTGTAATCTTTTCAATGGAAGTTTTTGGAGGATTAAAGTCGAAAATTCTTTTATTATTTCCAGTAAATAACAATAGTCAATTTCCGTAGTCATTTAGTACAAAAGCTCTGACTACAAAAGTTGTACAACATTTTTGTCAAAGGTATCAAAGTCCAGAAAGTGTTTTTTCTTTTCTTTTTTTAATTTTTATCAAATTTTATTACGTTTTGACGTTTTCAAACTATTTAAATCGTTAAAGAATACTCGATATTGTATCACGTGTAAGTAATTCCACATCTCGAAATATGTTTATATCTCTTGGAGGAAAAAACTCCTGTAAAAATTTCCAACAAACAATCTATAGTTTGCAACTTTAACGATATAATAGTCAATAGTTTCTGCAAGATTCTAGGATAAATTTGCATCTTTACATTCCATTATTATGTTTATGAAGCGAACAAACTATAAATTTACATTACTGGATTGTTTCATACTACACTTGCCCATATGTCGCGACTTACCATATGGACAAATATAGTTTAATTTCTATAATATTCGAATATTAGTTTACATCTTTATATACAATTCTATATCATGAAATTATAGAGAAACCCTGGAAAAAAAATCTCCAAAATACAAATTACAGTGCGTAGTTTTGAAACTATCTTTTTACAATGTTCTCATTCATTGCAAACATCTCGAACCTTAAATGTTGCAACTTAACGTGTACACTAGTACAGTTCCTATAATTTTGAAGTTAGTTTACATCTTTACATCCATTGTTCTTTTGTTCCTGTATTCTAAGGATTAAATTTGTTTGCTAAGGGGGGAAAAAAGAAACGCTTTTTTTATTTCTCACCATTAGAGTCTATTTATATTCTTATCTCAACTCTGCAGTATTGTTGTAACACTTTTGCGTTTAAAGATTTATATGTCTGTTCATTACAAAGTTTTCCGAACGTAACAAAGAAGAAAAGCTATTAGAGTAAGTTTTTTTTTCTGTTTTTAAATTCTTACGTATACGTTCACCTGTATAAAGTGGACAAGAAATCGGCAGGAGTGCGTCTATTAGTTTGTTTCCGTTTTTCCCTGGCCGATCGTAAATTTGTTTCATGTTTCTGGATCAGTTCGTGACTGGGCAATCGATTGCTATCCTTTGGGAGACAATAAAACCTTTATCTATCTGGGACCTGAAACCCGAGACCCTCGGACACTAGAGAATAGTTTCAACCTCCCTCACGCTGCATTGTCCACCAGATTTTTTTTTCTTCTTCTTCTCTTCCTCGAGATACTTCAATGTCAAAGTGGGTCTATTTGGTTGTAGTCGTCTCGATAGTCCACGCTTCTTACCTTTTAGTAGCTCTCGTTGTACATTTTACGTCTCCCCCGGGTAAACACGTGTTGCACTTTGATTTAATTTCCATCCCGCACTATTTTATACTCGTATAACAACAACGAGATTTCGATGATGTCTTAGAGTCGACGTCGACCTCAGTGAAAGATATACAATCTATTTTCTACCACGGTTGCTATTGTCCCATCAACTAGTCTAACTTAACAGAATAACAGGGGAAGAAAAGACGAATAGATTAAGAAATATTTTCGAGAAAGGAATATTAAAATTTCTAATCTTCTCGACTTTCATGCAGGAATGGAAAAGGACGAAAGGAGAAGTTGTCTTTCTATAAAACCAAGCTTCAGTTTCCTTTGTTCGGCGTAACAGCTTTTCGGATGGATATTAAATTTTTCACTTCTAATTTTTTTCTTTTTTTTTTCTTTCTTTTTTTGCTCTTTTTTTTTCTCTCGGCACGTCACCTGTTTCGTGTTTCTGCCATGCCTCTGCCTTCTGTTGCCAATTGTCTAGGTTGATAGCTAGAAAGTGAATCGGCAACTCGCGCTTTAATTTCCTGAGGCTTCCGTTGCCGAATCACCCAGTTAAAAATCTTTATACATAAAATGTGGTAGAAGAGGAATGTCGAGATTCGTCACTACGTAGTCGAACACACACGATGCACGCTTTTATAATAGTACTCAATTTAAACCGATGCCAATAACTGTGATGACACTTTGCCTCTCTTCTTCATTTACGATTCTACAACTGATCTTCCAATCGTTTTCTTGATAGTTCCTCACTTTCACTACTCACTTCGTTAGAATTTTCGGATTTATTACGTTGACCTCGCGTTTTGTAGTCATTCTATCTCACTATTTCGACTTTCGAGTTCTTGTTTAAGGTATAAAAATAATATTAAAAGGTTTACAGAGCAGTTTCCTTTATTTTTGTTACGGTTTTATTATATCTCCTTATCTCGTCCATGATTGAAGATTACCAACATTTAAATAGTTCTAAAATGTAACCACTTCTGACATAAAATCAGTGCAAAGGTTAAGTAATTATTTTACTACTAACACAGTACCTTACATTGTATCTTACAGTCTCTATAAACTGTAAAAATTAAATACATTTTTGACAAATATATACGTAAAATATATTTAGCTGACATTTTTTAATATTTAATATAATTCTTTATCAATAAAATTAATAAAATGGATTATTCTTTACTCATTATTCCAAGTGTGGATAATGGAGGACGAATCCAAGATGGCCGGACTAAATGAAGCTGGATTTTATATTATTATTATTATTTTTTAATTTAACAATTTTAGAATAGTAATATAAAATGAAAAATATAATTTATTTACATAATAAAATAGTATTTAAGTGACGATTGAAGGAGAAAAAATTACAGTTTCTATATAAGATATGGGACATTAATTAGACTAGAGATTTAGATCATGTTTCTTAATCGACCTATAAATCATGTTTGGACACAGTAACTTAAAGTACTTATCTATAGATAAGTTGAATTTTTTAAATATGTATATGTATATATATATATATAGTTTTTTTAATCTGACTTCTGTCAACCAAAACATTTAAACGATCTCAGGTGGGAATGTTATTTACTGCATCATTAACTATTATAAGAGTCGTGCCACTAGAAAACTAATGGCCTGTTTGTTATAGTTCAGAAGAGTGTTTAAATGGTAAATTTATATTATGTTAGTTTGTCTTCTTTCTAAATGACAAATGATACAATCTATATTCGATATAGAATATCATTTTTTGGAATTATCTCGAAGCCCGAAGCTATTCTGAGAGAGGGTTATCGTCCATTTTAGTTTTCTTCTGTCTCCCCCGGGGCAGGAGTTGTCCCTTCGTCTTCTCCCTTTTCACTAATTTATGTGCCAACTTCTAGGTTCTGGCGATATAACAACCTTTATATCTCTTCGGTGGCACCTCCTCACTTTGATATAAGTTCACCCGAGCATAAAATTCACTTTTAATCATAAGTTTATCGTTATAAAAATGCACGTAAAAACTTTTTTGAATATATATTTATTTTTTTATGAATATATTAAATATATTTTTTTCTTAAAAATGCAAATTTTATATGTTAAACTTTCCTAGTTTTGATATCATTATACGAGAACAAATAAGCTAGAATTATTAGATTCTAAAGCAAACTAACAAACCTGTCGTTTTTTATGTGAAATTTATTTTTATACATTTAAAATTATGTCGCATTTTTTTTTTTTATATGCGGGAGAAAATATTTTCAATATTATTGATTTTATGAGGAAAAAACACTTACATGTACCGTTAGCATGAAGAAATATATGTTGCAGTTCGTAAGATGACTAGTTGAATCATACATTTACAAGACGTCTACGTGAGGTCAGAGCTACTTCCACTTGATATTTTATTGAAACTGTTAAAGCATTTCGTCCAATTAACTCTCTTCTTATCCCCCCCGAAAAGTTTTTCTCCCCAAACTGGTCGAGAGGATGGTCGGTTGAACTCTGACATCGTAATTTTCTCCAAGGTTCAAAGGTCATAGGAAGAGGTTGGTGATGCTCGGTAAATAATGGATACTGCGTAACTTTTTCCAACCTCATTTCAACAAAGGTTATCACCTTCCAACTCGTCTGTTTCTACTTTTCGTTCTTCGTTTTTATTTTTATGATGTATGAAACTTTATTCTAGATTGTTTCGTACTTTGTCATCTTCAAAATTGCTTTGCTAACTCGCTTGTTATATGTGCAAAGAATGTCATATATATATAAAGAAAAAAAAGAAAACATTTAAAGTTTGAAGCGATTATTTTCAGCAATGGATGGTCAACTCACGACCTCTTTTAAAGCTTAATCGGATTCGAAAAGAAAAAGGTTACCATCAAGAAGACTTCCCTCGGGGATCTGACGACTTTGGTTTGAGTTTGGAATATAACAAGCATCAAAAACTGGAAAAGCTATGATTTAACTAAATTGCTGGATAAAAGGGTCGTTTCTATTGACGTCTTTACTGAATTTGAAAAAATATCAAACAAATGTCCTTTTATATATATATATATCATATTTATTCGCATTTATCAGAATAATTCTTCAGATGGATGCAAGAAAATCCTTTTCGCATCATTTTCGCGAAGTTAGAATCTGATATGTGACCGGATGTAACAGTAAAATAGTTTTGTTTTGGGCAACTTGCCATCGATACACAACTATTCCTCGCATACTATAAATAGGGAGAGGTACGAAATTAAATCATGCGTTATAAACTATATACTATCTTCATTTGCAAAATTATAACTGTGTATATTCTTAGATTAGTAATTTATGTACATCGTCGGTGGAATAGTGCTTTATATTCTCAATATATGTTGTAAATTTCCGTTTGCGGATTTAAAATATGCACCGTCTAACATAGAATAATCAGAGAATTATGTAATATGTAGAAAGATTTCCGTTTGTTTACAACGTGGGGTGAGTTGTGAGTTATCTGTTAAAGGGAGTCGTGAACCGTAGTCGAATCATTTGTCCTTTTTTTGAAACACGCGAATTGTAAAAGGGGTAGATTGTAAACGTTGACATCCGTGCAACAAGGAGAGGGGGGTGACAAGTGATCTACGGCCTCACCATTGATTGATCGCGTCACGATGCGAGTGAGGCGCGCCATTGGTTAGTCTCTGGACGGGTGTGTAGGACGACGAGATTGCTGGTAGTTCTTGTCTGCGCGCCCTTCAGACATGCTGCTTTATTTTGTGCTGTGGCTCGGTTCTGTTACAGGCTACAGACATACTAACTGGGGATTGGGAGAAACGTGCTGTGGTCATCTTCGTCATCACAGGGGTAAGTAGATCTTTGTTTACCCTGGTAACCAGATATGTTGTCGCAGATACGACAGACAGCTCGTCCCACGTGTCGAATGTCGTTCTCTGTTGTGGCTGTCGTCGCACAAAGGAGGCTGCACTCACTGACGATATTAACTGAGTTGTCTCTTCGTTGACACTTCTTTCGTCATAAAAAACTTCTTGAATTTTAAAAGAAAGGAAAAAATATCAAAAATCTTAATACTTTTTTAAAAAATTTTTACGAAATTTGACATTTTTCAGATAAAAAAAAAAAAGAAAGAAAGAAAGAAGGAAGGAAATGGCATGTTCGAATAAAAGTTTATACACTTTATAGCTGTAAGAAACTGAAGATTTTTTTAAAAATATAGTTTCAAAAAGTTCGAAATAAAAGATGAGACTACAGAAAAATGAAATTTTTGACATTTAGAAATTGTAATTTTTCTAAAAATTCAATATTTAAAAATCTTCTTAGCTGTATATTAACGAACTTGATCTTTTTGGTCTTCAAACTTTTCAGTTTAATGATAATATAATCTTAAATTAAACAATTAAAATTTTATGATTCATTTTGGACTTATATATATTTATTCTTTCTCACTTAATCTATAAAATATTTCCTAATCTTCACTGTAATAATAGTGGGAGGGGGAAATTAGAGATTTCATTAAACGTTATATCAAGTGAATTCACATTTTTCCATTTGAATAAAGATATTTTATTTATTTTAAGAAGGAAAGAACAACAACAATTACATTGATTATGGAAATATAAAATTCCTACATTAATTTATATTTTATTTTGTAAATAATCGTACAATGAAGTAAAAGTTATACAGACTTTTAACTATATCATGTCTTGTAATACACTAGTCACGTTTAATTAAGTTATATCTAAAAATGTTTACAGTTAAATTTATTACAAAAATAATATAGTTACAATAAAATCTTATTAAATTCTTAAAAATGTAATTATATTTTATTAAAATTTAAATTTTATATTAAAAAAACAAAAATAACATAAGTGAGTAAGATCTTGAAGCAAGATCGTGTTTCACGCGATATAAAAATGCTTAAAATCTTGTTAAATTTTTACAATTTTTAAAGAATTTTAATTCGGTTTTATGATTTTTTATATTAAATTTAACTACATTTTATAAAATAGTTAAATTTCTTATTAATTTTATCGTGTTTTGCATGGTGTATGAAACACGATCTTGTCTCAAGACCTTACTCCCTAATGCGGATCTACTTCAAATATTAGCTTAATTCACATCTTGTACTATTAGTTTTAGTACATAAAATACATCATTCGATCTACAAATATTTTTACAGCTAGCTTTATATACTTCTATCGTTTTTTTTTATAAATAAAAAAAAAGCTAGTTTCTATACCACCATTTTGTCATCATTTGTCAACTGCTGTAATATTGAGCTTTCGGTTATATTGGAGAAGTTTCGAAGCTCTTCGAACCGTATTTACAGACTACTTGTTGCTTCGAGAATAAAGTAACCCATTGAATGACTAGACGAGGAAAAAATCAAAAAAAAAAAGAGGAAGCTTTGGTCTGCTTCCTCCCTCTTCAAAGATGTTAGATCTACTATTCGTATCGTATTACAGTATGTGAGTGTATTGTCTTTTGCTGCTCTCCCCGGGGATGGTCTTTTCTCGAATTGGTCGCGTCTAGATTAATGACGCGGCTTTAGCTCGAGTAGTGAAGTAATCTGATACTGCCGTTAACCCCGACACCCCAATGTAAACAATGGTATGTTTACCTTGTCTGAGAACTTTTAAGTGTTGTACTTTCGGCTAAAACCGCTCTCGTGTCTTCCACATAATGATGTCCACATTAGCCTTGATGAAGAAATAACAATAAATGTTGAAATTGTGCGCTTTTTTTTCACGAGGTGATCAAAGATACGGCGCTCCGAGATCCATTGTTGTACCACATTGTTTCGTGTATTTTACGAAATCGTGCGTGTTAATTCCTTACATTTTAAACTTACTCCTTAATACTCTTCTTAAATATTCAGACTATATCGTTATCAAGCTTAAAATTTCTTCTAACTAAAGCATTGTGTATTAGTATGAAGGATTCTACCAAAAAATCGAGAGAAAAATAATTAGTCGCTCTTGTTTTTTTATGTTCGTGTTTTTTTTTACTTACTACTCCGCATATATTTCATTTTATTTGCTTGTATATTTTTGTTGTTTAGGCTGTATAAAATGCAAATGGGTACCGTTTTTCATCGAGCCAAGCTGTTCAAATCGTTCCACGTCAGACTTGGGAGAACTTTGTCCATTTGTCTTCGAGCCTCCCATAACACTACATCAAATGCAAATCTCTAGATTCTTTACTACTCTACGCCGTATGTAGTTGCGGTGTTATGCAAAGTATGACGTGTCGCTCCGCATCACCTAAGATAGTAAAGGTTCTAGACTTTTATGATTGGTTTAAATAGATTTTTATGTGCAAAGACGAAAATAGGCTTGTTCTTCATCTCATATTTTAAAACTCGAGGGTTTTTTTGACGTGAGTAAAATAATTACAGATGCTGACTAAATGTTTAAAAAAAGGGAGGATTATAAATAGATTTATAATGGTATTAGAAGATGCATTATTAAATTAAAAACAAAGATCTTTTCATTAAACGTTTGAACGTTGACTCCTCTCGATTGTATTCTAAACGAAACTGCTTTGAGCAAAATTTATCTGTTATCAGTTTCTATTGTAATTTAGAAAAGACTTTTGTTTGCTCAAAACGGAAATTAAATTAATCCAATTTGAATATTAATCCTCTGTTTAAAATTAATAAAAAAAAGAGATGGAAGAATTCTTGTTGGCTTAGTTCTAACAAAAGTCGTAACTTCTACAAACGGTCGATTTAACGTCGGTATTTAAGCGATACAAAAGATTTTAATCCTTCTCCAACGAGCCATTGCTGCAATGCTTTATGACTGATTCGACTTTGATGCCAATGTTTTATATCTTCCGACTTTATCTTTCGACGAAATGTTGCAGAGAAAGTTTACCGATTCACCAAAACTATTGTACTTAGTTTAATTATGGCTTCGGTATAGAAATCTATACAATTCTATGCTAATTCTCCGGTGGTGTCGAGATAAAATGTATTTAAAGTCAATCCATTGTTCTTAGGGACTCGCATTTCTTTGCCAACATTCTCAGAATAATTGAGTCTAAAATGGGAGAAAAAAAAGGAGTAAATTTCATGCTTTAAAAAATGTTAAATATTAATATAAAAATTATTTAATTTTCGAGAAAATTTGTATAGAATTCCTTACACTTTATTGTCCGAACTCCTGAAAATTTCAAACTATTTTAGATATAGCCTCAACGAAAATACACGGACAGACTCGCCCACTTATTCGGTTTGAGACACACTAAATAACGCCAAATAGTGACAAGAATAACTCGATATATAAAAGAATAAGTTAGAAACTGGAAAAGACACTGAAAATGTTTTCATCTCGAGCTATTTTGGGGGATATTTTCCAAAAAAAAAGGGGAAAAATTATACACGAGGTTCTCTTAATCTCCATTTCTCATACTGTTATTACAAATACAAATTTTCTACATAGAAACATGTTTTTGGATAAGCTGTTAAAATATGAATTCGCTAGAAAACACACGCTATTCTTTGAAAATAGGATAAATTCCTGCGTATAAATCGCCGAAAACGTTTATGCGCTTATTTCTCTTATTTTTCATCGATAATTCACTTACAGGAAAAAAATAAAATAAAAAATAATCAACCTTTCTCTTCGACTTCTTTCTGTCAAAATTCTGTATGAATATATGTATTATAATAGAATTGTGGATGCTTTTCGAGTGTTATTGTGGAACGAGTGTCATATTTTATTAAAATCTCAAATGTATTGTACTTTTATAACTTATGAAAAATATATTTTATTATTATTCTATTAAAGTAAATGAAATATATGGATAAAATAATAACAAAATATATATTTTTGTAATTTTTTTTTTTACATTTTAGAGAGGTATTATTAACTCAAATCTCTCTCTTAAAGTATTCTATAATGGTTAATGCTATTAAAGAAAGGTTAAGTTTTAAAGATTATATATATATATATTTATTTATATATTTAAAAGATTGTTAACTTATAAATGTATATATAAATTAATTTTTTTACTTAAGTTTTTTTCGAAATGAAAAACAGAAAATTGATTTTTTGCATTCGTTCGTGCAAATCTTTTGATTGACGATGTTAATCTGTCTGGAAGAAACGTGTTCGGACTTCCGCTGCTTGGACAGCTCCAAAATCGATTTTTTAATGCATTAAATAATGAAAGAATGCTGAAAAATAAATTCAATATATTGTCCCACAAACTGTCATTTATATAAAAGTAAAACTTTTTATTAAAAGTATATTTTCTTACATCTAATCCAATGATATGTAAATCAACTAAATTAGTTTATTCAACTTTTATTTATTTATTTTTTCTATATATATATATATATATATATATATTTAAAATCTTTTATTCTATTTTAAAATGTTTAATTATATTGTTATAATGTAAATTAATAGACTTATTTACATCTTTTATCACGATATCGATCTGTCACGTATTCAATTTACAATTTAGTAATTATAATAATCGATTTTTTTTTTATCCCTTTGTTAATTGTTTGTTTTTTTTTAAATTTAATATTTAATCGTATAATTCAGATTATTTTCTGTTTTGATAGCTGTTTAATATATTGTTTTACTATTTATCTATTTATATACAGTACTTACAATACTAGACTATTGTTAATACTACTTCTGTATAATTTGCTTCATTTATAAGCTAATCCCAAGAAATTATAGAATTTTCTATGTTATAATAGTTAATCTAGAATTTAATTAAATTAATTTTATTTGAAAATTTTAATTTAGAATAGTTTCCCAACTAGTAGATTGCGATCCCTTCGAGAATAGATAATATTATTTATCAATGTTCTTGAATCTAAAAGGTTGGAATTCTTTGCTCTGGAGAAGAATAATAATAATAATAATTATTATTATTATTTTTAATATAAATATTTTTAATTAAAGTATTTAATTAACTTTAAATTTTATTTTATTTAAATAATCAACACATATCCTCCTGAAGGTAAGATTTTAGTAGATCATAAAACTACGAAATTCTGATTTTATTTTCAGCTCTTGAGTCAACATTTTGAAATTTATAATATCTTCAGAAGTTAGATATTTAAATAGGTTATTCCTGAGCACACGTAGAGTAAATTATATTAAGAATGGAGTTTTAAATATATATATATACATATAAAGGTCTAAAGTGAGAGAGGGAAGATTGAATCTGGAGGATCATTTGCTCCAAGGTTCACATGATGAGAAATGTATCAGCCTTATATTTTTCAAATTTCCCATGTTTCTAATCACGCTACTAACAGATTTGTTGCCTTCTTTTTTTTTGATAACTCATTTTGTCTATGTTTTTAACTCATTCTTTTTATGTCACGGAAGATTTTCTATTCTCATTTTTTATCGCAATTACTCAACCGTTTCCGTTTCAACTTTAGATATGCCAAGCTTAATGGTTAATTTTTCTCCCACCCTCTTTTTTTTATGAGAATCGTCCTAGCAAATTATAAATTATATCTGTTTGAATTAATCAGTTTTTTTTTTTTTTCCTTAAATATAATTTACTTATGGATATATTATACGTTTTGGTTTGTTTTAAATGCACATCTTACTTAAAATTTTGATTATTAATAAAGACAGAAGACTGATTTAGAGACTTAGATTTATTTGTGTTGGTTTCTCAACAGGTAGGTCGCGATCCTTTTGTGCATAGAGAGTTTCATTTATCAGTGTTCTTATACAGTAATGGTTGAGAATCGTCGCTTTAGAGGAGAATTATGACTATTTTCAATATAAATATTTAAATAATCGGCAATTATTTTTCATATATTCCTCTCGAAAGTGGATTTTTAGTAGGTCATAGAACTACAAAATTCTAATTTTATCTTCATCTCCAGAGAAATCCCGAAAATGTGGGGAATTTTTTTTTCCTCTTCCTCTTTTCTACTTATTTATTTTTCTAAATTGAAAATTCACAAATATTAAAATCATTCTATTCTTAAAACCAATCGAAGAAACGTAAAGCGAGAACTTCAATTTATTTTCAAATAAATCATTTTTTTTTTAAGTTACGATTTTATTCGAAAAATAATGCTCATTCGTAATATAATAATATATTTAGGAACCACATTATGATGAGAAAAAATCGAAATTCAATATTCTTATTAAATTATCTTGAGTAAACATAAGTTGTGTACAGAAAACAAACTATTTTTTCCTCATTTAGAAGTCATTGCAATGACATCTGATGCTTCCTCTTCAAGAAAAACTATTCTATAACGATGTTAATTAATTTCTTTAATGTAACCCTAGTAATTAATAAGATTCACTCAAGTAAAGTGCTTATGAATGGATACTTTTATTTATAATTCTTCTATACAAATTCCATTAAGTTATCCTTTAAGCTAGACTTCGAAAACTTTTCTTATTTTTAATCTGAATATTTTTTGTACATACGTGATGCTTGATAAATGAGATGTTTTACGTGCTTAATACAGAGATTCGGTTCTTGTACAGATATAATATATAGATAATCGGGTCTTTGTATGGATGTGAAAATTGTTTCGTATCGATCTGATGTAAAATAATTAAGTCTTTGTACAGTTTATACAGGCGTAATGTTGAGATAACTGTGTCTTTGTATACTATTCATTCTTTTGTGCAGATCTAATACAAAGAAAATCATGTTTTGTATGGTTCTAAATATTATTTTATACGTTGAGATAATCAGTTCTTTATCTGTAAATTATTATTTTGTATATAACTCATTGTTTTGTACAGATACTGTATACTATATGGGTAATCTTTGTATATAAGCCTATATATATAAATATTGTTTTATACAGCTGTAATAGATAAATCAAATCTTTGTACAGACAATCTTTTGTCGGATATAAATGTTAATTTGTACACATCCACAATCTTTGTAGAAAATTATAATACATGGACACACAGGCCATTGTAAAGACGAAAACATTTCTTAATACTTTATTCATTTAGTATCATTATTTCGTCTGTAAGTAAAATGTATCGGTTCTTAAACTATGAAGGAAAATTTTTTTCATTCCAGAAATAGTTTCTCTCTTCGAAGAATTTCAAAGATTGTTTCTCAGCCTAATAAAGACTGAACGAAAACTAAAATCCCAAAGACGTATCCAAATTCTGGTTAGAAGGAAAGAATCTTTTAAGGACTGGTGCTTCACCTGGGTCCATCAAACATCACTTCTTTCCCCTTATTCGACCATTCGTATTTAATGGGAAGCTTGATTAGTTGTCGTAATGACATTACCGCTTCACTGATTGCTTCCTGTTTGTCAGAACTGGGAGATGGCTGCGGGCGTTCTGTTTTTCAACCACTTCTTCGATTTTAGTTTTCACTCGCTTTTCCACTTCAACGAGAAATTGTAAGATGGAAATAAGAAGAAAAAAATGAATTTTTTGTGTCATTTTTTCAAATCGTACAGAAGGACACGAAGATTATAAGTCGCTCTTCTCGTATAAAGTGATCGAAACGAAAGGACGAGTTTCGAGTGAATTATTCGAGTTACAATCGATCTTTATCGATTAATAAAAACGCGTTTGATTATGACATAAGATTTCTGAAGGAAATTCTGTTAGGACACCCGGAGTTAGCTATACCTGAGGACTGCAATATAACATAAACCAGTAATTGTCGAGGAGGAATGAAGCAGCGGGAGAGCTTCAAGCTGGAGTCCCTAGCTTCATTACACACTTCAGTGCCCCTACGTCCGATAATAGGCTTAGTCTGTGCAGCAGGTTGTGTAAAGTCGGCCAGATTGGGAAATATGTCTGTTTATCTCTGAGGCAGACCCCGCTCTGTTGGATGCCACCTTGCTAACTAACTATGCTGCTACAAACGTCAAATCTACTTTTAAATACAGTATATTGTTAGTTAACGCTTATCTTTAATGTAATAATAAAATAAACTGAAACATTTGGTATTATTTTATTTTAAAAAACATTATTTTAACTCGTTACCTTATGAGAACAGATGAACTATCTTTAAAAAAAATCGATTAATTATTTTAACGTAGTTCCAATTAATCAGTTTTAATGGTTATCGAAGAATTTATCGATTTTTTTAACTAGATAATTCGTTTCTAAATATAGAAATTTTCTCATTTTTGGCTAATATACAGAAATATAATAAGAAAAGCACGTTAAGAGATTTGCAGAGCTATTGTTTACTTCGTACTAAGAAGATCTGTAACGCGTTGACAGATAAAAGGTTTGAAAATTTTTGACATAAAAATCAATTTCTTTGTACTGTTGGAAGCCTTTCTGTAGATTAGCGAGATTTTTTTTTATTATTTTATTTTATTTTTTATCGAATTTTCTTAAGAGACGTTTGCTATTATGGTAACGGATGCTGAGAGAAGATAACATTTGTTGCCATCTTATTAACTGTACTCCGTTATGGCTGCTGACAGAATTTCTTACAGAATTGGCAGATGGAGTAACACTCTAAACCTGTCAAAAATAAACATTTTCTTCTCTCTCTCCCCCTGGATATACAGTATATAATTTATACAATTATTATTTTATTCGGTATTTTTATTTTTTGTAGAAAAACTTATCAGCGAAACTGTTAAATTGACATGTTTACTTCTTGAAAGAATTAGCCTACTCCTCGTTTGAAATTTTATTATACTAAAGTGATTTTTAGAATTGTATAATTATTAAATTTAAAAAAATATAAGTGTACTTTACGACTTTTTTTTTTTTGAAATGTAAGGAATAAAAACCGAACATTAGAAGAAGCTTTGAGATATTGGTACATGGAGTCTATTGATTGCTACTGTCGTTGCAAAATGACGCCGAACAGTTTATTAATTCTGGCCAGGTGCTATTTAAGTAATTTGACGACAGGAAAATGTCAGAAGAAGTAATTCACAAAGTCATCAAGTCTCTAGTTGTGATCTGTCAGCATTATCTCGGTTGGTTTCTTTGACGCGAATCCCTCTACTCGCTGCTTGGGTGGTCGATCCTCTTGCTCCTTGCAACACACTCTTTCTCTCTTCTCCTTCTAGGCTTTCTTCCTTAAGACATGCATCATTTCCAAGTAGATATTACGTTCGGATGTTTGTTCTTTGCTTGGAATCTTATAAGTTTCGAGAGGGAGTCGTACTCATTAAATTTCGCTTCTATGGACATGTAATTTAAAACAAAACTTTGTCCTTCTCTTAATAACCTAGAACTAATTTGAATTCTCTACGACAGTATCCTTTATTCATAGTTACTTTAAAATGTTTCAGCAATATGTTAATACTGTTTTTTTTTTAATCTAAACTTAGATGAATCTATTGAAATACTTAAACGCATTCAAAATAAACGAAAATGTCTATTTATAACTCAGCATAAAATATCTTTTATTTACAGATTTATCTTATATAAACATCAAGATAAATATATAATGCTAATAATACTATTTTTTCTATCAGTAAACTAAGTAAAATAAATTCAAATTGAAAATTTTTTTATTTTAATATTAAAGGTCGCGCTTTACTTACACGGTTTGTTTGTATTTAGAAATACAATGAAGAAAGGAAGAGTTTATTTAATAAATTTTTAAATATCAAGTAGAAAGTAATATATATAATTATTTCATAAACGAATAAATTGTAACATTTAACATTTAGTTTTATAAATGTTTAATATCGGAATATTAAAGATTACATTACGTTTAAATCTTTCATTTTAAAATCATTCAAGATTTTTTTCACTAGCTTTGAACACTTTAATGTTTAAATTTCCATGAAAGACACTTTCATTTATTTCAATATTTAGATAAACTATTTAAATATATTTTCAATTTATCAAATAACTATCAATACTTATGAAATATTCTGTAAGCAATAAATAAAATACAGTATTTTAAAATATATTCTAATATTAAATTATTTTCTACCTAAATTTATAAATTTAAAATTTTGTATATAAAAAATTTATTTACAAAAAGTGTTTTCAAAATGCATAACATCTGTAAGATCAAACGATATTTGTGAAATTTTATCCTTTTTCCCCCTTCTTCTTCTTTTTTGTTTTTTAGCTAATTAGAAATGAATTAAAAACAAATTTGGTATTAGAGGAAATCTTTTAATATCGTTGAACTGTTTTGAAAAAAATTTAAAATATGATAAATATTTTACGTATATAAAATATTGAGGACGAATCGAATGGCAATAAACTAAGCAAAAGTTAAAAAAAAAAAAAAGTTTAGATATAAGTTGATACGATAGAAAAATTTTTGAATATCTAGAAGAAATGTTTATACGTTGATTGGTTGGAGTTATGATTGTCTTAACGACGATTGGTCGGAGTTATGACTGTGTTATCGATTGAATGTAATCACGTGTATATATATCGATTAATAGTTTAATAATTTTTGTTAATTTTGAATTAAATAATTTATATTTTGTCTAATAAATTTTTATCAGAACTGCATTGTGTTTTCTTTTTCAACTGAATAACTTTTCCTGTAGCATTTTCCTCTATAATGTTTGGATATAATTAAATGTATTTTGCATTTAATTCAAGGAAAGCATTTAACAAAAGAAACTGCTATTTTTATTATCGTGAAAATCTTTTATTTCAGTTGAAATAAGTTAAAACTTAATGGGAAATAATCAAAATTTCTCAAATGTCTCAGTTTTAACTTGCAAAGAAGGTAATGGCGTATTTCGTTCTCAACATGGATTTCAATCCCTTTAGAAACACGCTAACATTTATGAAGAAAGGACCAATTATTCATCATTTATGAAGATGAGACTGTAATGTAATCTAAGCCAAGTTTATGACAATCATTTAAGCGTGCCACTTATTTTTATTTCACAATTTAAAGATGAGGAAGAAAAGTCTAATAAAGCAACTAAAGTGTGATATTTAATATGACTACTTTAGCAAAATATGTGCGAGCTTTAACGTTGTTACGATTGAATCTTTTCCTTCTTTATAGAGTCATCATTTTCTCTCTCGTATAAAGTAAATATGTAATATAAACGTTAATAAAAGTCGTTGATATCGAAGTTTATCATCTTTCGGTATTAAACTTTAACTGCTACTCTTGGGAATAGTAAATTTCATACGAAATAAATTGTTTTACATGTTAAGGATTAATGAAATAACCCAATGAAAAGTTTATGATCTAGTAACAAAGTCTACGACATAGAATTATAATTGAATTACCGATTATTTGTTAACCTGTTGATAGATAATGGGCATTGCAACGTGTTTTAGATAGATTCAAAGTGATTGACTTCGATAACATTTAATAATGGTTGACACTTTTGTTCGTGTTTTGTTTGCTTAGAACCTATTGTTAAGTTTCCTTATCTGTATTTAAATCTGTTTCGCATATTGTATACAAGTGACCATTTATACTAATTACTAATTAATAAATGATCCGGACGATCCCTATGCTTTTGAATGAACTTATCAAGAAAAAATATGAAAATTGACTACTATTTTAAGCTTAGTTTATTCAACGAAATCGTTAAATTAGATTTTTTTCGAACGACAAGTAAAGAATATTTTATTTATGATACATCGCATTAAAACGTAACGCGATACAGTTGATATAGAAACGTATTACATTTACTTTAACTTTTAAAGTAAAAGAACGAAGAAAGTTTTGAATGAAAGTAGGAATAAAAGTTCTGAATTTAAGATTACGTTGCTTTCGCTCTATTATAAAGGGTTTTGGATGACTGAAATCATGACATACACATGATTTAGCACTGAACATTACTCATAAATAACCTTTTTTGTAAAGTGATGTGGAAGTAGCCGGATCATTTGTCACGTTAAACTGTTACCGTTCATCAATACCTCCATTTTCTCGATCTTTTAGTTCGCTTCTGTGATTCTCCTTGTTATGCTACTACTTCATTACATTCTATACTAAGGATATAAGATTCCAGTCGTCGACGCTCTTTGTAAATATTCATAGGTAATTTACAGAACAATGCATCATGTACCAAACTCGTCTTTCCTTCCGGTATGCTACGTCACGCTGTCGTTGTTCTCATCTCAACTCTCACAGGCATTATACAAATTATCAATACCTCTTGTCTGTTTAAATGTCAACAGCAAAGGACACTAAACTTGTCTGTTTGTACTCCTGCTGTTTTGGATAGTTGCTGAATTCACTTATACTGAATCATGTTTCTCGGATTCGTGGACATATATAAATGCCATCATTGTAATTTACTAGAAGTTATTCGACACGAGAAGACGAAATTTTCAACTCTACGTGATTGGAAGATGCGATAATCCAAATTAAGGACCGTTAAAATAACTTCCTGTTGATATCTTATGAGGTCTTTTACTTACAGCAATAAAAACTATCGGTGTAAAAACCGAGTGTAGTCGATGGTTGTTTAAATTCTATTAAAAGAAGTAAATGCAGAAGGCCTATTTTTTTGTACCAAACCGCGTACCGATCTCTGTTATAATCGTAAAGAAAAACACGAATCTTGTGCTCATCGTCCGATTTTTTTCCAAAGAGGATTTCGAGATGTTTTCTTCGAAATGGCACCAGATAATTAGACGTGGTCTGCCAATAAAAAAAAGAAAATTTCTTCATTCCAGAGCGAAAAGAAAGGAAGGAAAAAAAGTCAAGTATCAGATCTATTTGAAGCAAGAGAACCAGCTTTGTACTTTATCCTCTTTAATCACCCATTACGTTCAAATCGCGCAACTTGTGTCCTGATGAAAGAAACCACGTGAACTGTATGCGTTACCAATCGATACCAAAACCTCCACTCCTGCAGAGCTGGGTCGTGCGAGTCGTCAAACTAAAAACTTGATTTTTCTTCTTTGTGTGCCTTTTTCTCTAGCTCTTCGAATATCTAGAACCCCGTGAAAAGACTCCATTGTCTCACGAAACTGCTATCTTGGTTTTATCAGGCAGAGCAACCGAAGGGAAAAGAAGATATTTGTTGACGTCCTTTGTTCTGCTCTCTAAGAATGATAGAACTGACTGAGGCAGACCGTCCCTGCCTCATTAGTTCCTGCCAACGAAGCTACTGTCTCTAGGGGAATATTTGACTAATAAATTTTGCTATTGTGATTTAATGTTACTCTTTAGTTTCGTGCAAACTTTGGTCACTCCCGCGTGCCGTTAATGCTCTACGTTTCGCCATTTTGTCACACGCTTCGTGACTTTAATCATTTTCTTAAACTTTTAACGAAAATTTTAACTAAGTTACACAATAATTGAATTCGTTTCGATTATTTTGCGACTTTCCTATAATTGAATTTCATCAAACGATAATTTAGCAAATGAATAAAATAGAAATCTCTTCTATATCCTCGATGGGAATCGTTTGATAAACTCGACTTGATATCGAATGGCCGTGTTTCATTTGGAAAAGTATCAATGTTTTCAATGGAATTGGGGACGAATGTTGATCGTTATCTTCAATGACTTCGAATTTCATCTTGATGAGATTATTCGACTATCTGACTAAGTCACAGAGATCATCCAATTAGAGTCAGAGTGAGTCTCTCCCATGGGATAGCTCTTCAAAATGGGCAATATTGGCGCAGTCATTGGTATATCCAACTCGTCGCTTTCCCCTTTAGCTATTGATTTGTGGATATAAAATACTTTCTCTGACAAAATTCTTTTAGTAATGTCTTCCTGTGAAATATTATCTAAAGCAATTGAAACTTGTAGTGTCAAACTCGATAATTAAATAACAGAATTCAATTTTTCATTTTTAATATTTCAAATTTAAAAAAGAAAAAAAGAAATTCTTTTTATAAGTTTATAACTATTTCTTCGCGAAGAATTCCTTTCTAGAGAAATTTATATTAACCATTTTCCTGATTAGTTCGGATAAGAAACCAAGTTAACTCGTAATTTTGTTTTGTTATGTCTGTCTGGAACGGTGTAAATCTTTCGAAAAACCTAGTTAAATGGCTCTGGAAATGGTTTCTTTTGTTTCAGCTTGGAAGTTTTTCTAATATTTTATCGTCTCGCGTCAATCTCGGAGACTCTGTACGTCCATTGTACAAAGTATATACTACTATCCTTCTATCTATTGCTACCAATTTTCTAATTCATCTACTTCCTATCATTTATCATTCTTTCTCTAGTACGGAAGTTACTTATAAAATTGTCTTTCTTCCCATTCCATTGTGTAGATAGAAACTAAAATTGGCTACTGTTTCCCAAACAATTGATATTCTTCTCACATTAGATCGTGGGTACTTTTTTACTCTAGTTAATTAACTATATTCCTCCTCTCTCTCTCTCTCTCTCTCTCTCTTAAAAAAAAAAAAAAGGGCTGATCAAACTCACACTTTTTCTGATCCACTAGTCTTTAGTAGCAAAAATATAAATAAATTATACATTAAACTTTGTAAAAATATAAAAATTATCCTATTTTATACAGAAATATCATCAAAATTTCTAAACTTACTCCATAAATTGCTGGATATTTTTTTAAAAATACCCATTACATTGTTCTTATCTAAAAATTTAATTATATAGCAGGAAACTTTGTTAAATAAATTTATTATAGCAATTTTTGTAAGTCTGATTTTTGAGAGAGAAATTATAAAAATTTCTCTTTCTAGCGATTTATGCGCTAAATTTAATTTCAACGGAGTGTAAATAATAGGAGAATTTTCTGTAACATCTGCTAATGATACTTTTTGGTCTTTTATATATATATATATATATATATACATATACAATGTTATATTTATAGAATTTTTTGGGGGAAAAAAAGGGAATTTAATGAATTGAAAATTTATTTGATAATAGTTTCTTTAATACATTTTTTTTCCCTTGTGTTTTCGTATAGAACATGTTCACGATTTCAACTGTGGCAAGCTTTTCTACCGCACATTTTACATCGATACCAAGAAAGATGCATTATACGTTGGAGCTATGTAAGTATTTCTTTACTTTTCTCTTTTACATAAATTACATCGTTGCTGCGGGATCTCTACCTCTTTCCGCATACAACTAGATGCGTTTGGTATTGAATGTGTCACGAGAACCAAATCGACTTTTACTTGCTTTTCTCAAACATCGTCATATCGCTTGATATCGCATCTAGGAGGATGGAAACCACGTGGTTTCTTCGATACGCAACATTTATTATAACAGAAAGAAGGGAGGAAAAAAAATACATCCCCCTCTCTACCCTCTCCACATAGCTTTACAAATGTCAGCATTCTGAGAGAAAAATAAAAAAGAAATATATATATTTTCCCTTGCTGTTTACATTAAAAGAGGGGTGCAAATCGAGGGAGGAAAATGTATTAAAAAATAGTCAAATATATATTTTTTCTTCTTTTTTTAGAAATTGTTTATATTTCTACATCTGTATTGAGATTAGTTTAAACTTTGCTTTCAATATTTATTATTTTATATGTAAATTTAGTGTGTGAGCCTAACATAGAACTGATGGCACAAAGAAATTTATTTTCGTGGCGTGATATCACGATCCCAAACGTAAAATAACATAAAATATTTATGATTCGAGTTTTTTTCAATTAAAATCTATGGAAAATTTCGGTTATAGCGAATGTAAATCGGTTAAGTTTCAGTTATGTAACGTAGAAAGTGTACAAAACAATATTTTTACGTAAATAATAAAAGTTTTATGGATTCGGAAGAAAATATATCTATTAAAAGTAATTAATAAATAATGTATAATATTTTATCTGTAATGTTTCAATCATAAAATGAAGTGAATTATACGTTATAAATTGTTATTTGTATAGATTTTAATCTAAGCTGTATCTGGCCAAGTTATAAAATAATGAATAAAAGTGCAGTTTGTGTTTGATAAGCTTTCTCATAAAGGTTAATAGGTTATAAACAATTATTTATGACCCAGTTTTGTTCGTATATTATTGTCATTATTAATAATTCACATTAAGTTCCCTTTGTAGAATCACGAGATTCTTAATAATTACATATTGAAGAGAGTTTAAGGAGGTAATATATTGATGCCAATATTAGATACTGAAATATAAAGTATATATGTCATATGTACAGTAAGGTGTAAGAAAGTACAGTAGTAATTATAGTAAGAATATAGTACAGTTAGTGTATAAATTATCTTGAACAATTCAAATGTTTTTAATACATTCATTCTGTTGTAAATATACTCGTAATATAAAAAAAGGTTATTTTATTATATAAAAGAGAAGAAATAAAAGCATTCAAATAAACTTCGTTTTTCTTATTTTTAATTTTTATTAAATAAAAAAAAAATTATTTTAATCTTGTATACGTTACGTCTCGAACTCGAAATCTCGAGATGCGAGTAATCCGGATGGAATACGACAAAACTAATATATTCTATGATATTTAATATTTACTCTGCCATAAGAAAACGTTATAAGAGTTATTGTTTGCCTAGCCACAGGAAACCGAGATATCTTCCTTTCTATGTGTATAGTTTGTAGTTTCTATAGGCCATTCCTTATACAGTCAGTACACACATTCAGAATAGCTTCGGAGGGTGGTCTCGAAGCCAGATCCCGTCGACTGACATAGCCTTGGGGACAACAAGATATTTCACTCGTCACCGGCATTTTATAAATCGATCTCGTCTCTTTCCAATAGATAGCTCCCGGTTATCGGTACCCTCTTACGTAATAACGTCTCAGAAACCTAGTCGCTCCCCGGGGCTCCATCCCAACTATTATTATGGGTTAGATGGCGAACGTTATGAAATATTTGATTAGAAGTTCGAATCGCGCGAGGAGGATCCGAACCCCAGTCAATCAGCGTTATGATCTATGTCTTCAGATAACACCGGTTTGAGTTGTGTTCAATGAAGAGGATGGAACCGAATGACAGCATTTAGAGATGAACTAGAGAAAGATAAAGCGAGAGAATAGAGTTGGGCTGTGTAAATATCGAAGAGATAGAGTAATGAACGGCGTGCACGTGCTATTTTTGATACCAGCCATTCCCTGGATGGATAGCTCACACCTAAAAACCGTCGAGAGTAATGGTGATGGATTGACACTCGGCCTATCTGCATGTTTTCTCATCCAGATAACGCTTCCTTCCTGCAATTGCCTGACAAAGTGATGCTTTCACACGAAACTCCGTCAACAAACACCGATCGTTTATACACGGGAGGAAACTAAATGCAACTTCAATTTACGGGTTATTTACTCATCGATTAATATTTTTCTTATTTAAATTAATGCAATATTTTTCATGTAATTTGTTTATTCAACGTGGAATCGTAACTTAATCCGCATCTATAACTTCAATAAAAAAAATCAATATTTTTAACTGGAAATTTAGAATAATAATAGTGTTAGCCGATACTTGACAGAAATATTGACTCGATGGTTCGAACTGGAAATCTGTATTTGCCAATTTTACGTAGCAGACTTGCTTCAAGCGTCTTTGTTTTTCTTTTTTCTCCCTTTCTCATTTTTTTATTTTCCTATAGAAATTGAATTAACTACAGTTTTCGAGAAGATTACGCTAATGTGAAAGGCTATAGGCCATTGCTAACAAAATCACAGCAACGGGACTAAAGTACACATCCATTAAGTCTTCGTCACTACGGATCAACAGCTTTTTAATGGCCACCCCTTAGCTAAACCATCAAAACTTATTTTCGACCCATTTGCGAGTGAAAATATTGCTCTTTCGCTTGTCTTTATTCTCCTCCCCTCTCTAAGTTAAACACGGGATGACGATGGTGGTGGTTGTCATGGCAGCGAGGAACAATCATGCAGAAAAGTGACACGACGCGATACTGGCAGATGGTCGGCACACTCTTTCCCAGAAATATTTATTCACGGCCTCTTAGTTCAATCTCTGCACTCCCCGCTGACGAAGCAATGAGAAATCACTCGGGTAGGATGACCGACGATCTATCTTCGACTTAGTCTCGAAGAAAGTCGTCAATAAATGACGTGACAGCCATCTCAACAGCATTGACTCCATTTAGAATAAGCCGAGTTTATATTCGCTTCTCGACCAATGATGATAACTCTGTTTCTACTACAGTTTTCATCAATGTACGAGAATAGTCGCCATTACTATTGAGAATATTCGTCAGCTTTTCAACCGAGATTTAGCCGTTTATATTCAGAACCACCATCATTTTGTATTGAGTTATCATTGACTTGCATTGAAAGTTATAGTTGAGAGTTATCGTTAATTTATATTGAGAGTTATTATCAATTTATATTAAGAACCATCAATTTGTAACGAGAACTATCGGCAGTTTATATTGCAATCATCATCAGTTTATATCTAGAATTATCCTTAATTAATACTAAGAGTTATCATCAGTGGTAATTCTCATCATCATCAGTAATTGATGATAACTCTCAACAGAATTATCATCAACAAAGATAGCTTTCTGTTCTACCGAGTTCTTCCTTCGTGATTTATCAAGACATTAATTGATTAGTTGCATCAATCTAACGGAAATTATTCTCTACGTCTAACAACTCTTAATCTCTCTCCATCCGATATTTTTCCTAATACGCAAAATTGATATTAATTCAGTTAGGATAATGAGAAATTAAAGTAATTTCATCTTAATAAATGAAATCCAACGAGTACTTTTTTTTTCCTGTTAAACGAGTGTCGCGGGAATAACAATTAATGCCATTCGATAAATAAACCGTATAGACTCATAAAATGTATTTTAATATGAACATAATTATTAAACCGAAAGCTTTTATCCAATTATTCTTGTTTCTCGTGGGAGAAACCATCAAAAATAATCGAAACTCAACTTGGAAATTCAACCGAAATAATTATAAAAGTAGTACTCTTAAACCAAGTAAATCCACCAGACGAAGCTCTCAAGTCGAAATTGCACTTCTTTATTTATTTATTTCAATTCTTCTTTTTATTATTATTATTTAAAGAATTAAAAAAAAAACTATATATAAAATTTTCTTCAAAATGGTTCGAATCGTTGGTGCAGAAACATTCTCATCACTAAGTGCCTTCTGACGAGAGACAATAACTTTATTCTTGTGTAAGTGCCAGACTTTTTGGAATCATCGACCACATTTTTGGTGTTATAATAGGAAGAACGAGCCATTACACCCATTTTAATAAATGTTAAAAGATATTTTTATCCGACATTAATAGTTTTTCAAAGTGAATTTTTCTTTAAAATAGGTATTTTTAGAACGATGCGAAGCCTTCTTTAACGCCGTCTCTTTACATCATAATTCACTATAGATAGATAGATACAAAAAAAATGATTAATGTATTATATATAGTAGCGAATTGGAAAATTTCTCTTCTATTATCCTCACCGGTTCATAAATTATCCTGTTTTGAAAATCAGAAATGTTTCGTCGCCTTAGTTTTCTTAATGTTTAACTCATCGGAGGGGAGGGGGTCGTTCTAAATGGGACACGTTGTACTTCAAAACTTGAACTCGTGAGGACTTGTTCTCATGAGTGTTGCGTGACCCGATTGAAAATGCGAGTGTGCTGCAGTTTTTAGCATGTCAGCTGTTTCAAAAAAGGAAAAAAAAAAAAAAACTCTTGAAATGATAAAGTGAGCTTTTATTTGACTACGTTGCTGCAGAAAGGTCGTAATTTTAAAGTGAGCGTTTGTTTTCTAAAAATAATTGAAAGGTCTGTCACGACGTCTGTTTTCAATTTCTCTCTTTTTAAATGGTATTTTAACAAGATAGATGCTAAAATATGTTGAAAAATTTAAGTATTTTTCCCACATTAAAATCGAGATTTTAAAATTTTATTATCAACCTATCATCGTGTTGTTAAAATTTTATTGAGAAATTATCAACCGTTTAAGTTTCCTATAATCGTAAAAATTCAAAAGCTCGTTTACTTCGTTTTATGGTTTAAAATAAAACTTTTTGAAGATTTATGTCGTTTATTCCAATTAATTCTACTTAATAATCATTATCAGATCCTTCTACATTGTTAAATTAACACCGAAGCGAAGAAATTAGGTTTATATAAAATAAAATTAAATCGAATTTAATATGGTTTGACAATTACCATTTTTCGCGCGTTAAATTACAAAAAAAAAATCGTTCGTTTAAAATATATTTTAATACTCAATTTTTAACATTAAAAAAATGATATTTTTGGAGTATTTTGCTGCCTTTTTTCGAGTGTTTACTACCCAAAATACCCATTTTTTGATCGCATTTAACATTAAAAAAAATGATATTTTTTGTAGTATTTTGCTGCCTTTTTTCGAGTGTTTACTACCCAAAATACCCATTTTTTGATCGCATTTGGAGTATATTTTTGTCGCATTTTACTCCAGAAATGATTATCTCAAATCGTATAGAGAAAAAAATAAAATCGATTTTTTGTAAATATTTAATTCGGTATTTTTGTATATTTCAGAAATAATATTTTATTTTATGTCATATCATTTACGATACAAAAATAAAAATAAAAAGAAAGATTTTTCAATTTGTAATCCTTATTTTCATTGATAAACATGGCACTAGAATGTTTAGAAGGCAAGCAGTATTTTTGCATTATAAATATGAAAAACACTTATTTAAATAGAAAATTTTTCATTTTTAATGATTTAAATTTTGATTAAAAATGAAAATATTTTTAAGTATATATGATATATAGGGAATAAAATAAAGGATAACAATGTAAATTTAATCTATTATTAAAGCATTTTAAAATATATTAATAAAGGGAAAAAGTATATGTACAACAGTACAGTTCGTTTAAGAAGAATATTTTATCTTTCTTTTCTGTTGTTCAGCATCCCGTTACTAATTTTATACTGCAAGCTTACTTCTATACTTGGTTCCCAGTAACTTATAGTGTATTTTACTTCCTTCCCCCTCGAGTTCTTTCATGAATTTCTGCAATTTCAAATTTCCATAGAAACAAGATTCCGACAAACATCGTTATTATTCTTTTCTTACAGGATTATTATAGTAATATATTCTTAACGGATAGCGTGTTCTTAATCTATTATTCAGCTTTAGAATAAGAAATTTAGACATGAAATTGAAGTTAGTTTAATAAAATTTTTCTATTCTGTAATCTTCAGTAAATTTATTTCATTGGTTTTGTAATAAACTAAAAGTTAATTTCTGCAAATTTTCACATCGTAAGAACGTTTTAAAAATGATTGGTTTAATAATTTCGTGATTAAAAATATTTATATTTAATTATGTTTATTCTTTAGAATAACGTTGATAGAACTTGAATTCGTTGGATTTTAGTTCATTCTTCACGCCAATAAATTCGTATATGATGCAGATTTGTTTGACTTGTACAATATTAAGCATAATCGGAATTTGTTCGCTTATTCTAATCTATCAAAACAAACTGACTCTAAGCACATGGTCGGAATTATTAAATTATTTGTCATACAAGCGAAAATTATATATTAACTCGCTCTGTTACACACCTGTTATATTTTATGCTAATGATTTGTAACCTATACTTAACGTTCTTTGCACTTAGTCTGGAAGAAGAGATTGCTAATTTCTATCATAATTCGTCAGCAAAAAACTAACTTAAACGAGTTATAATTATAGAGCAAATTTTATATAAATATTTATATATATATATAATTATATCATGAATTTCTCTTCTAATTTTACGCGTTTAAAAATAAAATTTTTATAAATATATTCGTGGTCTTTATATTTAAAAAAAAAAAAAAAAGTTTCTTTTTATAATTTGTGAGAGAAGATTTAAATAAAAATATTTAAGTTAGAAAATTGAATTGGATAATGATAAATTTCTATTTATTTTATTACTTTATATTTTAATATTATTAATTAATTCGTGTTTTAAAAGTGGATCGATGAAAAATTTCATAGTATTAATAGAAAATTCAATATTCTCATTTGGAAATAAGATTCATTCCTCTCTTTATTATCGTTATTGCCACGATACTTCTACAGTTTTCTAACTTTAATTACGTACTACAATTTCAATCCGAGTTGTTGTATTCTGTACAAGTATCATCCCAGCTATTCCATTAAATTTAAGCATTGACTTCAAATGCTTTCAAATAACATAAATACTTTTCTGTTTAGCATATTCTTTACTTACTTTTCTATACCTCTATTACACAAGTTTTGAACGAAATTGAATGCCTTTTATTACTATTTAAAAAAATTTTTTTTCTATATTTTTCCCCGTAATTTAAAAAAAAAAATTTTTTTTAAGCTTTCTATTCACATTTAGCCAAATCCGAATTTCATCTTTTATTCATCAATTTGTTCATTTTATTTGCACGAATGCGTTATATATTTTAAAAAAAAAACAAATATATTTTCACTATTTAATATAATTATAAACGTTTATAACTGTGATAAAATTATAAATAAAATTTTTTAAGATGATAATGAACCGTATTTTTGCAGCCATTTATTTTAAATCGTCGAATCTTCAATTCTAAATTTCCAATATTTCGGAGTTTGTGTGCAGTTTGCAAGCTTTTTTTTCCTCCCCCCCCTTTTTTTTGCAGGTGCAATTTTGCATTCTGCAAACAAAACTGAAATATTGAAATATGATGGATCGAATGTTGTTGGAGAACTTTGGCTTTTCCCATGTCGACTGTTCTTTAAATTCCAAAATGTTGCTTACTCTTAACATCCTACAGATAGGCCCTATATATATATATATATATAATTCCTTATTGAATTACAAATATATAATATATGATATCTGTATAATTTTTGCAAAAATCCCCTCCTCGAATATATCTGTAGTCATTTCTATACAAGAAACTATTATAAATAGAAGAGTTGTAAAAAAAAAAATAGGTCATTTGTAACTCTATACATAAACTTTTTAAATTTTACTAATATAAAACGATGTATTAATTAAATTTTACTATTTAAAATACAAAAAAAAAGTACATAGAGAATAAGTAGAAAATATAAGAGTAAATTTTAGGAAAAATATAAGTCATATTTTTTTGATTTTCTAAATTCACTTTTTCGAATAACAAACTCAAAGTTTGTTATAAACTTTTCAATTTTTTTCCCTTTTTTTTCAAAGTGGAAATTTGTTTTTGGATCAACACACTTACATTTTCTGAAAACAGATTCTGACTCTGCAACTTAATTTTTTTTTCCTTGAAGGTAGGTTACGTTATTGATTCTATATAAAAAAAAATTATGTTTATAGCGCATCATAGTTTAGTATAGTGTATAAAACGAGTTGATTATATCCATTTACAGTAACATGAACGAAAGTCGAGTTTCGATTTCCTGTGCTAATCAGTTAATAATTAATCTTCTGTTTTCCTATTTAATTTAATAACCTTGTAAGTTATATTCGAGTTACAAATTTGCATTATAATTATGATAAATTACTCAGTTTTAGAAATTTTCTTGAAACTTATCTGTTAAGTAAGCCGATTTAAGTAAAAGTATATTGTTGCAAAATTGGAAAATTCTTTGTTTCCTTATATATATATATATATATATACTTTTAATAACCATAACCTGACAATAATTTTGAAATTAGCATTGCTACCGTAATTTAAATTCGTGTGTATTTATAATTACTCTCTGCTGTGAATTTCTCTATCGATTTTTATACGTAATTCTTCATTTAAATATTATAAACAAATGGAAAAATCTTACTTATTTATTCATCGAAACAATATAAAGATAGTTTTGATGCTTCGTGATATATTTTAACTCAGTTGAAGAGTATGTGTATATATATATATATAAGCCCCTGCATATTTATATATATATATAATGTAATTTTTATCTGTGTAGAAATAAATACTCGTATACAAATATTATTTGTCTATAAAGGGTATAAATCATCGTCGTCATCATCATCTTCAACCATTATCAGTCCACTGCTGGATGAAACTCTCTGATCATACTCCACATCTGCCTGTCATGAGCTTTACGAGCTGTGTGCAGTTTGCATGATTTCCTCTCTGTTTGTCTATACATTCTTATTTTATATGCCTATATATTATATATATACAAATACAATGATAGAGGTAAATATCCCAACTTATACTGTACGTAGGCATACGTTTAATAAATGTTTGTATAAATTAAAAATAGCTGTAAAAATGTATATTTTAAATATAGAATTATCTTGTGTTTTATTAACTAATTATTTCATAACTAATTCTTAGAAGCGATTAAGTCCATAAGGTATTTAATAGATCAATCAAAATTAACCTTTATCTCTAGTTTTAATGCGATGATAAAGGAACCGTTCGATAGCTCCATTAAAGGAGTCAATTCGATTAATCCTTTAGGCTTTCTCTATAATGAACTAAATTAATGAAGATAATGCATTCTCTAGAAACTTATTTTATATATTTTTATACAGTATATATATAATTTAGTTTTTGTGTAAAAAAAAAAATACATTTTATTTGTGTTGGAAAGGTAATGATGATTGTTTCTTGTCCCTTGTTGGTAAAGAAATGGTGTCATTTCTAAGTTATCGATTAGTGTAGACAGTTCAATGAAAGAAAGAACATGTAGAAAACAAAACATTGGAAAGGGCTTAAGAGACAAAACATCAGTAAACAGAAATAGTTTTTGTACAACAATTCCAGAGTTATTACATTTAATGACGAAAAGTTCTTTACCTTCTTTTTTTTTCTAAAAAATATTGTATCCATTAGAATGATCTATTTTTATTTAGTAAAAAGAGATAAATAACTACAAAACATTTACTTAATGCTTACTTATTTATCTATGGTTTTGTTAAATCGATAATATTTAATTATAAAATGTTAAATAATTTAACATTTTATAATTAAATATCATAAAGTATTAAATAATTATTAATTTTTTTCGAATTTTCTCTTTGTTTAAATATTTTTAAAAATACTTTTTTTTTTTTTAAATATTAAAAACTATAATAAATAAACATCTTATCTCATTTAAATTTCTTTCATGTATCCATTTAATGAAGCTTTGTAAATATTTAAATGTATATTTTTATTTTTACGTAATTAAATTTATATATTAATTAAATATAAAAATATAATTTCTCTCTCTCTCTCTCTTTTTAAAATACATTTAATCAGAATTTTTATTTAATTAAATATATTTAAAGCTATATTTAATGTTTTATGGAGATAATAAACACGACTTTCGGTGGATTTTTTAATATAATCCGCAAGAAAAATATAATATCATCTTGAATTAAATTAGAATTTTAAATTTATTTTTCATCCTTTATAATAAACCCCCTTTTTTTATTTATTTCTTTTTGTGATTTTTTACACTTTTTAAAGTAACTCTTTTACTCGAGAAAATTAAAATAACAATAAATAAATTTTAATTTCTTTTTTTAATTTATAAGTTATTTTTTTATTTATATAAAATGAGAATTCATTATTATTTATTTTTAATTGTCGTCTCCCCCTTTGCAAACGTATGCAAATCAAAAATAACTGTACAAATTATAAAATCTTTTAAGTAAATCGTAAATAAAATTAAATGAAAAAAGTATATTTATATATTTTTAAATGTCTTCACAATAAAATAATATATATATATATATATTTATTATTATTGTATAATCGACTCTAAACTGTTATTTTTATTATTTTTTAAATTGATAATAGATATTTTAGATTAGTTTTATCAATATAATTGTCGTTGATCTACTTTAAAATTACATTAAGTAGAATGAATATTAAGTTTTTTACTCGATTTGATCGTAAATTTTCTTCGGAATATTCCATTTTTTTTTTTTTTTATACGAAAATTAAATCTCTAGATAAGAAGATTTCGTTTTATTTTTATCGATTTTTAATCTTTTCGCATCTATCAGAAAGTCATTGCTTAGAAAAATAAATTAAAAAAACAGAAAGCAAGAAATGTAATTCAAAAAAAAAAAAAATTAATTTTTAATTTTAGATTTTTAACAATTTAAAATTATTTTTCTACTAATTTTATATATCTTCTCGTATAAGCTTATTTCGATTAAAATAGTTTAATTCTAAATGAAAGATTTGATTGATTATTTCTAGATTTAGATATTATTATTATTATTATTATTATTAATTTTTTTTTACATACGTAAAAAAAATAATTTCATACTTTATTTTAATTAAAATTAAATTATTAAATGTAAGAAATAGGTACGAAATTCTGTTTTAATAACCGATATAACAATTGGTATAATTGAGTTAGGCCTTATATACATATTTTTTTTTTTTTTTTTAAATAAATAAAAAATTTATTACTTTATATACAACACTGTTTCGTAATTTTCTTTATTTTTTAATCTCTTAAAACACGATCAAATTATTTAATATTAAGCTATACATTTAAATCACTCGTATTTAAATCCACATAAGACTGTAAGCTTCGTCTTATGTAAAAGTACATTCCACTCGAAAAATGTAAGCTACTGTACTTTATATTTTTACAATTTATAGAAAAAAAAAATACATTGTTTTAAGAAGTTTTTCTGTTGTTATTTATACATTTATATATTACTTTAATTGAATTATTATTATTATTATTTTTTTTCTTCCTCTAAATATTCATTCAGTTTTACTACTTTCGTTAAAAAAAAAAAATCGTGTAAAATGAAGTAAAAAAAAGTTGGAAAGTTGTAAAATTTATCCTAAAATATTATATTTATTTTTAAATGAAATCATTAAATTAATTATGTTAATGGTTTGCAGAGAGGATTACAAGAAAAATATGGTAAATGCATTCGAAGTACTTTAATGTGTAAAAATGTGTAGTAATTAATCGAATTATAATGAAAATTTTATGATGTGATTCTAGAATTAGCGTATGTAGATTTTTAGTATTAGAGAAAATTAAGTTATACAATTTATTCACGTTGTAATTCTAGTGTTAGTGCATAGTGTTTCTAGAAGTAATGCGTATTGTACTAGCTCTAGAACTGCTTTTATTCGCTTAAATCTAATCCAAAAATGTTAAAATGAAGCTTATCAATTTGTCCTGTAAAAAAAAAAAAAAATTCATTTTAAAAATTACATCCGGCGAAAAATTGGAATATTTCACAGCTTTTATTTAAGAAAAATGGTCAATTTACAAGCGTTAAGTACGGTATGATCCGTAGATTAACATTAAATAGGTCCTATAACACACGTTTAACTACAAACTTGTAAATTGTTCTTTGTTTAAATTTAGTTACTTAGTAAATTTATCGAATAAATTATTCTGTCTTAAACAGGAAAATAAGAATAAATTCTTTAAAAAAATAAAAAAAAAAATCTAGCAATTAATATGTTGAATAAATGAAAATTATTAAAAACTAATGCTTAAAATTTCTTTTACTAAAAATAACAAATTTTTATAAAAAAAAATTTAATTTGAAAAATTAATAAATAAATATTGATTAATTCGAGTTATTATATATGGCATAAAAGTTACTTCTGTGTTTACGTTCTAAAATGATATTTGCCTTACATTGCACGTAATGAGTTTTTGATGAATTAAAAATAAACTTTAATAAATATTTTTCTCTTTTTAGAAATGAAATATGTAATATTTTTAAGCATTTAAAGTATAATGTTTACTATTATTAAAGATTTACTTTTGAAATTTTAAATTCATGATACTTTTTGATGGAACTAATTACGTAAAAGTCAGATCTTGTTAAGAAAACATTGAGAAAAAACCTTTTTAAAATAATAATTCTACGTCTAAGGCATAATATTGATTCTGCAATATTTTATTTTAGTATAAAACAATAATTAATACCCTATAGAAGTTAGATGTATTGTATCAGTTTACCTGTAGGAGATCGTAAATATACGATATTTTACCGTCAAAAAAAAAAATATATATATATATATATATAAATTTTTGTAAAATAAATCATATTAAAATTGAATTTTATTTACCTTAGTGAATAAATATCAAAAATAGAGAAAAATTATTTATAAAAATTCGGCATTCTTTCGTCTCAATACTATTCTTTTCTTCGCTTACGTTATATCATTAATATTTTAATTAATTATAATTAATTAAAACATTGTATAAATATGCTTCTAAAGAATTCTTTAAAAATTTTATAACAAACGAGATAATTAAATTTATATTAATTAATAATATTTTAAAAAATGTATATATATATATATATAACTGTGAAATTGAATAATGTTTAACTTAATGAATTTATTATAAAAATTCTTTTAATTAATTAAACAAAATTAATTAAATCTTTAAATATATTTTTCGATTTTTCTATTCAGGGATAAAGTATTCCGGTTGGATTTGAATAACGTGAACAGAACTAGATGCGAGGTAAGTTCTTTCATATATTTTTCTATCTTTTTCTATTGAAGATTTCTGACTAAGTTTTCACTTTCAATATAAACCCGTTACGGTTTTTCTGTCATTTTTGGTGATTTTACTAGAATCGCTTCCAACATTTCTTACCCTCCTGTGAAATCACTTTTCCTTGCCACAACCAATTGCTTCATATAACTTCTGAAGAAAGAATTTCCACATTTATACTGCTCCTTCCTCCTTTTCTTTGTCTAGAACCTATAGTTTTCTTCTACTAGAGAGTATTTCGACTCTGTTTTATAAATTTTCTTCCCTTTTTTTTTTTTTGCAAATGTGTCGAACGAAAACTAGAATATCTCATTGAAGAAGACGTGAGATTGGATATTCAGAGAAGTTTTTTGAAAAGAATTTGACAGGATAGTGATGTCAAAATGAGATATGGATCTTTTCCAATGGGTTGTTTTTTCTAAATCCTCTTAAAAAAAAGACAATTTTGGAATAATCTTTGAATCAAAATAAACTCTTCTTATATCTTTGTATTGCTGATAATAATTTTTTTTTTATTTTTCTTTGGTTAGTGCAATTTTAGTTTGTTGCAGTTCTTATCTTCGATTTTGTTTAATCAATTTTTTTTTTTTATCTTGAAAGTAATCCAGTAAGTAAATACAAAGTAAAGATATTGATGATTGGAAAAATAAATATTTTCTTGAAGTGGAACTCAATTTTTCGTTGAAATTTATTTGAAAATTTCTTGCTATATTGATGATTATTGCGCTTTCAGGTTCATTAAGTGTCTACATATTCTATTATTAAGCGAAATATTAATTTTTTATGCAATACAATTTCCTCGATGCAACATGTTATTTTGTCACGAAAATCAAAAATCAATCGCTTTTCTTTTATTTCTTTTTGAAAATTGTAAATGAAATATAAATTATTGATTACGTATACAATGACAGAAAATATTCCTTACTTTAAAAGTATATAAACATTAAATAAATTTTACTTTTACTCGTTGAAATCTTAAAGTTTTATTTATGATGAGATTTCTTTTCTTTACTTATAACGTAAGGATTATTTACGATTGTTTTTTTTTAGCTGGATCGTTAATAAACTGTTAAAATATTTACTATGAAAAGTGCTTTAGCAGTTGCCATTAGTTGAATCTCAGTGTAATCGATATTATTCAAAAATAAACTAACTGATGATGAAAGGTATGAAGTGATTTGTGTGTGATAAACTTTACGAATCATTGCTCACTTCTAGGTGCTATTATTTTAATATATTTTACAGAAAATATCCATTTTTCTTTGAATTGTCTTAACGGATTATTGAAGATCACCCTTCTTCTTATCCTTAATAACTGTGGAAAAGATCTTTTCGACAAAGATACGGGATTATAAGACACGATTTTGTGCGCGGAGTTCAGTGATCTTTTAACCTTTTGCAGAATGTTATACAAAGGAGAAGCATTTCTCACCTCTTTTTTTTTTGGACAAAGATAAATGAATTTTAGGTGTTAGAAAGTCACCAGAGAATAAATATTGTGCTCGCTATTAAAGCGATCATTACAGATGTCGACGTGTCATTAGGGATTTGAAGCAGCTGTCACTTCTTGAAGTCACTGGTTATGAACTGGATCCCGGTCTAAATGCGAACACCTAAATGGAAATATGATCGAACTTTAATTTATTTTATCGTAAGCAAAGCGAACAGAAACGAAAATAAGCATAATTAAATTTTAGTTGTCTCAAATTAAATAGTTTAATGCGAATATGTAAAATAGTATCTTAAATATATATATATATATATATATATATACAGTATATATTTTTTCCTCCTTTAACTCTATAGCATAGGTAAGGATATGTGAGAAAGTTTCTCTAATGCTCCTTTGGAACATCTGGCGAGGGTCTTCTTATACGCAATATTGACCTAATGTCCACTAACTGTTTACACAGGTTGTTCCCCATTCACTATACTGATACTGCAAAAAGTTCTAGAAAGTCAATATTTAATGTTTGTTTATCTTGTTTTAATATAAAAAGTTTATTTATTTTTATTTTTTTCCCCCTCCAGATATTAAAACTAATCGAAAATTACTTATTACGTCAGGATATAAAGGAACAATAAGTAATCTAATTAATCTTATAAATTATTTTTTTTAAATCGAATCATTTTTTTCTTACGAGGCGAGATTTTATATTATTTTGTTGTATCTTAGATCATTTATTTACTTATATATATATGCGTATTCAATAGATACGAATTGATTTATGTAAAGCTAAACTGTAAATTCAAATTTGCCCTTAATTAATGACGAACTTTACAAATTAATCATCTTTATATTATCATTATTATTACTATGAATTATTAGTTTAAGTAGCAGTTTATCTGAGAGGTTTGAGAGGGAATCGGTTAATACCAATATAAACATTAATTAAATTAGCTACAGTTCTCGAGAGTGTTGATATGTATTTTTTTTTTTTTTTAATGAAACAATTGAAATATATATCAATAAATTAAAATTAATAATTGTATTATTACTTCTAAAAATTAATATATGATGTGTGTGTGTGTGTGTTTTTTTAAATAAGCACTTATAAAATTATGTTTTCTTTTCATCAAAGATGCTGCATTACTTCATTCAATTTGATAGGAAAATAATAGAATTTTCATACGATTTCGTCTCTGTGGATGTAGTTTCTATTTTTAATTCCTTATAAAAATAAAAATTTTATAAGTTGTTATTTCATTAAAGAATAGTTTATTTTAACAAAACAATTTTCTAACTTTTGTTGAGTCAATATTGAAATTGTTCTCTTTTAAAAAAGATCCAGAAAGGAGAAATAATAAAAAAAAAAAAAAAAGCAAACTTTATCAGTAATTAAACGAACAACTTTTAACAATAAATCACACGATTTACATGAAAAGTAGAAAAATAAAATTGTAGAAAAGGTTTTCAGGAAAAAAAAAAAGAAATTTGAACGGATTTGTCAGGAATCTCTCTTTTCTTTTATAAAAGTATTTACATTGGCAAAGGACACGAAACGAGCACATCCTATGCATACTTTATTAATCCTCGTTAGCTCTATAATTAAAACAAGACCACGTCCTCACGTATTCAAAGATTCTTCCCTTCACACAATTGACTTCCATTTGGTTCTACTTTGGAAAATTAGCATAGGAAACAATTAGTTTTAACTTTAACTTGATAGAAAGTGAATGAACTATTTAATGCACTCCATACTTAAGCTCCCTTCATTGTCACTCGTGGTCCTTTTTTATTCTTTTTATTTCTACTTTGCATTTGAAAAGAATAATTATCTAAATTATTGATATATATATATATATTATTAAATTATTAAAACTTTAATTTACACATTTTACGAATGAAAATTTGTAAGTTATTAATTTTTAGTTAGAGAAACTCGAAAGTGTTTTGTTAGATTCGTGATGACCATGGTTAAAAGTGGAATTCGATTTAATCTAAGGTTAATTCAAATCCAAAAATATAAGATATCAACAACTTTTGAATAGAAAAGATTCTGAATAAAGTAAGGAAACGACAGTTTGAATGTCACAATAATAAGTTCTCTCTTCACAAAAGTAATCCAGGTGCCATTGGCATATGGTACATAACAAAATCAATCTTTTTATGTGCTGAATTCTAAAATGTAGAATGTCTCCAAATCCAACTATTGGATTTTTTTTTCTTTAAAAATAAAATAAGAAAAAAAAACCTTATTTTGTAATCGTTGCAACTTGACCGAATATTTCATCTTCTGAATGATATTCTCTCTTTTCTTTTAAAATATTTGACAGCGACCTTTCCAACTTATCATCTATTTTGAAGGAAACTACAGAATATTTATCTTTATGGATTCATAATCCAGAATCAAGCAATGGCTACAGAATTTTTACAATCATTTTCCTTAAATTCAGTTATTATAATTTATATACAGTTTCGTAGACTTAACTAAAAGTATTTTTTTTTTTAATAATTAAATGCTTAAAAGTCTTCTTAAATTAAATATAATGAATGATTTTTTTAAAAAAAAGTTTAAATTAACGTTTTAAAAAGATTTAATTATAAAAAAAACATTTAGAAAAAAATAATAAAATATTGTAATTATTACTAGAAAAAAAATCTCGTTTTTGTAAATATAGAAAAGAAATTCGAGACGGTTTTTCTTATATTTTAATATTTAATAAACTCCCTTTATTGCGATTTAGAATTTTATTTAAATTATAATACACGGGTTACCTTCCTAAATAACAAAAGATTTTTTTTTTAGAATTTATAACAAAAGCCGTGAAAATAACATATTGAAATTAACGCTATCCAAAAAGTAATTCTCTATCGATTCCCTACGTATTCTAACGAAAACAAATTAATTTTTCAGTAGTTTACTGATTAATTAGGATGATAAAAAGTAATATAAAAAGTAAGTGAGCTATAAAAGTCCCGAATCCACTATCCATAAATAATGGTTTTATAGGACAATCTATTTTAGAGGGTCATTTTTGTCTACGTGGGGCTTACTCGAGAGCGTGTGATTTCACGCAACGAAAGTGAAGAGTAGCATCAACACAAAACATAGTCACGTGTGGTGCTAAGAGGTTGTACGTTTGTTCCATTAGTAGCATTTCCCAATTCATTAAAGATTACTTATCACCTGCTAAGAAAGGAAAGAGAAATCTGTCGATATCTTTCCATCCACTTCATGGACGTCTGACGTCTCTTAGGGTTTTGTTGCAGCAGCAAACGAACAAAACAAGCAATCATTAACGGTATGATTTATGTGGACACACAGACAAGTGGTATTGGCTTTTCTAGTCGCTCGCATGTCGTACAAATGAGTTGTGTCATGCAAACTCTCCACCCTTTCCTTCATAGTGTCGGTCCGAAAGCAGGTGTATGGTAGCGTCAATGGTCCATTATGGTAATATCGGAGTATATCACTAACTCCATTACCGTTGTTGGAAACTATAAGGTCTGCAGGAATTGGAAATAAATCCTTTGCCTAGAAGAGGGTATTCGAGTTTGATGTGTGAATTTAGTCCAAAAATACTGTCCGATCTGATGGATGTGGCAGCAGCTGGATACTTTTGCCCGGTCTTTACGATAAGCTGTGCCATTATCTCTGTTTGGTCATTGTTCTCTTTACTTAAGTTTTTTTGTTTTTAGTTGATTCAGTGTACTTTTGTAAGTTGCTAAATACTTTTCTATTGTTGTTATTATTCTATTTACACTCCATACAACAGGTTGGATCAACAATGCGCCGTCTTCTTATTAAACTCTCTATTGAGCACAATCGATATATAATGGTTTTTAATTAACAATTTAAACAAACGATCGATTTTTTGCCAGTGTATCATTACCTTAACGTTTAACGAGTGTAACAAGTGCTATTAGTGCGTTCGAAAATTAAGGATTATTCGGGAAGGTGCGGGGCATTGCAGCGCATCACTTTCTGCACGAATCAAAATCTCTTCCATTATTGTATAATATTTGCGGCTATGGTAATGTTACCGGACGTAGTAGAGACTATTAATGGAAGGTCGTGACGTAACATTAATCACCGCGTCTTGGGATTAAATAGAGACTTTAATGCACACGTGGGTGGCCCCGACCTCGCCCACTCTGTCGTCTAATTAACTAGACCTAACCCATCGTACTACTTAACCCCGTAGGTCACGTGAGAATTTATTACATTTTCTCATCCCATGGTCATTGGCTGCCTTTCCAATTGCTCAAGAACTTGATCTGTAAGGTATTCATCTGTTAGAAATTCAATTTAAAATTTGAAAAATAACCAACACGTTGTAGTTTTAATTGATTAGAAACGTTTATATTAATTAATTTCTTCTTCTTTTTTTATCTAGAAATTAACAAGTTTTTCTATATATTTTTTTTACACGACGTTTTTTAATGATATATAAACATTAAATCGAATAATTTTCATAGATAATCGTTATATTTTTGTTAATGTGGTTTTATGAAAAATCAATGAGTAAATGACTTCTTGATCTGTATGAAGTCTCAGCAGCAATTTTTCTTGGAACTGAGACTCCTTCATGCTGTGCTATTGATTGGGATGTCTTCGTTTCTGTCGACTTACTGTCATATTCTCTGCATGCCTGACAGCTGCTAGAAGAACGTCATACATATGCACATAACATAATATGCATATCATTTCTTAATGGAAATCGAATGATATGGAGTTTCAGAAAATTTTTTCGCTATGATAACTTCCATTATTTTGTTTTTATTCCAGGAATTTTATATTATTTTATCTTCAAAAAAAAAATATATATATATATATATATATATTAAAAATTTTGGATAAACAAGTGAAAGAATAAATAAAAAATTACCTTTTTTTTAGATTTATTTTTTAAAATATTTTCTAAATGGAACACATCCAATGGCATATGGCCAGATGCGGAAGATAAATTTGATATTTGGTGTCAGCATGTGTTTGGAGCCGTTATAACACTCATCACCCTATTTTATAAGATAATTATGAGCATATGAAAATAAATAAAGATTTCCTTTTTATCTCTCTTAAATCTCCTTTGTAAATTTTACAAATACACCGAGCTTTATAATTCTTCTTTGTATCGAGTTTTGATAGGATATAAAAGATTGATATACATACACAAGAAAATATGATGAATAAATCTCAACAAAATTCTAAAAGTATTAATTATAAATGGAGAAGGAATAAAACGTGTTTTATATAATATATATTCCTATATTAAATGATAAATAAATGATTCATTCTATAAGAATTTTCGAGTTTTTTCGGGGGGGGGGAAGGATACAGGAGAGTTTATTCAGAATTTTGATACTCGATTATCTCTAAAAGAAACATTTTTATCTAAAATATTTAAAATTATATGTTTAATTTAGTTAAATAATTCGTAAAAGGGTTCTTAACGTGTTTGATTATTAACGTTAAGCTTATTCTGTATCAAATTTAATTATTTTTATTAAAATATTATATATTTAATTTTTGCATTTTTAAGAATAAAATATAATAGTAATTTTGAAAAACGAACAGGAAAATTAAGGAATGAAACTAGAAATTTGAATTTAAATTCCTAAAGTAGAATTTTAAGAAGATAAGAAGGATGAAATAGTGATATCTCGATAATAGTTATGTATAAATTTTAATAAATCCTAAAAATTCATATGATATTTTTATAATATTCTAAAAATTCACCCCCCCAAAAAAAACTATTTTCTAGACTGAAATATATGTGATATTGATCCCAATGATCCTCCATAACTTAAAACTTTTCTAAGTTATACTAGAATAATAAACAGAAGGCGACTTTTTCGCATAGCACAAATTATATGGATGGACTGAATATATATGATAATGTAGAAAAGTAAAGGAAAAAAAAACAAAGATAAATAACAGAATCATAAATTATAGACACGATAGAGTATCTGGAGTTAATGCTGTTAGATATCAAATCTACAGTGTGGCTGTTACGGACGTTGAACTGGTTATAAAACAGATAAACTATTATTAGTGGACGTAACGAGTAACATGAAATATGAACAAAGATAGGAATAAATCTATAAATATGCAAAAGAAACAAATAAAAATAATATAACATGATGGATTTATCGTCACTTACGAAATTTATAATAATAAAGGCAATAGAAAATGAAATTACTTAATTTTTTTTTTATGAATTTTACTAAATAATTCACGAAATTAATCGTCTTGTAAATTATAATACCGTACACAGTAAGCTTTGTACAAAACATATAAGTGGAATGATAATGTAATTATTATAATAAATGGAGTTTATTATCAATTCCAATAGTTTATGTGTTTTCGTTTTTGTTGCTTGTCATTCTACTCACGAATGATTATAATCTGATATTCATTCGTTTGAAAAATCGGATTGGCATAATATTTAAATTACCATTTTCTTGTAAAAGCACTATAATTATCATTGTGAAAAGACAGCGACAATTGCTTTTTTTTTAACAGGATAGAAAGGAAAAAAAAAAAAAGTATATGAGGTGAAATGACCAGAATTCAAATGAAGCCCTATCTATTGTAATATCTTTTTAAGTTTGAAATCAGCACAGTTATTGGTAAAACTAGTAGAATAATATCCTCTGTACATTGCTCTTTTCCATTTAGTTCATTAGAAAAGAAAAGAAAAAAAAATATCTTAAAAGTATGCAAATGCTCGATTTTTACTTATCGGAAATTATTAAATTCCAATTCAAACCTTCAAAGATTACCGAATTCCACTTTTTTTATACTTACATTCATTACTAAATGACAATTTCTGTGTTTATCTTGAAATTACAATGATGCATTTTACTCAGAAACGACTTGGAATTATTTTAAGGAACTAGCAAAGTTTGGTGCCATTTTGGGAATTGCGGTAGTGAAGGAAACACGATCATGTTGCGATTTAAAAATTAACTTTTAAGAAATACTAAAAAAATCAGCAAATAGCGTGGTTGAATAGGTTGATGTTTCTACCTCTGCCTGATCTACCTGCAGACAATAAAATGCATTCGTGGAATATAAGGCTTCGATATTACACTCGGAGCATCATCATCTATATTTTACATGAGCAGCACTTATCTACGTCCATCCAAAATCTAATACTGATTTACAGAAGAGCCACTCTGTGCAAAGTATATAGGATTCAGATTGAAGAGAGAGAAACCATCTTGATGTCTTTCCGCTCGGAATATAAATTGCATCATCTCTTACCACCGCGCGCGCGATGTGTGTGTACGTATGTCTGTACGTTTTGTATTAACGTACGACTGTGCACAGACGACGTTGATTTATCGCCATTTTAAACTGTTAGCGTGGGTGTTATTATTTATTCATAGTTTGTCCGTACTCGTTTGTCAGCGGTTAAAATGTTAAAAAGTTCCATAACTCATCCCATTCTCGTATCCCCATTCGTTCACGTGCCATCATCATAAATATTTATCCGGCTCCGGTGTGCCATTTAGCTAGGGATTGACTTCTTGGCTTCTATTGTCGTGTTTGTCCTATGGATTGTCGTACCCAAACTGAGACACGCCCGTTATCGTTCGATCAATGTAAATTGAAATCTCTAGAGGATGCTTCGATCCGATTGCTCCAACCAAAAATATCTGCACACTCCTGCTGATTTAGATTATGTTCTTCCATCGACTTTGTTACAAATTGCATTCTATGTTTATGATGGAATGCCACTAATAACTTTTCTTCATCCCTTTCCACCTAAATTTATTCATTACACTCGCATGTTAACGTCTACCCAACTCTCCAGTTCGACACGGTAATTTGTTACTTTAAACCCCGTTATGAATAAATAATCTATATACAAATATATATATATTATATAACACTATCATTCTAAAATATTTTGATATGAATTTATTATTAAGTTACAGAATTTGAGTCTTTCACAATTGGTTTCTATGAGTAAAAAATCGACAAGTTATTGTAAAAATCACGTGTTGTATCTATCGATAAACTACTCATTATTTATTTTTGGGGGGAATTTTTTGTGTAGAAACGTAGAAATTTCTATTGAGACGATTTCTGATATTCCTATTTGTATTATTGTAATTTTGTTTTCACTTTTCCGTGTATTTTATTGTGACTAAACGATGCATTCCACTCTTTTCCTATCATTTCTGATGATGTGGGCATTTGGATAGATTTACGCACATTGTATGTTTTTGGAAAATCTGCCATGGTCCATCTTAAATGTTTATTGTTATCTATCCTATAAAATATCCTATTTATAGGAATTTTTGAATGATAAAATATATAAAATTTATCTAAAAAAATAAATAATAAAAAAACCTTCTTTTATCTTATCGGTAATTTAAGAATTTGTATAAATTTCAAGACATTTTTTTTAACGTTTAACCAATGATTTATATTGATTTTTAAAGGTTTTTTTCCCATCTAAATCTGCATAATTTTATAATATTAAATAGATTTAAAATAAATTATGTTTATTTTATGATTTTTAAAACCATTTATATCAATTTTATTGGAATATTTCATTGGATAATTGAAACATAAATTATGCATTTAAAAATGTGTGTTTTTTGTTTTTTTTGAAAGGATAATTAAATATACTTTTTTTGTTAATAAAATAAATAATAAGTTTTTATACGATTTTTTAGAGAATAAATAGAATTATTAAATGATTTATATTGCTTTTTAATTTGTTCATAATTTTTCAATCGGCTTCCTTTCTTTACTGAATTTTATATATATATATTTTTTTCTTAGAATAAATAAATGATGCGAAATAAAATTCCTTCATACGTGAAGCAATTAATGAAAGTATTATTAATTAATAAAAATATTTTACCTTTTTTTTGCGAAAGTTTAAACTTAATTATGTAGTTGATGTGTACAGTTTTTTTTTGCGTAATTAAGTTTATATTATTTTTAGTTTAAATAATTATTTTTAATTAATATTTATTAGAAATTTCATTTAAAATTTACAAAAAAAAAACAAAAAAGTAAACCGAGAAATCGATTCTACTAGATGAAATTTTTGAAAAAGTAATATATGAATTAACAAAATGCCTTGAATGGCGCAACTTTTTACCCTATAGAAAATTCTATATAAAATATTAATAAATGAATATAAATTCTAAAATATAAATTAATTATCGAGGAGTGATTCAAAGATTTTCTTCATAAAAAAAACTAAGTTCGCAAATTCGAACTGAATAATTAATTTCGTCATTTATTTAGTGAAGTATAGTTTATATTCTCGTCGTTTTTTTTTAAAATTATTATTATTTAATTTATTTATAAAGAAAAATACAGAATTAATATATAATTCACTCAATATTTTATATCATTTTTATTACTTATAATAATAAAAAAATAAATTTTATAAGTCAAATTTCCTTCGAAAAGTCCTAATTTTACATTACTGTACAGTGAGTCATTATGAATAAATGTGTGTATATTTTAGAGTGAAAACAAAACAAAACATTAATATTTTCTATATTTATTAATTAAAAAATAGATTTTATTTTAAATTTAAATCCAAATGTCGAATTTTTAATGCAAAACTGAAAGATTTGTTACGGTCAGATACAAGATCTTGATGGATTGAATTGATGCTGTCACTTAAAAATCGGCCCTTTTTTTTTTTTTTGTTTGTTTTTGTATAAATCTGCGGCGTGAAGAGTTCTAAGAGACTTCCGAATATATCAATTGATGTCAAGTATATCATATTTATGTATACATGTATATATCTTTATTGTAAATGATAAATATTGTGTTGAAGACAGATCATCCATGCTTTTCGATAGTGGGAATAGAGAAGTGAAAAAGTCTATTGCCATCTAACGAAAACGTGACCTCAGAAAATGGCTAGTCTACTCCATCGTCCTTTTGTGTAGTTGATCCGAATCTTTGTCCAAGAAACGAAATTTTGTTGGAGTGACATTGCGTTATTGCTTCCTCGACGTGATCGCCTATTTCTAGCAAAGAAGAGCGGGGGGATATATAAAATAAAATTAGTAGTAGTTCCGCCAGCGAAATATGATCAGATTCAGAATGAAGGACACAATAGTTTGTATCTAAATCCGAAGAACAGAATGTCGTTGGCAGAAAATGAAATGCAAATACGATACTCTTCGTTTTTTTCCCCTTCCTACGCCCCTTTTCCTTGACGAGATACCATTCAAAAGGATTTACATGGTGGATCCTGGATTTGTTCCGGTCTAGTTTTCTCGATTCTCACGAACTGTTAGGAAAAATTGTATTACTTCGTGTCGCCGGTGCCAATTTCTATTGCCACTTCCCTTCCATTTTCTCCATCTGTTCCTTCCTAACAACATTTCGTGGTTGTTCGACAAAATCTCTTCCTCCATCTCCTACCTTTTCGTTAATTGGCTCGTCAATTCTTTTTCCTAATTTGTTTCATTTAATTTTTCTTGTTCATTATACATCTACTTTATCTTTTCTTAATTCGTTAAACCGGTTTTTCTTTACTTATCCCTTCTCAATTACTTAACGCTTCTTTCTTTCCTCCTCTTCTAAATACAAGTGGACAACGGTTTACACAATACCCAATCTGAAAATCTAGCATTTTTACACCAGATGGAGACACTTATCATAGTTTAAGGGGTATAAGAACCCGTGACAATTTTTCTTATTCACGAGATCATTAATCGTCGTGCCACCAATGAAATGTGCTAAGTTTGGAAATATCTTTTTGCAATTTTAAAGCGGATCGAATTGAAGATAAGCATCTTTCGTCTATAGATTTCAATCTCTCCTACTAAATTAGGATATAAAACTGGTGCCAAATTTTAAACAATTGTCTGCTCTCGAGAATTTAATGTTTAAATTTAATTAAAACTTACTTCCACATACTCAAACTTGTGTTTCTGACGTTTAAATAACATGATAAATATTTAAAAAATTCTTTCAGACTTTCTTTTTTTTCTTCTTCTTCTTCTTTTTACGTAGCCCGTTCGTTTGTCTGAACGTTATCTCTAACGATTCGATTTTTTAAACACGTTTTTAATTGTTAAAGAGGAAACCTTTTGTACAATTTTATTTATGAAAAAAAAAAATTGAACAAAATGCTAGTCAAAACCTTTGAATTTTCAGTGTAATTAAATGAAATTTTGGCTTTTTTTAAAACTAAATAATTGCTATAAAAATGTGCTTTTTTTCCATACAATAAAACAAAAAATAAGGCTCGAAAATTCGAATTTTAGATATTAATTTCGTTTTGATATAAACTAATTAAAATCTGATTTATTTGTATATGTCACATTATAAATTTATTTGGATTTATTTAAAAAAAAAAAAAACAAAAATACATTTCATTAAATGTAAACGAAATTTTTCGGTTTAATGAACGAAAAATCTGAAATTTATTTTTATATAATGAAACAAAATGGCGACTTCTTAATATTTTTTTTTTTCCATGTAATCAGCATTAATAATTCAAGAAACGAGAATAATTTAACATTAATACTTAACATTTTCAATTTAAAATGTAATTATTCGTTCATTTATTAAAGGAAAAAGTATGAATTTCATTTTCAAGAAAATATTTTACAGTTTAAACAATTTATATATTTTATATATAAACAGAACATTTTATTAATTCTAAAAAAAAAAGACTATATATATAAAATACAGATAAACAACTAAAAATTAAATTTCCTTCTTCAGAAAAAATAATTAATTATATATGCTATTAAATTAGAGGGGAAAAAAATAAAATAAGACCTTAATTTAAATATCTGACAGTAAATAAAATTGCTAAATATCACGAATTTATCCATTTTAAATTAAATTTATTTTATTTTTTTTTTTAGAATTATACAATATATATATATATATATTTTAAAATAAAATAAACCGTAAATAATAAATTTTAAAATATATTTAAATATTTAAATAAACTTAATTTAAATTTAGTATTAAAAAAACTACATATTTTCTGAGGATTTTTTTTTCCTTTATTTTTTCAATAAAATAGTTTAAATTTGATTAAAAATTTATTAATATATTTTAACATTAATTTATGGAAGATTATACGAGGTGTATTGTATGTGAAATGACTTTAAATCAAACTATGGTGAGACTTCTTTGTTGACTATATATCTTCGGATTTTATTATTATTATTATTATTTCCCCCCCCTCTCTCTCTCTTCTTGATGTCAGTGACATAAAACATCCCATTCGGATATTTTAGTAACTTGGTTTCGTGGTATCTTCCTTCTTCTAAAGTATATCTCGATGTCTCTTCGATCTCTCAAATGCTTTCAATCGGAAATAACATCGGTCATTTGGGCTTTAAAAGATTCCAAGAATACACATTTATGGACACGTCCCAAAAAAAAATCTATGTCGTCCATGTGACCATAGATGGGTCTTTGTGGCATTCCTTTATTAACATTCTTTCTGTGAACGTCATGTAAAAAAAATATTGTGGATTTTTTAGATGCTGCTTATATTAAGAATGGCCATATATTATCCATACGACCGTAAGTGAATCATTGTGGTGCCCCTTTATTACGGTCCCTTCTGCGAGAGCGCATCAAAGAAATAATAATTTGATTTTTAGGCGATAATTCTCTTATTCTTTTAGATTTTTTTACATGATGATATTAATTATCGTAGTCTTTTATGGAGATTTTTGAATACATTATAGGCTTTGATGTAACGTATATTTTGAACGGTAAAGAAGTAAATGAAGCGAAGAAATTAACTCAAAATTCTTTATTTTGACGAATATTTAATTCGAATAAAGTAAATTATTAAAGCAAATAATAATAAAAAAAGGGATTAAGCTGACATTTTTCTTTATTTACATTGATGACCGTTTCTGATTCGAACGTCAGCAATTTATTCAAGTTACCAAATATACACTAAGAATTCATCTTTCTCGGAGTTTGTAGTAATATATTTTTCTTTTTTTTTTTTTCTTAAAAAAAATGTTTCTAGAAAAAGATTCGGAGTCGAGTTCTCTAAGCAGTGCAATGCTGGTGTGCACAACGAGACAAGAAATGCTGAGCATGCAACGTCAGATTCTGCATGACGAAGTAATAGAATTCTTTAGGTCCGTACTGTGTAACGACTGGCAAAACTAGTCTGAGATTACCTCATAAATCCGAAATTTCTTCTCTTTCTTTTTTTTGTATCCAGTTACTACTCTATCAGCTTATTTGGATTTGGCTGTTTCCTTCTTATTAGTCGTGCCACAATGTAAGATATTCCATTTTGGATCGTGTATAAAAACGAATTTTTTTCTTGAAATTCGGAATAGTAAACACGATTTAATAACATTTCACGTACTATTATAGAACATATTTAACGTTACTTCGCGTAAAACTCGATTTAGATATGTAAAAAAGTAATTTAAATACTCTTTTTTTTAATGTATAAAATCGAATGATTTTGGGGTGTAGACAATGATAATCTAATGATAATGACAAAAATATTACAAGAAAGGTGTAAAAAAAAAAACGTATTTAATAATTATAAATTTGAATTGTTGTATCGTGATGTAAAGCCAGGAAAATTTTTATGTATTTATAAATAAGGTTTAAAATTCTACGACTTATAAAATATCTAATCATCTTGCAGAGTAATTTATGTGATTAGAATCTTGTTTTTATTGATAATAAACTTTGCAGACGGAGAATAGAAAAGTTAATTAAGACAGACGAAGAGGAACATAAGTAATATATAAAACTATAATAAAAGAGAAAAACTAAACTTGCTAATTCATCACCTGCTGAGCAAACTAATTACATTTCCTTGGGGGAAAATGCAAAAGTAAAGAAAAGACACGTCCAAATCAGCTTTCTGACTCATCACTGTCAAAAATGTTATCAGAATCTTTGCAATTTATTTCATATACAATGACAAAAATTGGTCTACAGTTATACCCTCGAGGAATTTATTTTATTATTATTAATGCTTTACTAAATATGTGATAAGATGTATCCTTTCTCCAGACAGAGTAAATCCACTCGGTTGAACGAACAGCATCTTTGCTCTTTTTTTTCCCTTTTCTTCTTTTTCCTCCTCCTCTTCTTCTTCTTTCCAAATATTCAAAAATCGACTCGTGATAAAATGAATATTGCACAGCTGCATCTATTAATGTAGATGGATGTTAATCTTACTGTAAATATCTTCCGATGCATGAACAAATACTTTTTCCTCGTGACAAGAAGTCGTTTTAGGTCGTAAATTGGTAGAGAGATGCCATTTCTATTCATTATACTGACATCTCCTCGCTATCAAAAAATGCTTTGATATTTGCACTTATCGCGCCGGGGATGGGCTATAAATTTAAATGATGCGACAAGTTGGACCGTAAGAAGCCATCTTTAAATTTACGGCATGTTCTAGTTTGTATAATCCTCTCCACTGACACATTATTTCGACATTTTGTGACTTCATTTTTACCACTTGTACATTCATCCCCCTCTTTTTTTTTAACTTCTTTCCTGTTATGATTTGGTTATACACTTAAAATTTATCATATATATCTTATAAAAATATTTTATCCTAAAAATAAGAGGACACACATAAGCCTATATATACATACATAAATTCAATTAGATTCCAAAATATTGAATGAAAAAGACGATAACTTCTTAATTACTCTTAACTTTATGAGGCTACTAATAAGAGTAAGTGTTGTCGTATGCGATTTAGAATCAAGAATATTGCCTCTTTTTTTCTTTATCAAGTCACTTCATATCAAATTTCTCTATTTGTATATAAAGTGCCTTCCATTCCCTTGGCTTATTTGTTATACTTTCGAATAGAACTCTGTTTACGGGACCTTGGTTTCCATATATATGTAACATGCATTCTCCATTACTGAGCCAGAAGATCGTGCCTCTTCTCATCTAGCATTCAACTTTTCTCTGCACTATGTAACTTTTCTTGATATTTATCTTCTCTTCTGACATTATCGATCGACAAAACTCTTTCACATCTTTATTTTCTCTTATTTTTTTCGACAAATTTAGTGAAATGACAATAATAACAGACACGAAGTTGTTATTAGTTTGGATTGTTATGACCCGAAAACTTCTTTTATCAAGTAATTAAACAAATCATAAATAACAAAAAATATATATATATATATTTCTTGATGCTTTTACAACAATATTCTTTGTTTACAACGTTCATGTTTTATGAAAACTTGATGTTTATGATAGAAAACTTTTATACCTCGGGCGAAAATGGAGACAATTTTTTTTTCTTATCCTCCCGAATTCCATTGTTTGGATATTAAGATTTCATAAATTCTATCGAAACTATAAACAGAAATACTTTTGTTCTAAAGATATATAAATGCCTTTATACGAAGTTCGAGTTTTTATTAAATCTTTATTTTCTCTTCTGGAAACTTTGAAGACAATTAAAGAAAATGAAAATAAAAGTTTGTCCGTAATTTCTATCGTATATAACATTAAATATTGTAATAAAAATTCTTACAACCGAAAATTTCTTAAAAAATTATATTAAGTTAGTGTTTTAGTCTAATGGTTTTCATAATATAATACACAATTAGTTATTTACATACTTTTTTAAATAAATTCTTGTGATAAAAGTAATAAAACTGTGAACTTTTTTTGTTAATGTTTTAAATAAATTATTGTTGTTTCTGTAATGTTTTCCTTGATGGTTACATTGCTACAATAACCAAAATTTAAGCAGGAATCAACTGACAAACTGCCATAGATTGTTCGAAACAAGTTTGGGTGAAAACTATCACGTTTTCACATTTATCTATCTCGTAAAATAGATAAAATGACATTGTACCAGGAACACGTGTGCCTGCAAAAGTTAGATTGTTCTCTTAGAGAACCGACAAATCGTTGTACTAGCGAGTACCAGCTGCTCTCCATCAGATACTGTACTAACATCTCATTCTACCTCCGTATGAATGCAATCGATCATCTACTCTCTTTTTTTTTTTTAACGCTCTTCAATGCATCGAAGAAGTATTACGAATGTTATTTATTAAGACCTGTTACGATGATGATGATGATGATGATTAACAATCTTTCAAAACAGAAATTCCAGAGTAGCAACTCTGATGACCCGCAGCGACTGCACCTTTGCAATGTTGTTAGGAAGGTTTGATAACATCAATCGGACGTTGTGACATCTTCTGATGCCACATCTTATTGATACAAATAGTTTTCATACACTGTTGAGTCGCTAAAAGAACTCTTCGTGATTAATTGTTAGATCTGTTAACTGGCAACAAGATTAGTCTGTAAATTAATCATAAATATGAAGAATAAAACAAAACTAGGCTATATTTATCGACTCTGAATTTCTTTTTTTATTTAAAAGAAAGAAAAAATATATATATATTTCAAATGTCAAAGTTTTGGATATGAAAAAGTGTAAATTAAAAGAGACAAAATAAATATAAAATATGACGCAACCCGTGTCAATATATTTCTAGGAAATAAATTGAAGTTGACAAAATTTATTCGTGGAAAAAATATCGAAAGATAGTTGATGGGTGAGCTGTCAAGTAAAGTTTTTCCTTCATCACTGCAACAAACTCAGACCAGAAATCAAGCACCACACCTAACAGTCTACATACAGATAAGATCTTCGAGGGGTTTATAGGTGTGGTGCAAGATTTCCAGCTTTAGTTACGCAAGAGAAACAGTAAAAAATAGTTTAAACTGTGAAAAAAAAGAGAACAGATATAGTCGTAAGGTAATCGAATTTTTTAGACTTTTCTCATTTATTTTAAAATACATTGGAACGTTTATTTCTTAGAAACTAGTCACGAATTTAAACGTTGAACGGTATAAAACTAGATTTTAATGAAATAATAGGACAATGATGCTGTTATACTCATGGGTCTACTTGATCGAATTAGCTAAAAAATTTCATTCGAAAATAGCATTTAAACAATTCCCATCTGTATTGCTACAACGTGTTGCGATTAGAGTTTAATGCTTCGAGAAACGACTTTATAAAACACAAAAGAGGTTTGTAAAAATCTTTTATCTACTCTTAATATAAGTTTTTCTTTTGCTGACGATTTGTCCTCTTTTAAAGACAAGATGCCTACAATTACATTAAGGTACGTGTTAGTGTGGAACATGCACACTCCATTAGGTTGCTTCCATTAAATGAAGCATACTAAATTAACGTTTCTGTGTGTAAAGATCAGCCCAGAAGAGAAATTTCCATCTGGATCTGTCTCTTCTTGTTTTATTATCTCTTCTCATGCAACTGTCCTACTCGAATCTTAAGTTCTGTGCATTGATAAATTATCTCTTTACGATTTACAATTTTTAAAACATTTGTACGATAACTAACACTTCATTATGGAATGATACATCTGTAAATGGTTACGATCGTCTTCTAATTCAATACATCTACTTTAGAACTAATGCAGAAATCGAAAAATACACTTTAAAATACAACCCACTTAAAGAACTTAATTCAACAGCACTCGAAAAATAGTTTCGAAATTTCAGGCATTGTTAAGATGTAAAAAGAAGATAAATCACACTAGAATTTGCCATTCCAATCTACAGATTCTATCAATTTATAACACAGATAAGAATAATTTAAGAGGGGTGGAAAAAAATATTGGTTTGATGTGCAGAAAATTTCGAATCATCTACGTTCTTCTAGAGCCATGTCAAACTTCTTGGTTCGTTAGATGGATATTAATGATGAAGGAACCTGTAAGATGAGAGTCCAGACACGATTAGCATAAATTTTCCATCAGCTTGATGAAAGAAAGAACTTGTGTTTGGTTTCTCGTCAACCAATAACCATCCAAGCCATCTTCTTGGGTTGCTCAATTAGCGTACGAAATATTGATGGCAAATTATCACTTTCCTATATTTATTATAAATTAACCTAACCCAAGAAAATCTCTCTTACTACATTTACAACTTCTTTCTTAAAATAAATAAATAAATAAAAAATATAGGCTATTTTTTATGAAAATTCCTCAGCATCCAAAAACTTCAACTTTTTCTCTTTTCGGGGTGATAAAATTAATCAATTTACCGTAAGAATTTTTATTGAAAACTTAAAAGAATTTTTTGTAAACGAAAATGTTTTGCGTGTTTTATACATCTCTACAGAAATTACCGAACTGCACTTACGCACATCTTCCCTATTTTATGAGGGGGAGGAAGAAAGAAAAAAAATATATATTTCTGGCTTCTTCCCAAAATAATTCGTAATGTAAAAAGTGTATTATCATCATCACACTGACTTATACAACATAAATACTTTTCGTTTATTAATAATTTTTCGCCTATTCTTTTTATTGACATAACTTAGAAACTAGTTATGAAATATTGCCTTTTTTTTTATTATGATTATTCCCTTCAAAGTTTCAATTTCTTTATTTAAAAATCTAATTTAGAACTTTATGCACTCTTGTGTAACTTTTTCTTATTTTTTTTTTTAAATATTTTTACTTAGTGTAAAAAAATGCCAAAAAAAGTATTAACTGAGTCTAGTTTTTTTTTTTTGGTAGGAGTTTTATAAACGCTAACTTATTGATTATATGCAGAATCTCATCCATTATATAGAAGTAAAACACATCCCACTTGATGAAGAGAATCCCTATATTTAGTAGTTATCATTTGGAAAATTTTATGGATAGACGGTTTCAAACGATACGGTAAAGGTTGCACGCCAACAATTAACCTATAAAGAGCTACATCAATTTTATACAATTCAAAAAAATAACATAGAATAATTCATTTTCCGATAAGTCGAAGAGAAATGGTTACACTTTCAAGTTTTAGAAATAGGATTACTTTTCTCTTTTTAAGTATTCGATTCGCGTTTGATGTTCCAGAAGAGAATCAATTAAGTTTTGAAAGGATGAGAGAGAGAGAATCTGGCTGCTTGAATTTGTTTTGTCTTTAAGGTTAATCCTTACCTTATAGTGTGTTCACGTCGTGTTTCTTGATAATTACGTTTATTTTCCTGTTCTAAGTAATTGTTTCCATCAATGAAATGCCACTATGAATTGGATATTTGTCGAGAAACTTATCTCTTTCTTAACTCGTTTGATTGAAATTTAAAATTCAACATTCGATTCTGCTTGAAAGGATTCGATTTCTTTTAATTTATTTCTTTTAGATTTAACTTTTATCCTTTCATCAATTTTTCAAAGTACAACGTTTGCTCTCATTCTATTAATTTAATAAAATATAAATGTAAGAAAATTACTAGAATAAGTGATAAAATAAACTGAAAAACGTCGAGAAATACCTCTCTTCAACGTCAAGTCCTCAAAGAAGGCAAATCTTAAGAATTAATAGAAAAATGTTATGTGACTAGAATATACTTTATTATTTTTTTTTCTCCTGTTAAATTTGAATTTGATCGAAAATAATTTTTATAGCAGGTTCCAACAATATCGAAAGCTTTCATAGAAAAGAATAGTTATTTGCCTTACTTGTTATCTTCAAAAAAAAAAAAAAAAAACACACACACACACAAAAGAAAACAAACATAAGATATAGAAAGAGGCCTTTCGGCACTATTGAAAATATATTTTATTATATATATATTTTTTTTTCTATAAAAATATTAAAAATAAATATATAATATAAAGCTTTTTAATTATATTTTTTTTCTAATATTGTTCTCTTGTAACACCCCAAACTGTACCTAATTTATTATGTAAAGAAATGTCAAAATGAAAAATGAACCTTGCTTAATTAATTACTGGTAAATTACTAGTTTGTTCATTTTTAAACCTGAAGCAACATTATGTTAATGGCGATGAATTTTAGTAGTATTAACAGAAATATGATACTTACCAACATCATTTTTGAACATTTTTTTTTTTCCTTCTTCGTCTTCTTCTCCATCCTCCTTGTCATTTTTTAATGAAGCCGAGCACGTCGAGTTAGTAATTTCAAAATTGTATAATCATCTAAATTACGTATATAATTAAAAAAATTTTGTTAAATCTACTATAAAAAAATCTTTTAAAATCTTAATTGGTGTATATTAAGACGATGTTTTGCAATTTTTTTTAATTAGACGTCATCTTTTTAACCCGAAGCTTTTGTAGATCGCGTACTACTCGTTGAATTAACGCAATTAAGAAAATGTGTTTTTTTTATAATTTAATCTCGTTCTATCTCATCAATATTTTATTATATATTTATTATTAAATAATAAACAAAATCGGTATCACGTTCATTGAACTGATATATTAAAAAATGTGACATTAAATGTTAAGTTAAACTGCGGGTGTTTTCCAACCAGATAGGTGTGTCGCTTTTAAGAAAATAAAAAATGATCTGTTGATCGCTAGCTTATAAAACAAGTTTTTGAGAAAAATATGAAGAAAATAGATTGTATCTAATGCAAAAATATAAATAAAATCGTGGTGGCTTAATAATTATACTATAATTACCTTGATTACATATGCCAGTGACTCGAAATTTGAATTAAAATAGGTAATAAGATAATCAATAGTCATTAATCCCTTACTTTCTTTGACTGTCTTTTAAAATTAAATATTTCTATTAATTTAAAAAAATAAATAAATAAATGAATAAAAATTGAATTTCTACTTACAAAACGTGTTCGAATTATAAATCGACTTCTTCAAATTTCTAATTAGAAAATATTTTTCCTCTTTCTCCCTGTGTTATCTTGTTGTTCTCGATATTAATGAACAAAAGTTGGAGAAGGGAAATTCGTCTTTTCAATCGAATTCTCTAAATTACAGTTAATTATTTGTTGGATTTCTTAATAAATATACGTATTTAATTAGGCAAGCAAGAGAATTCCTTTAATACATATAAATTAAGAATGTTATTTAAAGTAAAATCGATAAAAGAATTTTCAGTCGAAAAATAAAAATATTAAAAAATTAAAAACATTATTTTCGTTTTATTCAATTAAAAATATATTTAAAAAAAATTTTTTTTCCTTAGTTTCCATATAAACAAAATTATTATATATATATATATATATATTTGATGCTTGCTGTTTAATAAGAGTTATTTTAATTCGAATATATTTTTTATTAGAATTTTATTATTAAAAATATATAAGTTTTAATCTTAAATTTCGTATTTTTTTAATATTTAATACGTTAAATTCTATATAATGCCTTAAAAATAATTAATTATTTAAAAACAATAATAATAATGAAATTTTTTTGACATTCTTCCACAATTAATAACTATTATAAAATAAAAATATTACATAAATAATATTCAAAATTGATTTTATATTTTATTCCTTTTTCTAGTTGAAAATCGTATAAATTTTAAAAAGAAACGATACTTTTACTCAATTAAATCTGTCCAATGAAACGAAACGATATATATATATATATATATATATTAAATATTAAATAACAATTTTAAGCATCAGGTTCCTCAATCGATTAGCAGATTAAAGTTAATTAAAACGAATTAAAGTATATATCAAATTGGGAAATTCTTAGAGACGTACAGTACAGTACTGTACGAAGTGGCATATCAGTAAAGTGCATCTGGACGTACCAAGTGATCCATTCGCATTCAAACTGATCAATCGATTTGGAAAGTTTCAAGGGGGAAGGGAGGAAATAAAAAAAATTTAAATTCTAAAAATTCTTTTATCTATCTGCACCACGAGGGTGGAACTGTACGAAAACAATAGAATTTTTGTGTTTTTTTTGTTTGTTTGTAAATCTTCTGTGCTTGGCCTTCTTTATTTCCATTTCGTTTTCTTAAAAATATTTGTGCTTTGTTAATAGTTTAGTATAAATCATTCAATATATTTTTGTATAAAATAGAATTTCTCTTAATCTTTGTAAGTGCTTTCTTTTTTGTTTTTCTCACAAAAAAAACTTTATGTATATACATACATACATACATACATACACAGCCGTAAATCTGTATAAATATATACACATGTATTATTCGATAGGTATTTTATTTAGTTTATTATGTAAACTTCTTAATGTACCTGTTCAAATCGGTTTTAATATTTAAAAAAAGATTTTTAAAAATAAATTTATAAATTAGTAATTAAATTTTTATTACTCCTAATTTTATCTAAAAATCCATTATTTTAAATTTCTGATGGTGATGAATGTATACGTTACTACTACGTTTATAAGTTTATTTTTTGATTTTTTTTTTTTCATATTTTAGATTGCTTCTTAAGTAGCTTAAATCTTCAAATCGAAATTATATTAAAGCGTAATTAAATTGCAAAATCATAAGGAAAAAAAAAATACGATTTAGCATAAAATTCTCCAATAAATAAAAATGAAAAATAACTTTTATTTGATATTATTTTTATCAAATAAAATCCACATCTATTATGTAAAAATCCATTGAAAACAAGCGTTAGATACAGTAAATGTGTACAGTACATTTTATTATTATTTAAATGTTGATAAAGGTAACGAAGAAAAAAAAAGCTGAAAATATAATTAATTAATTTAATAAAATTTCGTAGTTTTTTAAGGAACAAAATATTATTTTAAGTGCGATTTAAAAGTAAATTAGATATATTGTACAGTACATCGATTTAACTTTTTTTTTTAAAAAAAAAGCTAAATAAATATTTATATGTATATTTTTTAATATAATATATTTATTTTTCGTATATTTACAGACGGATTTAGGAATATTTTTGACGTATCAGACAATATGTAACCCATTTTTCAACATTCAGAAATTTCATTGTTTTTTATCGAATTACGTAAAAGAAATTTCAGAATTATGTTAAAATATGGAAATATCACTTTGAATGAAAGAATAAATAGAAATGATAATGTTACGTTATGTAAAGCTATCGACTAGATGTCAATTTAGATACGGTCTACATACTTTAACTAATATAATCCACATTCTCTAATGCTGTATATTGACTAAAACAACGTTTGAAAATGATGTAGAAATGAGACTGAGATGAAATTTCCAACTTATTATTTCTATAATAATCATATATATATATATATAGACAATAACAATTCGTAAAAAGTAGTTTCTAGATTTCCTGTAACTATTTATTTCTTGTCTCATCCATGCGGGAAATATAAAAATGCTGGATCAACAATTGTATCATTCACTCCAATTCTTACAAAAATGGGATTCTTTGAGCTTTATATTTTACTTATATTACTTCTTTTAGATTAGTTACTTTATATCCTTTTATATCCGGTTCCTGAAATCCTCAATAAAAGATTTAAAATTAGTTATAAATATTGAAAAAAAAAAAAAGAATTGTTTCTTGAATATTGTGAAACTCTAGAAGAATTAGATAAATTGGTATTTAAATTTGATAAAAGTTTCTTTGTTTATTTTTAAAGTAAAAAGAATAATCTTTGTCCTAATAAGTGCTAAAAAAGATATAGATTTAATTAAATCTTATAATGTATGTGTTTATTTCTTTAAATTCTGTATTGATATTAATCTTACACTGCACATAAACCATAATTTGAAGTTAATTAATTAATTGAAAATTAATATTTAAATAAATAAATAAAATAAGGTTAAGTTTTTGAGTATTTGATAATGAATTATCATTGTGAAGAATATTATTTAAATAAAAAGCTTTCTTTTTTTTCCTTGTTAATTTAATTAATACTACCCACGAATTAAGTTAATACAGATATTATAAATATTATTAATTAATCAGTACAATTTTTTTCTTGTTTTTTCTCTTCTCTCTCTCTCTCTCTCTCTCTCTCTCTCTCCTCTCCTCTCTTTAATATTAATTATAATAATAAGAGATGTGTTATATTATTCATTTAACGTTGACTAAACGTAACAACACGTTACGTTAACGTTACGCTTATTGAATAATGATAAGCAGTTATTAGTTCTGCGTTACGATTTTCACCGAATGATTAAGTTAAATATACGAATTTTAAATTATTTTATACTATTTTACGACATAAAAATTACTGTAATATATACAAAAAAAAAAAAATAATAATAATAATTTAGATGTAAAATATAGAACGATTGTAAATAACTACTGGTAAAAATACTACATCGAGTGTATTTTAAGGTGGCAGAAATTGATTTCTACTATATAAAATATTTCTTCACAGTCCTCACTGATTACAAATGAGGATAATTCGGATTCTAGGATTTTACAGATTCCAGAAAATCAGAATCAATCGATTGACATCCTTCTTTTTTCTCGTGTCATTCCTGATTCTTGTCACGCTGCTTATCTGCTTCATGTTTCGAAATTTCAAAAAATTCCTACCAAATATATATTTTATAATATTCAAGAATATAAAATTCTAAACATTTTGGAAATTGTTCTTTGTTCTTGTCTTCTTTAATTCGGTTTAAATAAGTGTTAAACGCTTCAAAATTGTAAATTTCCATTGCGTAATTTTTCAAAGAGAATCGGTTGTTTGCTTACGAAAGAAATTTTAATTTTTTAAATTGTAAATAGCTTATTTTAAAAAATTTAATATTTAATAGTAGTAATAGATTGAGAGTCGAAAGAGCATCTTTTAATATATACCATATATTCTTTTTCTCAATTTTTTTATAATTTTATAAAAAGACAATACATTATTTTCTTTCGGTTAATTAAATTTTATACATTAATCTAAATTTCCACGATATTCTCCATTAATATATACATACATACATACACAATTTTACCAGCAATTTAATTAATTTGCATATATGCAATTCACACACAGAACATTTAATCTCCGATGCATTATTCTTTGTTAAAATATTACTTGTGAACTTGCATATTATTAATCTTAATTTAATGTTAACGTTTCTCGTTTATATTTATATATATATATATCTTTTTTTTACGTATAGACTAAAATGAATATTTTCGTGTATTCTTTTAAATTATTCTTCTACTAGTTAAAATAAAAAGAAGGTGGTGTGTGTGTTAAATGAAGGAGGAAGAACACCGACGTCAGCAATGGAACTTGTTGACTTCAATGCTTTTCCTCCCTCGTTAGAAAAAAAAAGAAGCCATGTTGAAGTTTAAAACTGCTCGTATGTCATATTTCAGTAGATTATATTTTTACCATGTCACCAGTAAAATTTAAAAATGCCAATTTTCGAAGATAGATAACATATTTAGAAACTGGCTTAGCAACTTTCTCTATCAATTTAGTTTGAAATTTTTTATAGACTTATGATGAAACATTCTTAGATTTTGACAAATAACATTTTTGAGCGAATATTTTTTTATTTATTTTTCTTCGATAGAAATATTATAAAATAAAAACTTCAGACATTATTTATTAATTTTAATATATATATATAGGCCTATATATATGTATATTTAAAAAAATAAAAATAAAAATATGTTTATAACCTATTTAATATATTAGAAACACTAGACAAATAAACTGAGAAAGAAATAATATGTTAGAATATCGAAAACAATAAATATTTTATTACAAAAATCTATTATTTTTGAAATATTAATGATGATTTTTTTAAAAATTTCCTTTTGGGATTATTTATAAAAACTTCGGATTTTTAAATAAATAAACATATATATATAATTAGCTAGAAAAACGAGGTAATTATTTATATACTAATTGGAATTAGTATATTTTAACTGTTTACTTTCGTAAAGTTTTATATTATAAAAGACGATGGTAACAATTAGTAGAGAAATATTACAAATTCGTGAGAGAAGGCCATACCATAAATGTTGGTGAGCAATTGCCTATTAGTGACGATAATCAGAATTAGTGAAAATATATTACTAGGCACATGTGATGTGGTAACGAATGGTTTATCCTTGGTAAAGATGGGTTCCATCTACATATTACAATTTGTTAATTAAATTCTGTCTTTGAATTATAACTGAAAATTAAGCCCATATTCTATGATTAAAGTGCAACATGTTTAAGAACATCTCCATTACCAAACTTTGAATCTTTGATTAAGACTGAATATCGTCTTGGGAAACTCGAAATAATCTTCGTTCATTCTTGTTTAACCCCATGATTACTTTCTCCGATTTTTATTATATTCATAAATAGTGTTTTTTTTTATTTAAAAATATTCATTTATTTTTCATTAAAGTAGTAATAAAAGTGATATTTTATTTATTACTATTTAAAAAACAATATATAAAATAAATAATTTACTTTAGAATATGCATTTATTGTTTGTTTAACCGTTATTAAATATAGATTAACTTTTATTCTTAAAAATTTATACATTAAATATTATGAAATAATCTTTAAAGATTTATTATTATTATTATTATTATTTTTATAATTAATTTTTGGAAAAGAATAAAAATTGATTGGGTTAAAATTATATAACATAATATATGCTTATAGTATATTTATAAATTATATTCTCTATATTATTATTTTGTTAAAATTATGGAAAATTCTGCTTAAACAGGTAGATTTTTTCCCCTTATTAATCTTTAAATTTTGTTTCGTGAAATTAAATTTGCAATTAATAAAATTAAACATTAATTTGGAAGGATAAGTAACACAACGTAACACACCAATGACCTTTTAAACCTTTTGCAAAGCGAATTTTCATATCCGCTAAACAGTAAATAACGTTAAAAAAAAAAAAAAAAATATGCACGATCGATACATATATATTGCAAGTTACCTTTAAATTGAATATACATATTTTTAAGGATTTGTGCCACTTTGGCATAGTTACCCTGTTAAGGGAGTAGTTCATCGATTACATTTCACAGCCCGTACGACGAGATTTCAGAAGGGTATAGAAGCAAACAAGGCAGAGTTAGTGGCGACATTAAACTCGAAAGTAGAATAAATTATGGCCGTACTGGGAAACAAGTAAAAGAAAAGTGAAAGACTTAATGGCTAGCACGTTGCTAATCAGTAATGGTGTCCTTGCACGGTACTTCGGGGTGTGGCAGCTGGAACCACATCCACACTATCGGATTGCTATTAAGGAAAAGCAAGTTGATTAGAGGCACATGTTATATCTCCTGAAGGATTATTTGGCTCGGATTCTCTTTTACTATATACTAACAAACAATAAGTAAGCTCTTCTATGTGAATGCCATTTGCGGGTTTATCTTAATCCGCAGATAATCCATCAAACGAGTTAAACCACCATTTTTTTTTTTTTGGTTTTTTTTTATGTTATCCATATCCGCCGAGGTGATAAACTCTTAATTATACGTTTGAAATGGCGAAATATTTAAATTATCATATAAAGGGTTACTTTGCATTTATTTCCATCGAGTAAATTGGATTAATTTGAATAACAAATGCTTAATTCATTATTTATTAATTAATTTGTTTACTGTAGTAAAGAAAATGAATGAAACATTATGAAATAGGTCATGTAAATAAGGAAATTTGAGAAAATTTTAATAAATATAAATTTAAACAATCTTCAAGAACAAACAAAGAATTTCCAATTGTAACAAATTTTAATGTAATTAATGAGATAGCAATCTAATTTCTTTATATAAATTGATATAATTAGATAAATTTTTATGTAATTTCCCCCCCCCTCCAATCGTATCTTGTTGTTACAAATTAAACGTTTGCTTATTAAAGGTGTATTATATTCCGTAGGTGTATAGAAAATTAAAACTTGTAATTTTCCTATATTGCTGCAGGCTAGAGAGAAGGCGTACAGTATCTTAAGCTTTCTAACTTTTCCTACAATTTTAATTTTGTTTAAGATTGCTTCAAACCCATCTGTTAGCTATACGAAAAATTTGATAAAATTAAATTCGACATCACTGATTCGTTATTAATTGTTTTAATTGTTCAACAAATGTCGTTCGCATATTTTCCATTATTTCCCAGAAGACATTCGTTTCTCTTATTTAACGAAGAAAAAAAATTTATATATATATATATATATATTTGTATGGATTTTTAAAATCGAATTCTGTAATTGTTATTCGTGTTTATATATATTTTAATTTATAAAAAGAAAAATATTGGATGTAGAATTCGATACAATTTAACGCCGTTAGAAGAAGAATTTTTATGTTCTCTCGACGCTCATAACAATCCAATTTCTTAGGAAATAATAATTTGTATTTGATAAAAATTTATCTTCTTCCATAAAGCTTGCCTTCACGACTCGTTCCAATAGTTATATCCTTTATGTAGCCCATTAATCACACCTACTAACGCGATTCTTTTTATTATATTCATTAATTTAATCCTAGTTGGAGAATAAATATGTACTAGAAGCTTTGAAGTAGTATAATAAAGACGATGCTACGAAAAAAGGAGAATTTCTTCTATATATTTACATTATTCTTTGTGTTTTTTTTTAAAAAAATAAAATAAAATTGCTAGAAAATAACGTAAATATTGAATAAAATATTCAGTTCTTAGCGATTTTATTCTACATCTTTTCCATATCTCCGGCAAAATAAAAATCAGAATTTTTGAATTATAAATACTAGAAAACATCAAAATAAATAAAATAATCGTATAATAACATTTACTAATTACATTAATTAAATTCTATTTCTTCATTACATTTATAAACATCTTACACACTTCTATTATTACTAGAAATGAATATCGACATCACTTAATGTATACGGGCCTGTATGTATATTTTAATATTGTAATTTAACAATGAAAAATATGTTTTATTTACAATCTAAGAAGTGTAAAATTAATTACCGTAACTAAACTTTAATTTTTTTAATATTATTTTAAAGGTTTTTAGTGTGGTAAACGTGTATGCTTTTTTCTAGCTACCAGGATTTAGTTCTTTCTGTTAGCCTTTTTTTTTTATTTTTTGTTTTTAGTCATGCCTTCTTTTATCATCTCTACTTCCAATTCTAACATTACTCTCGGTAATCTCTTATCTACTATCCCTTTTATGTATCCTTTGCTATCGAGCTCTCGTTTTCTCAGTCTAACAATCAAGTTTTTCATTTCCATCCTCTACTTTATCTTCATTGCCGACTGTTTCTTCTTCTATTCCCAATGGCACTTATATTTTCTTAAAACATTTTTGTTATTTATATTTTCATTTCCATTCTTTCTTCCTATTTTTATTTTTATATGCTTCCGTTTATACAGCATAATTAAAATTCTTGTGAGAAGCTATCTTGTTTATTATAACTAAAGAGAGAAATTGCTCTTAACCTGTAACGCTGAAGAAATTTTTACAATTGTTAAAAATATTTTTACTTTCTCTTTTATTTTTTAAGGGTTTTTTTTAATGCCGTAATTACTACTACTACTATATACTAATAATAATTATTAATTGTATTATTTTTAATTCTAAAATTAAAAAAAAGTATTGATTGTAAATTTTATTATTTTCCTCTTTATTTTTATGATAAATTATATCATAAAATTACTTTTTAAATTTTGGGTTAATGTTACCTATGGTTCCAAAATGGCGGCTCGTCTCTGATTCCAGCAAGTAGAAGAAAGGAAACAGTGGGGACGCACGTTCTAACCTAACCTATTCTAACTAATTCTGTTGTACATAATTATGGTACATATTATTAGAATAGGTTAGGTTAGGTTAGAACGTGCGTCCCCACTGTTTCCTTTCTTCTATTTGCTGGAATCAGAGACGAGCTGCCATTTTGGAACCATAGGTAACATTAACCAAATTTTGTTATAACTTGAACATATTCTAGTTAATTAATTAAAAATTTAGCAATTATTCTTATGATATAAACCGCGAAAAATAATTAAAATTAACGAGAAATTATTATTCACTCATTTTAACTAATTCCAACTGATTTTCATCTTTAAGAAATATGCGAAAAATCTAAACCTTAGATAAATTCCGAATTTATAGCAGGAATATATATCTTACAGAATAATTATTAAATCTCTAATTTAATTAATTAGAATATTTTAAAAGCAAATTGTTAAAGAAATTTTGCCCTTGACTTTAAACTTAATTTGCATACATTTCTCATCATTTATTATTATTATTATTATTATTATTATTATTACACGTCTAATCAACTTTACTCATTAAAAATAGTTAAATTAATTATATAATCCTCGTTAATTTTCATGTAATTATTTTATTTTCAAAGTTATCCAATATTTTACTATTAAAAAAAAATCATACAAGAATTTGATTGTAGAATCTATATCATATTATAAAATACAATTGTTTTAATATTCGATATATAAATACAGTAAAACCTGTCTATGGCGACCACTCACGGTTCCTTCCAATACAGGTGGTGGTGTAATACCGCATCTCTGCACGTATTTTGCTTAGTATATAATAGTATATAAAAATATCGCGGAAATAAGGTAGGTTGATACAGAAACTATTTATTGCACCTGTAAACGGGCTTCAAAACAAATAAGATAAATTTCATCAAACGATGAGACCAACCGATTAATTGTATCGTATACAATATTCTATACCCTTAAGGAAAATACTGTAGGTCTACGGTAAAATAAATTTCGTTTTCCCACAGTTAAACTTGGCCGCTAATTGCCATTGTGATAAACCATTTTCACTTTGATAACTTTAACCCGATCCTCTAACGACAGCACTTCGCATTTCTTTTGTTGCTAAACTAATTCATTAACACCTGCACCTAATTTCAAGGGTGGAGATGTGCCCGAGGTGGGTTCGAACAATAGTTTAGACCAGATATATTCGCGGAAGTGGTCGCTTATTACAGTTGTTTCGGACCGAAAACCGATGATGCCCGCGGTCGCGTTACACAGGTGGTCGTTTAATACGTGTAACTTAAACGAAGACTCCGTGTATAAACTATTCCGTGCCAGAAATTTTTGCCCGTTTTGTCGAATGCGGGTGGTCGCCTAAGCAGTTTTTACTGTATATTTTTTACCTTCTTTAACTCTCTTCCGTGCGTTAAAGTAAAAACATACACGTTTTTTACATTTGCAATAAAGAAAACACGTCAGAAAATGATACTGATGTTCGCTTGAAGAAATTCGAAAACACTCTATTTAGTTCATATCCGAACTTCTTTCAAAACTGAGTCCAATAGGATAAACCTATAAGGAATAATCGTTTCATTTCAACTTCAACGATTACTTCCATATTGCCGAGTCCCAAACCACAGAAGTTATTACCTTCCGACCTTACCTGTTGATACCTGTTTCACAGTTATCGAAAGCTAATTCCTGGGATCAACAATTGTCGAATGGTCAAAACAAGAAGAAAAAAAGGGGGAGGGAAGGAAGATGAAGAAAATAACAACTCGGATTTGATTACTTTTCATTTTCTTCACTTTTTATTCTCTGCTATATTTAACTCTAACACCCGTTCCAAAGTGTAAAGATAAATAAACGTTCTGGATTTTCAGATATACTCTTACTCTACACTGTATTTTCGTTAGGATATAAGTGGACTGAACTGGAAAAAATCCTATTTTTTTCCTTTACATCATTTCAAAATATAACAACTCGATTAAAATATCAAACTAGTGAATCTAAGCTATATATTTAAATGTTCTGATATATTATTTTAGTCTTTTTTTTTTAACTGAAATAAAAAAAAATCCTACACGTAACTAGTTTTTTTTTTATATCATTAAAGTTATAACATGAATCGGATGCTGATATTTATGTTTTATAACATGTTATCTTCTCTGATATATAAGTTCTACTAACTCCTTGACTTAAAAGATTCATAATTTATCAAGCTATACAAAATATCCAGGCTTTATTTATTTTTTTTTTTTTTATATTTAACAAGTAAACAAGTGTGTGATTTTAAATAAAAAGAATTACACATTTAAAAATTTTTGACATTTAATCAACTAAAGTAAAGAATATGTAAATCTATACAGTATAATTTACCATATGAAAAGTTAATAACTACAGATATAAATTGGTACCATTATTCAAAAAACTATTTAAAAAAAAATAAAAAATAAAATACTATTATTATTTATTACTTTGAAAATTCTACAAATTTTTAACCTTACCTCACCATTTAAATAAGCTATTTTATGGCAGATAAAAGTTTGCATCTAATTTGCATATTTCTTAAATGTAAACCAATTAATAGGCCTATAATCTACGTTAAGATCATCCAATAATTAGTTACTTTAAAGTAAAGGATATTTAACGTTACAAATATATGCAGATTTTATTCTTATTCATATGTATTACTCATTTAAAAATCTATTTACAAATTATGTATGAGAAAGAATTTAAGAAGGAATTTTAGGTATTTTCTCTTTAAAAATTAGACAAGGAACATAATATTATATATGTTATATACAGTATATATATATATTTATTTATTTATTTATTTATTTATTTTAGATTTAAACAAATTGATACATCTGTAAAACTACACTCTTAGAGAATTCAACATTGCACTTTGCAAGGATTCTTTTTATGCTACATTTAAATGTACTGTTGTATACACTATTTATAAACTAAAAAAAAGGCAATTTTAGTAGTTTTGAATATGTTAAAGGATAATTTATACATTAATATTATAAATATAATCAATAAAAATTCAAACAAACTGTTATAAACTAATAAAAATAAATTATGGCAATTTTGTTGATGGCTCGGGAAACTGTAATTTTAGAATATTTTAATTAAAGGAACCTTCACTTTTAATTATAGTAGTTTGTAGGATTGTTTGTGTTATAAAATGTTAAGTTATAAATCGACGTATTAAATTTGTACCGAAAAACAACGAATGCCAAAGAAAATTCTGTTCTCGTCTTCGTTATCCATTTGACTTTATTTTCGGTACTGAATTAATAACATAAAATGTACCACAGCAGTATTTTCCAATGTTTAGTATTTCAGCAATGGCACATACACTGAAGTATTGGAAGTGATTCAACTGTGACAAGATGATGCTAAATGTTAATTTTGTATTCTAAATTCTTATTTTTATAGAGTAAAATGTAAAAAATCTCTATAAAGGTATTAAAATATGAATTATTAAATTAAATTCTTTTATATTACCAATCGAAATGTGCAGAATATGTATACCTTTTATATACTACGTAACTTTGGCAGTAGCTACGTGTCACTATATTCTTACATTAATTCTGAAATTTGGATTATCAAAATTCATTATAAGACTTATCCAACTTTCATTAGAGAATATTTTCTAACATTACCTAATAACCAAAATAATGTTGGATATTATCTTCATTACTGGAAAGTTAACTTATATATTTATTTTTTTACTCTTAAATAATTCTTTTTATGAAATACTACAACGATTTTCTAAGAATTTCAAGTAAACATTTAATTATGATGTTAATTTAATCAATTAAAATCACAGCCTTTAATTACTTAAAATTGATTATTTCAAACAATAAAGTGAAAATGCAAAACCAAATTATGGCATAAGGTGATCGAAATGTTATTTTCTAAGATTGTTTGAAGTGATTTACTAGTTAATATCCTCAACGTCGCTTAACTTTTTGTATCATAGAATTCGTAAAGACAAATTTATTCTTCCTATATTTCTTTTATTATTCGGTACTAAAATTATTATAAAAGATTATTTAAATATTTGTTTCATTTTAGAAAATTAGCAAACATTTAAACTCTTGTGTTATGAATAATAAGATTATTTGTTTATTGTGTTAATTAAGTGTGTCAGAATATTTTTAAAATAGATGCTTTGTTTCCGGAATTTAAGTTACTCTTTTAAAAATATTCTACGAATTTTCCGTTGGCGCGAAGAATGAGATAAATGTTATCTTTCGCCAAATTTAATAAAATCATGTTTAATTAAATGAAAATCCAAAATTTCATTTAATTAAATAATTTATTAAACTAAGTTAAATATAATCAAATAATAAAGTAATTACTGGTGCAGCAATTAGGAAAAACTTAGTTAATGGCGTTAATTTAATTTCCTTAATAAATAAACAAACAGAGAGATATTTATAATCAAAAATAATTGGTATAAGAACAGATAATGATAAATATTAAATGGTTAAAAAAAAATATTTAAAATTTCAATAATCTATCATTGATTTCTATCATATTAAATATTTTAATATATTTTTTCAGAATGATTATCTTTCATTGGAACCATCTAATGTAGCAAGTTGTGTATCAAAAGGAAAGTCTGAAGTAAGTTAAAGTTTCAGTCTTATATTTTTAATGTTGTAAATATAAAATCAATATTTTATTGGGTGGATAATTTCAAGTTCCCTATTTTTTGGTTAACTTCTTAATGTTTTTAAATATTGTACGTTAGCTAAACGAATGACAATATGGAATTTTATTAAGGAGCCAAAGTTCGTGTCCTTCTGGGAAGGTTTTATGCTTTTTGTCAGCACAATAGTTTAGACCGTTTATTTGTTACTATAGGAAACCAACAATCAAATCCGAGCTGTCTCTCCCGGTTTTCTGTAGATCTAATCCTTTAAAATATAGATTCTATAGTGCTTTAGTGCTGCCTTTGAATACTGCAGTGCATGAAGTTGTGATCATCTGTAGTATAATGCTAAATGTAATAGATACTGGGATCCAATTGTGGATTCTGGATGAATGGAATGCCAAATATATGGTCTCTTGTCCCTGAATTTTCAGTCAATTTCTATACAACTTGCCATTCAAGTTAATATGTCAGATGAATAACCCCCAATATAATATCACTCTTCTTCCTTTCCAATGATTGCTTGTTAGTTTCATAAATTAAACAGATCGAAAAATAAATAAAATCATAATTTTTAAGATACAATATATTCAGAAATTATTATTATTATGTTGGGTTTAGTGGGTTATACTCGGTTGACACTGGTGGCTGCGTACTGTGCGGGACCAGTCAAGGCATAACAACCAAAACAAAACTAAAATTAAATGAATCAGTGTCAGTGTCTGTATTCAGGAATTATTATTATTATAATTATTATTAAAAACACTATTAAAATTTTAAAATACAAAATTAAAACAAAACAAAATAATCCTTCTTTTACATTTAATTAGAATAAAATTAAATTAATTGGAAAAAAATATTCAATAATTTTTTTTATTACAATTTACAAAACTTTCTACACCAATTAATTAAAATGGTTTCAATAATTACTTTTGTAATAAAAGATAATCAACATCAATAAGAAATATAAATAAATAAATATTAATTAATTTATTATGATTAAACTTTTTCTTTTGAATAATTTTTTAAACAAATGAAAGTTTTGTTTGAAGTAGTCATAAATAAACCTCTTATTTTATGACATTATTACAAGTTAAAGTTATTGCAACTTGCATTGTAACATATCAATTAAACTTTTTTAAAAATATATGGCTTAAAAAAATTATCCTGAAATTATTTCTGAGGAAATAAATGCAATGTTTTTAAAGAAAATTTATTTTTCTTACCACTATCTTAAAATAATTTATGGTTAATGTTACCCTTGGTGCCAAGATGGCGGCTCGTCTCTGATTCCAGCAAGGAAACAGTGGGACGCACGTTCTAAACCTAACCTAACCTATTCTAATAATTTGGTTGCTAATAATTATGGTAATTTATTAGAATAGGTTAGGTTAGTTTAGAACGTGCGTCCCACTGTTTCCTTGCTGGAATCAGAGACGAGCCGCCATCTTGGCACCAAGGGTCATTATTTTATTAACATTGACCTAATTTATAATCTTGTGTTGATTTTGTTTAAAGGATTTGAATTTCGCATGTCAAGTAACCCAACTATATCTTGATAATTAATTTTTTATTCTCTATAAGTAAACCCTTTGTGTCTTATATTTTGATATTTGACTTTAACACTAAATCATATGCTTTATAGCTTTTACTGTTGAGATACCAAATATCTTAAATACTATGGTTTGAAATGGAGAAAAACTATTTTCAATTCTATTTATTTATTTTGCTCAACTTTTTAGAATTATAATATATTTATAAATAGTTACTTTTTCATAAAAGTTTATAAATACAGAACATTCAATACAGTAGAGCATCGATTATCCGACTTAATTGGGGACTGGAGTTGGTCGGATAACTGAAAAGTCGGATAACCGAAAAGTATGAAAAAATACATTATTAGTATAGCGTATTAGGCCTGGTTTAAATACTAGCCTCCCTTTCATGGTTCGAGCCAGTGCTGCCAGCTAAAACATGCAAAAATTTAACAAAAATAATATTACAGTAGCCAAGACATAACCAAATATTATAGCGCCACATCACTAGCGGACATTTGAATTTGCCGACTAGAACGCGGTCGGATAACCGATAAGTTGGTTAATCGGGGGTTGGATAATCGATGCTCTACTGTATTAATTAAGTAGTTGAAACCATTTTGTTAAGAAGAAAATATGATTAATTGAAAAAACAAAAAATTTTGCATAATTTTATGCTAGAGAATACAAATTGCAATGTTTTACTTTAACTTATCTAAAACAGTTTTGAGGATAACTTAGTTTTAAGAATTTTATATTTCTCTGATTTATATATAGTATTTCAGCTTCCAAAACTTTAGTATTGTTAATGTAAAATAATGACACATTACAGATAATGCAGATGTAAGCAAAACACCAATTATTTTTCTGAATTTATCTATTTATAAAAATCACAAATCCAATTATGATTGATTGGATTTGTAATTTTTGTATTTGTAATCTGAACACTTAAGTTTTTAAGTGTCTAAACAGAGTTATTATAAGATCGACAAATATAGAGCGCGTTATATTTAACATACATTAAATTTTAACGATTTGTATGTAAGAATCCATAAACCTAACTGTATTTATGTACTAAATTATTTTGTTAATTGCTTGAAAAATGAATTTATTAATTACATATCAAGATTAAAAATAAGTATTAATTAATTCTTCAATTATTGTTAATATTTTTCAATAAAAGTTTAAAGAAAAAAAAAACATTTAATTTAATGTTGAACAAATAAAACCTTTAATTTTCTATGTGACAAGAAATTTATAGAAAAGGATATAATCTTGTATAGTATAAGTCTTGACTTCAAAATAGTGAGCCAATACCTAACTTATAGAGCAACCATTCTATAGTCTAGTAATATATAACTGGATAAAGATAACACGGTTGCTGTCTTGTTTCAACCGTGAGTTGCGGGTCACCATTGGCCATCGAAAAGAAAGAAAGTAGTCTGGATAGTTTGAAAATCAAGAAAAGAACAAAAGAATTGCATTGCATTGCATTGGGTTCGCAGACAGAAGAAAAGAAGGATTTAAATCTTATTTTGATAGTTTAATTTTTTTAAATCTTTAACAGTGTTAATAATAGAACTTATTTTTATATTCTTACATAAAATTTATAATTATATAATCAATAACTTACAACATATATGAAATAATATAGTATAAATATATTGTAAATGCAAATATACGTAAGATAGTATTGATCATAAAAAACTATTGATATTTTTATTACTATAAAAATTGATTTTTATAATAATTTAAAATTCATGTTTGTGATAATGCTTCTTATCAGTCTTTAATATATGCTAATTCTTCAGCAGTACGAATGCCGCAATCACATAAGGGTCATTCAACCGGTTGGAGATGGAAGCAAATTGTATATATGTGGTACAAATGCATACAATCCTATGGATTGGGTAATTTACGTAAGTCTTATTATTTATTCATTTACTTAGTTGAGAAATTTTATTATTATTAAGTTTCTATTCATATATGTATTATTTTTTTTTTTTACCAAATGCTGTTTATTTTTACCTAATAATGTAAATAAAAACTAAAATTTGATAACAAAATATATTGTCTCATCTGGAATAACATTATTTATTTTAATTTACTCATATTACAGAAAGTAATAAGAAAATTTTTAAAGTCTTTCCTATTATAATTAAATAACAAGGAAAATTATAATGCATTTTAAAGATTTTTTAAAGAAAATATTAATATACAGTACACTCCCTATCTAACACGGATTCATATAACACGGAATGTATCTACCGTGTTATAGGGGGACCTACTGTATAAAAAAGTAACATTTATTAACGATAATTAAAAGTTAGTATTGAATGTAGAGAATTTTAATTTTCCAAGAAACTAATACTGTAGTTATATTTTTTGGATTTTTATGTATAGTTAAGGAATTGTACTAAATTAAAAAAGACAGTTACGGCTAAAAAAAAAAACAAATTAATGTGATCATATGTAATTTATTCATCATTATATTACAGCAAAAGAAGCTAATTTGAAATATATTACATCATCATAAGTACAATAAACAAAATAATGATTGATATATTTAAAAAATTAAATCAAAAATTTGTATAAAATACACATATTTCAATATTGTAACGGGGAAAGAGTGAGTTACCTTCTATCATCATATATTATTTGTCTTGCTTACTCTTAAACTGCTTCACTGTTTTCAACTTCACTAATTTGACAGCCAAATAGCTATGATGCATGTCTGTCGTTCGGAGAGAGACAGATTCAATTCCAGGTTAGATCCCCGGAATCTTTTCTAGCCTATAAATATTTTGGGTCTCCATTCTTCACGTACAATTATTCCATTGTGAGTCTAGCTAGATCTGTATGATAAAAAGTTCTTCAATACACAAAGAAAAAGAAGAATTAAATTAAAAAAAGAACTAATTTCGTATAAGATTATAGAAAGTTTAATTAATATATACTAAGGAAGGCCCAAGATAGAGAGGAATGGGTGAAAATCCTGGATGAGGCTAAGGTCCTTCAAGGACTATGAGGGCCAGAGAGGAGGAGGAGGAAGCTTCTATAATCCCTTCTATAAATTTATGAGTTAAGATCAATAGAGTTTGCAACTTCTCTCATCAGAAGACCATGAATAAAAATGTATTTCTTTTAACAAATCTTTTATGAAAATAAATATTCATAATTATATAAGATTGAATAGAGATACTTTTATCTTGCTCTAGTAATTGTAGATTAAAATTATTTTGTGATAAGTTCTTCAATTAAATTAATATATAAAATATATAATTAAAATCAAGTAACTTTTCATTACGTGCATCTTTATTTGCAAATATTATAAATGAAAGTTAACTTTTATTATTTAATATAAAAAGTATTTTTACTGACATTTAAAGAAAAAAATATTCCATTTATAATTATCAGATATAAAATCTAAAGTTCCGAAATTTTAATACTGTATTTACTCGCATATAGGACGAGATGTGACTTTAAAGATCAAAATAAAGAAAATTAGATTTATTAATACAATTCTAATTTTATTTCATTTAATAACAAATAAAATATCAAATGCCCGTAATGTACACATTGTCCCGCAAAAATTACTAGCATTTTAAACTTTAAGGAAAAATCTTGTAAAATCGACATAATTTCTTCACCTAAAGCTGGACAATTGGGAACCTTTTTTGCCAATTCTTAACAGTCGAATCCACTCTCCGTCGATTACACTTACGAGTTTCTCCGAATCCTAATTTCCGAATAATTATGTTTTCATGTGGGAATGGATTAAAACTTATATCATGCTCCCGTGTGATTTTGGAATTTCAATTTGGAATTCAATTCAAAAACTGCTTTTCCTATGGCTATTCATCTTTACTTTTGACAATACACAAAAACAATTCAAACGATCCAGGTAAAATACTTTTGTTTTTAAACACCAGAGTGTGAGCATCCGGTTAAAAGTGTGAATTCGCAGTTCACAAAAATTATTGCAAAAACGCAAAGAATCCTTTGCTCACGCCTATAGGACATCCTAGGTTTTAGAAGCAGTAAAAAATGAATAAAAACCTCATCTTATATGCGAGTAAATACGGTAAATCCTTAAGTATTTAAAATTAATTATTTGAATAACTTATTTTATGAATTATTTTAAAAGGCAAGAAAATTTAACTTATCACGTTAAATCATATTAAAATTTTGTTTATTTTATATACAGTTTTTAAAAAACTCTCCTCTTTGAAAATGAATTTATGAACTCTAAAACTTAATAAATTCTGGAGAGTAAAGATAATTGTAAAACTTATTCAAGTCTTTCTTTGACTGTGCTATTCAGATACATTTCTCCAGTTTTGTAAACAGAACATTAATGACTTTATTCCTGTACACGTGTTACAATTCTATATAAAACGAAATTATCATCAACAAAACGTTTGAACTTGGCACATATTCAGAAAGACGAGAAAAAATGCTTAATTCTGGAAACCAAATTAAATTTTATTCAGAAATGTTTTCATTCTTTTATAAGAACACCATCAGCTGTGAAAATTATCAAGTGCATTAGAGGAATACATTGAGAATCTTTCCAATGTATTCATTCTAATGCACTTGATAATTTTCACAGCTGATGGTGTTCTTATAAAAGAATGAAAACATTTCTGAATAAAATTTAATTTGGTTTCCAGAATTAAGCATTTTTTCTCATCTTTTTTAAATTATTATTTAAAAAATAAATTGTCCACTTGAAAGTAGAAATCAAACTAAGAGAGATGAACTGTTTTAATTTAATAAAAGAGAAAAAGTTAGCAAATTGAATAACATAAAAGATTGAACTTTTTGACTACTATAAATAAAATTAAAGTTAATACAACACAGAAATTAACTTTAAGTCAAAGCAACATTGTAACTAAGTACTAAATACCAATATAAAGAGCATTGCAATATTATTCATCAGTTTTTTTGGTTAATGTTACCCTTGGTGCCAAGATGGCAATTCGTCTCTGATTCCAGCAAGGAAACAGTGGGATGCACGTTCTAACCTAACCTAACCTATTCTAATAAATTACCATAATTATTAGCAACCAAATTATTAGAATAGGTTAGGTTAGGTTGGAACGTGCGTCCCACTGTTTCCTTGCTGGAATCAGACAAGCTGCCATCTTGGCACCAAGGGTAACATTAACTGTTTTTTTTTAATAAAGAAGGATATCTTTGATTAACAATTACAAACAAATTTAAATAATGATAATGTTTTTAAATATTTCTAAAATTCATTGGCAATGCCAAAAGGTAATGACGACCTCTTCTAAAACAACATAAAATGGAAGATCAAGTTAAACAAATATAATAAAAGGGAATAAATAAAAAAAAACTTTTAATTATTTATAAATGAGATTAAATTTATGAGTTAAAATTTTGAATAACTGCATTAAAACATTATAAACTATTAATAATAGTTGTTACACTATGTAAAATGACTAATCACAATTGTATTACATAGAAAAATCAAATTAACTTCAAAATTAACACTTTTATTAAAGCTATTTTTAATGAATTTTAAGTTTTATAAACAAATAATAAAAGATTTATTAATAACATAAATGTGATTTAATCATTTAGCGAAAAACAATTATGCAGTGTATACTTTAAAAATAGCCTGGATACATATAGACGACCGAGCCCAAAATATTCTAACGATCAAACAATAAGGCCAGATTAATTATTGGGCTAACTTGGCTAATATAAATTTAATTAGCCCAATAGTTAATCCAGCCTTACTGTTTGATCATTAAAAAATTTTAAATTTTCTATATTTATATAACTAGAATAATTGTTTCATTTTTATCGGTTATCATCTCTAAATTTGATACTCATTATGTGTTTATTGGAAGCGTAGTAGTATTTTTTGTTCACTTAATAATATAAGGAATTTGTATCTTCGTTCTATATTTATAATTATATTAAATATCAAAAATAATTCATTAATATTCTCAGTTTCTAAATCTTTTTATTTTGACAAACTTTGCATTGACAAACAAATTATTTTGAATAAAACTCTGAGGTATTCAGAAGCTTAAAGCATGATTAATATATTATTTCAATAGATTGTACTTACCTGCTCTTTGGACATAAACATATTAATTTATAGATGATATAATTATATTTAACTTAATGTTGATTGTTTAGTGATTATTAAAATATGATTAACAAAGTATTTATGCATAAATGGTTCAATTAATTAAAAAACAGTAAATATCTTTTCTTCTTAACAATAGAACAAAATCAATAAATAGAATCATATTAATAAATAGTAGAAAATGGCCAGGATGATAAGTATATTTAAAAAATTCACAAAATAATTGAAAAACACAAAAAATGTCTTCACATTTTTTGTCATATCTTTGGAATATCTTATAGTGGAGTCAACCTTTTTATTTTTTATTAATATAATTTTATAATTGTGCCACTGCCAAAGGAAAAATTCTTAACATCTTACATATTGAGGTGGAAGAGCTTCCAATAAAGATTGATTCTGCTGTAAGATTGCATAACAATCTTACAGCAGAATCAATCTTAGTTTATTTATTTATTTATTTTAGTTAAAAGGTTTTTAATAAATTAAAATCCTCAAGCAGTTCAAGTTGCCTGTAAAAAATTGATTAAAATAGTTTTTATAATAACAGTCTAAAATCCCTAATTTAATATAACTTTAAACTGAATGTTTATGTATCAGAAAAATTCATTCTGTAATTAGAAATTATTAACGTCATAAGATATTAGGTATTAATGCACAAAATTTCCATAAATAGAGCATTTCCATTAAGACAACATATTATTCAGTTTGGTTCTAAGATAATAAATACAATATATAACACAAGTAGACATTGATCTGATTCAAGTCGGATTGAAACAAGAGGGCTGGAAACTCACATTTCCGACTTATACAATGAAAATTGGCATAATCCTCAATATTAATACGTGAGAATTAATCTGCATTTTATCATTATATATTATTAATTTTACAGTTTTATTTATATTTGTATTTAGGAATGCTATAAGTAGTAGTGCTAATCAAAATGGAATAAAAATATAGTATAGAAAATGCATTTGATCCTTCAAGAATTTCCTACTATAATATGCAATAATAAGCTACAGTAATTTCTATAAAATTTCTAATTTGTAATATTTATCAATTCATTCAATTTGATATAATTTTTTAAAATTTGGAACAACATGTAAATACATCTTATATTGTTTATATAATAAATAATTTATTAAAATTCAATGTTTACAAGTTTTTTAGTTGATGATGAACTATATTTTGGCATACCAAAGATCCAGAAATACGCTTGCACCCTTGAGATTATGATTGATTGGTTAGAAAATACCATTGTAGTGTGAACATAAAGGCTGTGTAACACTTGCTATTTTCACGATGAATTGATGATGGATAACCTATAGCAATAGAGGCCATGTTAACACCTATTAATAAGAGTGATTCAAAATGTATTGCATCCAAAAACAAATGGAAGCATAAATGTATTATAAAAAAAAAAAACATCAAAAATCAATTTTAATTGTCATCTTTTAATATTTATATCATTTATTATCGTAATTATCTCTTTTTACAAAAAGAGAATCTAATAAAAGTTTTACAAACAATAAATACAAAAATATATCCAACATTTTTCTTTTGCATCCCTCATATTAGTTACCATTTCGACTGAATTCCTCACTTTTTGCCTTTCTATTTCTATTTGTTTATTTCACAGTAAATAGCTTCACATATTCTCATATTCTCTCTTCAAAGTTCTTTTCGGTGTTTCCTCATGATGCTCATTTGCTATCAGTTTCACAACAATGTATAGTCTTAGATAGAGGTTTTTGCCTGCTTGGGGTGCACTTCCAAACAAACTGCTCTCGAGAAGTTGAATCCCAATGCAACAATAGCTACGAATCTTAAACTTGATATCGGTAGGATAGCTTATACCATTACTTATAAGAAATAAATCCATATTAAAAAATTATAGATATTTTATATATAATCTAGTAAAAACTTTAAATTTTCTTTATTTCTATTTGTTTGTATGAAAAGAAATAATTTTTTTAAAATATAAAAACACATTTACAATTTTTAAGTTTTTGAAATTGTTACCTTTGTTTTTATGTATATTTGTTAATTATTGGGGGTAGATATCAACTGTCTTTCCAGACTTTTCTAGTTACTTGTAAAAAACTAAATAAATAAATTTTAAAGTGAAAAAGATTACAGATTTAGTTATTAAAAGTATAGATTTTTTAGAAATTTTAACCTACTTATCGCATATATAAAAATTTTTTTTAATGTTTTGATATTTCTTATTAGTAATTTAATAGCGAAGTTGAGGCCGAAGTTTTAAACGCGAAAACGTGTACGTCGGATGTTCGGCACTGCTTTCCCGTAAACCTAGAAGTTTGGAATGTCGAGCATGATTCCACTGACTTTCCAAACGGCATTGTCAAACTTATAGGCTTACGGGGAAGCGGCGCCGAACGTCCAACGTACACATTTTCGCGTTTAAAACTTTGGCCTCAACCTCACTAATTGTTAAATTTTATTATTTTATCTGTTTCATATTACTTTTATAGCTATATGAATGATTGGCTGGTACTATCATTTGCTTAAATATCTTATATTTTATCTATATAAAAAATTATATAAGCTATATTTTGAATACTGGAAGAAGTTATCATAATTTCATATGAATATACATAACACATACATAATACACAAACACATAAACTTACAGTTTATGTGTTTGTGTTTGAAAGTTATCTGCCAGTTTTAACTTGCAATTACAAATACCTCAAATAACCTTTTCTCTAAAAGAATCTATCTTTTTTAAAGTCACTAACAGCATCTTTAGAAAATGTGAACAATCTTGTGCAATTCATCTGTCATATTGATTTTTCTTTCTAAAATCATCAAAAGACACATACTGTATGCACATGCCGCACCACTAGTTCTCATTTTTTGCTTTCAGTGCACCAGTTCACATTTTTATTGATATCATAGCATACTTTTACTTGAACTCCTACTTAAAAGCTGATAAATTTTCAATAATTTTCCACTCTAATAACTATTTAGAAGGTTTTGTTTAGAAGTCGAGAGATTGACCTTCAAACCCATGTTAATAGATGTCATCAATATTTAAAAAATTGAATAGAGAAAAGTTTTAAATTTGTTTTAGCATTTATTATTATTATTATTACAGACCATCCAACAAAACATGAGCTTTGACTAACTGCTTATCAAAAATGAGTTTAAGTCTTGTTGACAGTTAAGATGTTTAATTTTAATGTTGTGAGACTATAAACTCTTGCTTTAGAGTGATGAAAAGAGCAAATTTTTATGACTAAAATAATTGTATATATTTAAAATGTTAGCCATAGCTTAACTGTACAAGATTTCACTGTGTTTATGCAGAACAGCATTACTTTCTGCAATCTTGTTAACAAAATTGAAACTAAAAATGATGTAATTATTGTACCGTTTTTATTTGCTTCATTTTTAAACTCTACAGTGTAGAAACTCATGTCATATTACTTAAAATAACATTTGTACCCAATTTAAAATATTATTAAATAACAAAAGATAAATCTAAAAACTGTCTGTTTGCATTACGGATAAAAACATTTAATTGACAAGTACTTTCGACAGTATATAACCATCTTCTTCAGATAATATGGCTGATAGAATGTTAGAAATCTGGAGAAAGAACATATTAAATAATTTTCAAGTTAGAACACAACAGTAAAATAAATCCTTGTGTAAAATAATAATAATTGGATAGAACAAAACAGAATTTCAATGTTCTGTTGGATGGCCTGACAATTACATGAGATCTTTACCATCTTTATCAATATCAGAAGGCACATCTTTGTTGAATAAGGTATAGTTCTCTACAATGAATAAAAGCTGAGTGTTCAACTCTTGAATTTATGATGTTGGATATTAATGATATTAAAATTATTTTCTACTAGGGAGCAAAGCTGTCTGGCTGCATACAATGACCTGACTTACAGCTTGCTTTATCTGCTTGTTCTCAATATAGACTATTCATAACAAAAATTTCAATATATATACTTTCATCTGTCTAATTACATTATGGAATCCTCAGTTGGCATTAAGCAGATGAAAGTACACATATTATTGAACTAACTACAGATCCACCTTAATACCCAAATTAGTTGGAAAAGTACAGGTTTTATTCAAATCACATAAAAAAATTTTTCAGATTTTCTCCATCAAAATCAAACATGGAACAACCTTTAGATTCCAAAACAAAAACCATTCTGTTTTTGAATTGGACAAACATCAAGATTTTTTGAACATCCCACAGAAAAACATTTCAATTCCATGGTTACATGGTTTACTTCACTCACCTACCTACTTGTTCCCAATACAGTTTATTCATAAAAATTTTGCAACAATTCAACTCCTTGACCAACCCCCACTCACTTTACATCTTTTGCTGAACCTTTCTTGGGATGGGTGACCCAACCCCACCTTCATTCACTTTTCTCCCCTCTTATTGCAGTGCCTACCTCCACTTGCAACTCTCGTCTTAACTCTGCTCACGTTGCTCAGCAGTTGCTTGCTTTGCTCTCCCTTCTGGCCACCTTCTCACTTCACTTACTTGTTCAAAACTTTTGTGATGATTCATTGATTCTTAGTGCCACCATTTTTTTTTAATGGTAGCTTAAAACCATTATGATACTTTTTCTAAGTAGATTTAATTTTTCCCAGCATTTTTAAGTTTATTTTAGCATTTATAATTATTATTATTATTATTATTTGATAAATAAATCAGAAATAAAATGATACAATAAAAAAGCTTTGTCATTTGAAGGTCATTTTGCATTTTCTAATCTTGTGAAGTTTAGTAGTTTACGAAATACTAAGTGTTGTTTTAGTATTCCATTTTTTCTGTTTCATTTATTATATAATTACATCTTAATTGAACTTTTAATGGAAATAAAATATAGAAAATAACATTTTAATGTTTGAGATATCACCTTTTAAACTACATACCAGCAAGTTCCATGCTTTCAACAGTCATTCTGGAGGTTAGGCAAAGGTTGTATTTCCTTCCAGCAATTTTCTGTGGGATATACATTAGCATGGTGTCAACTCTCTGCCTTTTGGTCTGAGAATCCACTTTTGGAAGCAGTTATCATTCTAAGTTGGGAAATCTTTCTCTTTTGAGAGAGAGGTAACAACACCTGTGATAATTAAGAAAAGGCTTCGATGACCAATGAGGACAAACACTCCAAAAAAGACAGATGAAGTAGATGGAAAAATGAATATATTATATGTAATAAAAAAATACAGGTAGAAAGGGATTCCAACTCTAGAGAGGTATTGGTTAACAGTTACCGAAATCGGGTTGTTGGTAGAACAATTACAAAAATTATCGTGATTCATATAAAAAGGAACTAAAAATAATAATTACAAAAATTTTTCCTTAACACTAATCCTTAATACTAATTTATACCTAGAAGGAAATGGAAAGTAGGGGGTGAGAAGTAGCTTAGATGGCAGATAGGATAGAAAAGAATACCAGGGTAGTGCAAATGTTGTTCGGTTACCATAAGGGGCCATGTGGAAGCTTCTTAAACACAAAATTTTGCTTCTGTCTTCCTTTTCTTTGGTTCTTGAGTGTGTTTTGTATATTTGATCCCAATAGCCAGTTGCACGTTTGGACTTGTCAAGCTGACACACCAGCTCTAACACAAACTTTGGCCCAGGAATTTCAAAGTTCTAGCCTCACCTGTCTCTCAGGCATCAGACATTGTAAAGTCTCTTTTTTTTTCATGGTGTTCTCTCTTCAAGCCCAGCTCAAAAGTAACCTTCCTTTGCTTTGTCTGCCTTCGGGTAACCTTGCATACAATATATTGGTAAATTCTAGGAAGTGACCCTCACCTCCAAGAAAGGAGAATTAAGATTAGAAAGTTCTAGAAGTTGGAAAGAACAAAGAACTAGGAAAAATGTCAAAAGAACAAACAGACAAAAGCAGACTATATGGCATACAGCCACACACCTTTAATGCATTGTCCTCACAAACATGGATTTACAATCAATACTAAAAGTGCCAAGTTTGCTTCTATGCTGATTCTTTTAGAAATTATCCTCTTACCAACATTAATATTTTATTTGCATTCAATGTTGCCATACTCTAATGAGAATTTCAATGGAAGCATTAAATTTCTGATTTATGAAAGCTTGATTTTTTTTCTAAAAATTGCCACATGAAATTTTGTCTCAAAATAGATATATGAGAGCGTCTGTCTTTGGTACAAGAAAGCCAATTTGAAAGTTCTTATAAATCTAAGTCACATGCCAAAATCACATTTTTTTAGGCTTAAGGTTATAAGGAATTATTTATTTTTGTATTTTTCCTGTAGATAATTAACTTTTTATATAATACTTATTAATAGTACAATATACTATTATTCTGTATTCTACAGTACCTTTTTACTACTAGTAATCTGTCTAGTAAGAAAAGCCAATATTATAAACATAGTATTGTGATAAAGAGAACAAAGATTGAATAAATGCTTAAAAGAACTGCAACTTTTGTCTACAATCTTTCTACAAATTGTGTTTTTATTTCTCAGCCTTTGTATTCCAAAATCAGCCTTTCCTAGTTATCAAATCAGCCTCATCTATAATCTAATCATCTAGCAGCTAGTTTTGTAGCTGCTAGATGATACATTTGAATTTCCAACTTTGAAGAAAGACATTAAGGGTGCGACTATGCAGACGCAAATTTAGAGCAAGCGAGAGGTTGCAAACGATTTAGTTTTTGCAAAGGAAAACCATGCACAAGCGAGAAGCAAGGAATAATGCTGGCGAGAATGAATTTCTGGTTCTCACACATATCTGACAGGTTTTGATATTTATTGCGTCTAGCGTCTTCTCGCTTACTCGCGTCTGCATAGTCGCACCCTTATACTCATTTAGAATAGTTAGAATAATTCCTAAAAGTCAATTCATTTATTACTCATATCATTTACGTTTATATATAAAGTGCTCTTTAAATATCTTGATTATTTGGTAATTTAATTAACTTGAATAAAAGAAGTGATGAGACATAATATAGTTTTAAGAATTATCCACCGATTTGATACTATTTCTTCATTTTCTATGTTAGAAATAGTTAAGGAAAAACATTGAATATAATACTATAGCATTTCATACAAATCAAAATTTTGTATTGCAAGCAGTAGATATTATCGAGTCTGAAACCAGTTCTGGCCAACAAAAGAGGCAAATAGTCACTGGTCGCTAGGTCATAAGTGTTCGGAGAATAAAGCTATGTTGAAAAAACCTAAGTCTTTCTTTCATAGTGCTGCTCTGAGTTGCTTAATTACATCCGTGGACTTAGATCCATCGGATAATCAACAATATAATGTGTTTAATGTTACTGTATATCATGATTTTTGTGCAACAAATATTGCTTAGCCAATCAAAGATGTTTATAAATATATTTATTTTTGTGTTTAGGCTAATCTCACTCGGTTAGGAAAAAATGAGAATTTTCCCGGAATAGGAGACGGTATAGCAAAATGTCCATTTGATCCAGAAGATAACGCAACTGCTGTTTGGGTTGGTAAGTGGCTTATTTTCAATAATTACAAAAATAATCATATTTATTGCTTGTATCCAGTGCCATTTTTCAGCTGGAACATGCCAATATAGCATTGTGATAGATAGCACGAAAAGTATCAGTAGCCCATGAGGAGTATCAACAGTTGCTCTGTAAAAAAAATTCTACACGTTCAGTCACCAAATATGCATATTAGCAATAATTTTTTTCAAAAAAGAATACTGTTTTATATTTATTACTTAGATTTATTCTTTTTGTTTATACTAAGTATAAATATAATGTTAATATATCTTTAATATTATTCTGTTTGTTAAGATATTAAGAGATTATTATTATTATTTATATTATCATAAAAAAATTTACTTTAATAAGATTTTATTATTGTAATTTTATTGAAAATTTATATTAAATTTTACAGTGAAATTAAATAATTTTATCTTGAATTCGTATTTTATTTAGTATTTATTTTTGCGAGAATTTGATATTTTTTCCATTACTTTAAATTTATAAATCATATTAAAAAATAAATAAAGCTTTCTATCAAGGAAGTGATAAGAAATGATTTTTTCTATAATAAATCAAGACAAAAGTTATTATTAATTTATTATTTTTTCCAGCATCACAACACAACAAAATGATTACATTTTAATGCAAAATCTTCTATCAAATTATTATTTTATCTTTTAAAAATATTTCTTTTTATATATAGAACATGGAAATCCTGGTGGACTGCCTGGTTTATACAGTGGTACGGTAGCTGAATTCAGTAAAGCAGATACAGTGATATTTCGTTCAAATTTATATAATTTAACAACTGGTCAGACTGTATATCTGTTTAAAAGGACAATTAAATACGATTCAAAATGGCTTGATAGTAAGTTCCTTGCTCTGATGATTTATTATTACTTTATGATTTAAAAAAATATGATAGAAGAAAAACTCTAAGAAATAGTGTTGTAAAATATTTACCCGAAATAACAGAAGAGCATTGATATATTCTCCGTGTCGAGCTGTGTTCTTCTTTAAATTATATTTTGAGACACCGTGAAGTGTTAATAATAGACACTGGACTTTTTCCACTTTATTTTCTGATGTAAGTACTTTACGGTGTATAAACCAATTGTTCCAAATGCCAATATGCATTTCAGGCTAGCACCTCTCATCTGTTAGCTGATGTAAGTTTTCTACAATGGTTGTAAATGTAAATCATACATAAAAAATCTGACACAACAAAATGATTATATTTTAATTGATTATATGTTTGTTTAAATGTATTGTAGACATACATAAAACTGAACACCACTGTGTATTGTAAACCAGTTAAAAATCCTTATAACCTGAATAAAAAATACAAAAATGGTGCAATTTCCATTTTAAAAATTACCTGCAGAGTTCCATTTTTATGTCCATACATTTTACATACAATACAGCACTCTGCAAAACTAGTCCAGTGTCAACACTTCATGGTGTTTTAAAATATAATATAATAGCATTGATGTATATTAAAAAATAATATGATTAGGAAAAGTTTTTTCTTATTAAGAAAATAAAATAAAATGATTCTTGTATGCAGAATAGTATTGTATAAACTGTACAAATACATAAATTTAAGTTTAAATCTTTACTATATAATTAAATGCTAATAATTAAATGTTTTTGTGCCAATTGTGGTTCGTAAAGTTCTAAACATACTGTATCCGATAAGACTGTTCACGGAGTGAAAATTATGTTAAAATAAATAAATTATATTTAAACTATAGAAATAAATATTTCCTTATATCTTTAAATGAAATAAAATAAGAATAATATTTTAATTTAATTAATTTATTTATAGAACCACAGTTTGTAGGTTCGTTTGACATAGGGGATTATGTCTACTTTTTCTTTCGAGAGAGTGCAGTAGAATATATAAACTGTGGAAAGACAATATATTCTAGAGTAGCTAGAGTATGTAAGGTAAGTTAATTAAATTTGATAAACTACAGAATAATACCGATTCAAAAATTTTTTAAACAAAAATTACTTTATAGTATGGCTACACTTTCTAAAAATAACTTTTTACAAATAATAAATAAACTACAATCTCTTATATAGAAAACTGCTTTCTTAGAGCTCACTAAATCAAATTAATACCATTTTCTCAAATAGTTTCAGGCTACCAAGTCCTGTCATCAGTTTTTTTTTTTTTTTAATATAATAAAGAAAGATGTGGGGGGGAAATAGTTATATGAAATGATAAAAGTATAAAATTCAAATAAAAATGATAATATTATGTTAAATAGTTAAATCAAAATTGTTTATTGAAATATATGAATAATCTAAATGAGAAATATTATAATTACTCTATTTTTAACCTTATAAGATAGATGAATATTGCAGTTATAGGCATAAATCCAAATGCCTTGCTTTTCACATAATGATCTTTAAACTAGAAAGAATAATATACGTATAATTATAAATTGTCTGCAAAAAAGTAAGATAGCCGAAATAGATAGGGCTATTTTAATTATGATCGTCTTGTATATATAGATTTTGTTTGTTTTCTTAAGTGGCCAAAACAGGGGTGTCTGAAAATGACATTATCCCCATTAACATGGCCAACAGAATAAGAAAACCCTGTGTTACTAAACACAACATATTGTTTAAAGCACTTTAAAATGAATTGACCTTGTTTCATGTGGTTTTGGAACAGTTTGGGAGATCCTACTGACAGTTGGCATTCGTATAAAATATATATTGACTTAAACTTGACAAATTAATCTCCAGAATTTAGTAAGACAATTTATATATTTTTCAATATATTTTTGAATATTTTTGATATACAAACTCTGTATTTTGTAGAATAAGTCTACATCACTTAATACACATGCAGAAGCCTGATGTAAAAGATGGTCTAACTATTAACACTTTTTTCTGACACTTAAATAATAAACAATTTCATTTAGTACTGTACTGGATAGTCTTTGAATGAAGCTACTGTAAACAGCTGTACATGTAATTTGTATTTCAGTCCAGGCATATAAGTGTTGATAGTGGTTTGACATTACAGTGTTAAATGAATAATTGAAATATAAGAACGATGATGTCTAATATAACAAGAACAAATAATATACAATATAAAATATAGTGAAGATAATTTAATTGATGATGAATTAGACTGAAGAAATATAGTGAAAGATCCATAATTCATGTTTATATGCATGATGTAAAATAAAATTACCTCCATGGTACAATGCTTTCATAAGTCTGTGCGCTCTACTTTTACTATACTATTTATCAAAACTAAACAGGTTTGAAAATTAAAATTAACCATTTATATTTGTATGATAAATAGTAATCATCATCCATGTCAGTCATCACATGATAAATATTAATAAATCACTATATAAAAACAAATTTTTGCTGACATTTGAAGATTTATTGTTTAACTTTGAAAATATTTTAAAGTAATTTGAGTCAATATCTTAATGAAAAGATTAAATCCACAGTAAAGTAAATGTGCTTTAACACGACATGCAATACAGTATTGGCATTTTGATTTTTTTTTATACTTTTATGTAAGAATAAATACAAAGAATAAGAATAAATTAAGCTTCATAATTCAATTAAATTGTTTTAAACATTATTTTTGTTAATATTTTGAAGAAAAATAAAATGTTTAAATTCCTTCAGAAATAATTTCATTTATTCAACAATAATAGATTTAATAATGTAATTTTTTAATTATATTTACTATTTTAGAGAGACACAGGTGGAAAAATTATTTTAAATAAAAATTGGGCTTCCTATCTGAAGGGTCGATTAAACTGCTCCATTCCGGGAGAATTTCCTTTTTATTTTAATGAAATACGTAAGTTGATTTATTAATACTTTCCAATTAAACAAATGATAATGAGTGTTTTTATACATTTTCATGTGTCTTTTTATGTTTGTAGTGTTTTTACAAGTTTTTATGTCTCTTCTCTTTATCTGTCAAGTTTTTTTCATGCTTATGTGTGTCCTTTTTATAGGTGTTGGGTTTGGTTTTTACATGTTTTTGTGTTTCCTTTTACTGTAGTTGGGCTTTTGTTAAATGGGGGTGGAGATCTACAGCTAGTCAGCATTTCCTACTTTTGTTGTAATAAATGAATATATAAATACAGTAATGCCAAATTGATCTTATGGTAATGAACGAGAAAAATCAGATATATTATCACTCCATTTTTACTAATTTTCTTTACATGTAGATATTGAATTCAGTTTATTGATTAGCTAATATTTCTAATGTTCCATTATTAACAAATAATCAAAAAATTTTTCAATTATATTTCTTGTAATTTATTTGTTTTTCAAAAATATACTTTATATCTTCTTAAAAATGATTAATTTCATTGTATTTTATATGTTATTAATTTATTTAAAAATAATCATATTTGCAAATAATTTTTATATATATTATATTATTCTATACTTTCATATAAAAAATTTTAATTAAACTGTTCTCTTGTTATTACTTACAACACGAGATCACAAAAAGAGAATACAAGAAAGACTGAATCATGTTCCACACTAATACATTTATTCAAGTTTGAATAAATATTTATACAGTAGAGAGTCGAAAATCGGCATCAATTGGGGACTGGGGTTGTTCAGATTAGGGATTTGTTCCGATTACGGTCTATGTACGAAAAAATATATTAACCTGACCGATGTTCAAATTTTTCTTCGTTGCATGTCGCTTCCTGTTGAATTTTTCTCCGTTGCGTGTCGCTTCGCGTTGAATTTTCGTCGATTTTAAGCCTAACGAAAATTTTTATAATAATAATCGAGGCTATCGTATCGTTAAAAATTATTTCTTTATTTTGTACAAACAAAATAAATATATTGAAGAATATAAAAACACGAAAATTATACTTTAGAAGTAAATTTAGTATCAAAAACGTTCGATTCAGCACAACACAGTCCGACTGAAAATCGTGCCGATTATCGGGCGATTCCAATTACCAGGGTGCCGATTTTCGACTCTCTACTGTAAATACAAAACAAATAGATATTGTCTTAAAGCACCTTGAAAAAATTTTTTACAAATTATTTTTCTTTATTTGATACTTCCATCATTTGACTCGTGGACCAAAAACAATGGAATAGTTGTCACCTGTGTCAGGATAACAGAATCATTTCATTTTAACAGTATAATCATAATACATATGTTTTAATAAATGTGGATAGACATCAACATGCACAGTTATCGGTATTTCTTTGGTCCTCCATGGGCTGCACTTATGGCTTTATACAGAAGGTGCGGAATGAATCGGCTTCTGGCATCGAATGATGGATGTTCGAGTCCACATACGTTGTAGCTTTGTCTTCAGATTATTGACTGTAGTTGGTTGCAACATTGCAAGTTGTTTTTTTACAATATTCCACAAGTTTTCAATTGGATTAAGATCAGAGAGTTGTCCAATCAAGATGACATTGTGATGATGTGTTGTGCTTTTAGTGAATAAGCTGGCACTAAATCATGCCAGAACACAAAATAATCTGCTCCAAAAAGATCTTCAGCTGATGGTAGCATGAAGTATTCCAAGCTACTCTGTTATATATCATTGTATCTACCAATGCAGTGCTACCAGCACAATTGGTAGAAAACAATCTGAAATAGTCATGCTTGCTGGTAACTTAACTGAAGTCTTTATGCTTCATATTTTCAATGCCATACATAAGACTTATCACCAAAACCAGTGCAGAAATATCATGTCTGAAAATAACACTTTTGATCAGTGATGCATTATAGTTTCACGAGACTCCAGGCTAATTTGAATTAGGGAGCCCCATGTACTGTACAGTGTTGACTTCAGACATTTTTCTTTGAGGGAATTTTTTGTGAAAAGATTGGTTTGAGGTTCCCTGTTGATGGAGATCCAGGCAATTGTCCTTTTTTCCCACAGTGCCACTGCTTTTGATTAATCATCTGTTATTCACAATTCATGTTGCCTGCACCATTTAGAGTGTTGTGGTCAAAAGCCCTTTAAACACAACCATTACAAAGTAGTTAATTGACTTGGACACTGCTGTTTCATATTCTTTCCGCAATGTTTTTAATCTGCTGGGAAACTTCAAGCAATGAGTTGTTGTTAGATGTTTTAATGTTTGTTCATGTCTTTTCTTTGCAATTTTGTTTTTACCATGATTTCTTCTTTTCAAAGAACCATTTTTATTGATAGTTTTGCTCTGTAATGATTGACTAGTCACAGCCAACTTTTTCTGCAGTTTTGATGTGTGAACATTCACAATGCAGAACATTGTGAAGAGCAATTATAAGATTCTTGGCATCAGTTACAAGATCTTTTTTCTTACCCATTTTGATATGATATGGGATTGCCGAAATTTGCTAAAAAAGCATATTATTTATAAAGCTGTTTAAATACCTAATTGTAATAGCAATGGTATATAACTTTAATTTAATTATTCTGTTATTTTGATGCAGTTCATAACTATTTTATTTTATTTTTTCACCTAGTTTATTGAACAGTAATGAAGGCAAAAACATTTAACCATAAATTATTTTGTGCATATAACATACGTTCAGAGACCAGTTACAACCCTGATTTTTTTGTATTCCAATGAATTTTTTATCACAATAAATGTAATTCATTTTTTCTTGTACTCTGTAGGGAACCCGACGAGGAGGTCTGATATCACTACATATTCCATTTTTACTTTCCCGACTGTTATGTATACATAACAAGGAAAAGTATGGGAATCGTGTCAAATTTGACTGACCCTCAGAGTTTTTTGCAAATCTCCACATTTTGAGACCCCCTTTTTTGATCCCAAAAAAGTCAAAAAACTTTCTTGTGTGTGTTGGTGTCTGTTTCACTTAATATCTCAGGACAGGGTGAAGATAAACAAACAGAATTTGGCATGGTAGCTTGTATATAAGGGGCATTGATGCTGTTAAATTTTGGATGTGAAAGGTCAAGGGAGAGAGAGAGGGTGGTCACATGTCATATCTTGTGAGGGGTGAGACTTAATGAAGATTTTACTTGTTTTTTAGCATTTACAGTGTTTTATAATTTTGAGGATAGAGAAGAGTTTTATAAGTTTTTTTGCTATTTATATATATTTTTTAATTATTATAAAAGTTTTTATAACAAAATCTGATAAAATTGTGTGTGGAGCCATGTGTTATTTTTAATATATGTAGAATACAGAAAATATCTTTACTTCTGCCCTTTCCAACATCAGGAACCAACGAACAGTCTTCTTTTGCAGAGATGACTCTTAACTGTTTTGCATACTGTAGCAAAATTTTATTTTTGCTTAATATAAAAGTTTTTTTTAATAAAAACTCATATTATTAGCTGGGAAAGTTACACAACTCTTGTTGCTAGATTTTTTATATCTGGTGTTGCATATCTATGCTTAATAAGCATAGATATGCAAGTACTGTAATATGTTTTATTAACAATGTTATATATTGTGAAATAATTTTTAACCTACAATAAAATATCTTTTCATTTTAGAAAATGTTTACAAACATCCAGAAGATGATCAGAAATTTTATGCTGTGTTTTCCACTTCAATGTAAGTTAATTATGATTTTAATTTAATTTAAAGATAAAGTTTCAGTTATAGTTTTTTTTTCCTTCTCAGAATATAATCTCATTAAAATTTGAAGAAAAAATAATCTATTATTTATTTGATTTCTAATATGTTATAAATGTATTATTTTTTTAATACAAAAAAAGCAATTAGAATTAGAAACAATTTTATTTATAATAGTGAATTCTCCTGCTGCAAGGGGTAGTATAAGTTACGAAATATAATTACATACATTAAAATGAAATGGTTTTAACTTGTTCATTGTTGAATATAATATATATATATATATATATATATATATAATCGAGACGAGTTGATAATAATAATAATCAGCACAGAACCCAAACGGTTAGGAGTTGAAAGTTGAAATTTGGTACACAGTTAGGGTACGTCACGAGAACTCAGTCGTCACTTAGTTTAAGAAGGGATTTTTCGAAATTCCTCCCCACGGGGGAGAGGGACAGGATTAAGGCTTAACACTTCCATCAACAATGGAAGTGTTAAGAGAAAGCGACGTGCAAGATGCAGATGCAGTTTTTGCAGGAAATCGAACATATTTTTAGACCCATCTAAAAATTCTCTAATTAGTCTGGAAACACGGGGACCTAATTCTTGCATTCTGTGAAAACAGGTAAGGTTGACTATAATGTAATAATCTTAATCTTTGCTATTGTTACTTTTGCCCAAGCAACGCTGGGCCTATCTGCTAGAGTGTGTGTATATATATATATATATGAGTTTTTTTGATATATATGATATTTTTTTTGAGTTATCATTTATGGTTCAAAGGACTTCTATATGTTTTATCTATTCTTTTCACATCAAAAAAATAAGCTATAAAACAAATATCCTTTATATTAAAAGGATTTTTTGCAGTACATCCTACCCATTCTGATTATTATATTCTTATAAATGTAAAATTTTGGATAATGTTATCAAGTTTGCATAACTTTGCTCTGAAATTACATCTATCTCAGATTGAATAAAACTTGTAAATACTATATCATTCACTGTCAAAATTTAGTTTCATTATAGTTAAGTGTTCCAGTGGGCTAAAATACATTCCTAAAACTCAGAGAAAAATCAAGTCAAATAGGAAAATGATCAGATACCTCAATACTTAGAACTACAAACCTCAACATATTTATCAAGGATTCCAAACAAATTATAAAATTATTACCAAATCCCTAATTAAGGAAAGAAAGATATATTCCACTGGTACTGTACATCTCCTACCATTTAAAATATATAAATTATTTTTCTGAACAAATTCTATCAACAACCATATTACTTCATTAGTAAATTAAATCCATTAACACTCATGTGGGTTAGGAAAAGTCCCTTATTATCAGCCTAGCCTGTCTTAATTAACCAGATATTAAAGGTTTTCAAATAAATTTTAAAGATGTCTTATTTTCATTAAGGAAACAATAACACAATACGATACTTAATTTGGATTCAGGAAAAGTTGAAATAATTTCCTATTTGACTCAGTAATATCTCTTTTGACAAGTAACAGTAAGCCACCACAGGATGTCCAAACTTCATTCATTTAAGAGCTTAGTATTTAAATTTAGAAAAAGAAAAATGTACTGAAGTTAATATATTAATAATAATAAAGATCTCTATCTATAAAATTTGTTAGATTACAAATAAAATAAATTTTTTCTTAAATTTATTTTTAGTATAAAAATTTTATAAGTAAACAATAAAATCAATATCATGCTTAGTTAAGATTCAATGTAATGAAAAATGCATTTTTATAGTTTGGAAATTAATACAGAATGCATGAAAGAATTATATATTTCACTTTATAAATTAATTTACTTAGAATATACATACTACAAAATATATTTTTAAAAATATTCAAAACTTAGAGTATGATGTAAATATGTATTCTAATTAATGAATATATTACTCTCTGAATATTATATTTTGAATAGACAAATACAATAATAACATTTTAAAATTAGTTTTTTGTTTACAGGAATGGTATCATGGGATCTGCAATTTGTACATTTAGTCTAAGCTCTATTCAAGAAGTTTTCAATGGGAAGTTTAAAGATCAAGCAACATCATCATCTGCTTGGTTACCAGTTCTCACAAGCAAAGTTCCAGAGCCTCGCCCAGGAATTTGTGTTAATGATACACAGACACTTCCAGATTATGTACTAAACTTTATTCGTGGACATCCATTAATGGATTCGGCTGTAGCGCAAGATGGAAATAAACCTGTATTTTATAAGAGAGATGTAATATTTACAAGGCTAGTAGTTGACAAAATAGAAGTGGACGGAGTACATTACACAGTTTATCATGCTGGTACAAGTAAGTACGGTTTTAACATTAATCATATAAAACATTAAATTTTAAAAAAATATTTATTCTGAGTTAAGAACAATGCCCCTCCCCAAATAACAATTACCATTGTGCATTTGCATTCCAATTCAGGAATCTGGTAAACTAAGAATGACAACTTAGCAAATTCTACTAATCTAGATTAGCAATTTTTAGTTCTAAAAATATTTACAATTTTTTAAAATTTTATTATATTATTTTACAGAATATATAAAATCCTTAATCATATACTACAAAAATTCAGAAATATTTTGAATTTTAAAGTATGAAAATATATCGAAAAAATTACTGGTATTATATAGGATATGTAATGAATTTCCCATTAAAAGTTGATACTTAATTATTTAGTTCATATAATTTATATCAAAACTCACCTGTGGCAATTTTTGACATTTAATTTACTATAATATATTTTGCTTATTATTAAAAAGAAGTTGAAAAAGAGTTATATCATAAAATATTGTACAATAATTATAAGAAATTAATATTTTTCTAATAGGTGAAGGATTAGTTTATAAATTAGTAGAATGGTATGACAGGACAGGTGAACAACATTCTAATTTGGTGGATATATTTGAAGCAACTGTACCAGAACCAGTTCGAGCAATGGAAATATCAAACAAGGTAGAAATTTATCTTACATTTGTCTGATATTAGTTTTGAATCACCCTGATATATAATATATATATTCTTAAAAGTTCCCAGACACTGACAACACTTTTGTAAAAAAGATCTCTAGCACTGGAAAAACTGCTGTGAATGCAAACGAGCTGGTATTTGCATCTTCATCAAAGCACATACTATCATTTTATTCAGCTTTTGAGTTCATTCTTTTGGTGAATTTTGTTTTCCCAACCAAAAAAAAAAAACATTCTAAGCTAAAATAACAAAATATATACATATTTTAAGTAATTATTTCATTTATTTTTTAATAAAAATATTAAAGCTTGTGTTACAATAAAAAAAATAATAGCCACCATCAGTGCCATAACTAGGGCGGTGCCCAGGCACAGGGTGTAGACCCTGGGGAGGTGTAGAAATGACCTGGACCAAGTTTTATATCATAGTTTTGGGGCATAGTTACAGAAGCTCGTACCGGGTGCATAAAAGACTAGTTACGACACTGGCCACCATTTCCACTCCTGGATCCACCACTGAAATTGAGCGGCTGAGTGGATCCCACATTAGGAAGTTTTTAAGAAAAAGGAGGGTTTGTTTCAATTCACCAGCATTTTAATGTGGATGTATAACCTGTAGGGCATGTAACAACCATGAAAGTTTCAAGATACTAACAAATTTGTGGGATATGCCATTTTTCCACTCAGTCCCTCAATTGATAATGTCAGCCAGTATTACAAAGCTAGCTGTTCAACAATGTATTGTTAATCAATTAAAATAAAAGTAAATGAATTTATTTACATTATCCTTTTTAATTTCTAATACTTCCATATATTTTCATTTAAAGAAGCAGCTTCAACCCATTAGTAACATTTATAATTTAGTTGCAAACATTGTCTATTCATCCTTCAGGATGCATTTTGACATATCTTGTCCATAATATTGTAAAATTCTGGAAATTTCAAAAGTAAATTTTTATAGTATTTCCTGTCATTCGTGTTGAAAAAATATCAATTATTTTATTATGATGTAAAAAATTATAGATCATCTCCAAACATTATACTCTGAGGTTTATCTATATGAATAATATTGAATCATATTCAGTGGAATTCTTTTTATTTGTTGGAGATGAAAGACATATGAAAGCTCAAAAACATAAAAATGAGAGCTTTGCAATACAGCTAGATATATAAAACCAAAATTTAAATTATACCACTATGTGTAAATGTTTTTTTTTTTTTTCAATTTTCTGAATTGAAAAATTAAAATGTCTCAAGTTGACTAAATATAAAATTTGAGAATTAAGTCAACTTAATTTAAAATAGTTTTCTGTAACGATATCCAAAAATAAAATAATTTAATATTTAAATATGGGATAACTTTATGCAGTTGATATTTTTCAATATTTACAGCATAAATCGTTATATGTAGCATCGGATTCTCGTGTTACGACAGTTCGATCTCATTATGTGCAAAGGTAGATACGAAAACTGTCTCCGGTGTATCCAGGATCCTTATTGTGGATGGGACAAAGAACGTGGTGAATGTAAAAAGTTTGTCACTGGGTAAGTATTTTGAATGTCATTTAAATTACACAGTATAAAATATTTATAATACTTAAGATTTTTTTTCTTAATTATTTAGCATTAAATTTAATAAATTTTTTGTAAGAAGTCACGTTTGTTTAAAGGGTGGCTGAAATGCTTTTAAGAAAAATAATTATTTAAAAACTATACTAACAAAAATATAACCAACTTTTGAAAATTTTACTACACTTTATGATTTCTATAATTTGAAATAATGGAAAAAAATACACAAAATAATGCTTTTTTAAAATGAATTCACAGTAATACATTAAACATTTCATATCATTGATTATGTTAATATATGATCAATAATATGTTTAAACATGAATTAATTCAGGGTCATTACATTTTTCAAACTCCAAATTTATTTTTTTTTAATAAATGAATAAAATTCTATTCCAAACTGGAACTAAGGATTGTTGCAAAATCAAGGACCAACACCATATGTCTTACTTCAGAAATTTATTCATTATTTTATATTATTCTTTACTTAGCATAATTTCAAAATACTTAAAGTTTTTATATTTTACAAAATTTTTCAGTCAATTTGTATTAAACAAATTACATAACAATAATTTTATGTATAAAGTTCTAGCAAATTGTTTTCCACTACTTAAATTTGGATTTAAAAAATTGGAAACATATTTGCATTAGTTCTTCTAATCATTAAATTATGGGCTTACCTTATCAGAAATGTATGAGTTTATTCTTTTATATTAAATGTTCTAAAGCACAAATGAAATTATCAGAAAAAATATTATCATTTCTATGCTGTAATTACTATGCCTACATACTTTGATTTCTAGAAAATGAAATCTAAAGCTGTGTGTGAAAAATTAACTTTATAATTTCTAATTTTTCTCTTTTGGAAATTGAAAAGACAAAAATGTTATTGTTCATTCTCTTGTGGTCTTGCTGATGATAATGTGATCTTATTAAACATGCATGTATATATACAATCATTTCAAAGTTCAAATTACTTAAAAACAAATAAATGTCTAGTATAATTTCAGCAAATAGCTTTTGATTAAATATGATTATAATAGTTTTGAAATGTTAACAAAGTGTGAAAGAATTAAATATATTAATATATTTATACAGGGTTGGCAAAAGTCTTTGTTACCCCCAAATAAAATATATCATCATCCATAAAAAGCTGTTCAAGACTGGGTTAACATTATGCTAATGTTCTTGTCACAATAATGTATTTTAGAAGGGGTTTAATTCTTTGTTAAATCTTATCAGGAAGTCCTATTGCATGTGCTTTGTGAACATCCATGAATCTATACACTTGTAATAAGCCATTTTTCCACACTATAGGAGCTGGTGTCAGCTATCTGAAATGAAATATTATTGTACAATTTCAAATAAGACTTCTAGGGTGAACAATTTTTGGACTACCTGTACTTTGTTTTAATAAAACATATTAAACTCAATGTTCTTATAACTTTAAATTTTGGTTTGAGTTTTATTGAAATGAAATCTTTGAATATTTACAATCAAAGCATTTTGTGTTTTATAATAATTTATGCCCATGAAGATGAGCCAGCAAGGCTTAAAAACACTTATGTTTTAAACATTTCTTTGCAATAATGTATCATATTAAAAGAATTTATTTTTTTATTGTAATTATAAAATAATTACAGATTATTGCAAGATGTAACAAACGCAACACCTGGAATCTGTGATAATTGTAAGTCCTTTTATAATTTTTAAAAGATTAAGATAGCAACATATAGAACTAACTATACAAACGAATTTCATATTATTTTTAAAAATTAACAAATTCAATATGCTTAATTTAATATTAATTTCACATACTTGTTATGTTTATTTTACAGTTGTGAAAAATAAACCATTGCATGTGTATTGGGGTCAGAGTCTTCATTTGACCTGTGCCATCCACATGCCAGAAATTGAAGAACTAGGAATGGGAATGCTGCAATGGTTTCACTACAGTAGAGAAAAAGGAAAATATCTTGTCTCTCAACATAGAGATAAATACATTCACACAGCCAACAATGGTCTTGTCATCTTATCTGTGAATGAACGAGATAGTGGCAGATATGATTGCAAATTGGGTACCAGCACATTGTGTAGTTTTAACATCACCGTGGATGCAAGTATGTCATTTATTGTTCTCATTAAATTTACTATATTATTAATACAATATTCAATCAGTTGTGAACTGATTGAATATTGATATAAATAGTCACACATATATTATGTTAGCCTATATCAGAAATCACAGTATAATGAATTCTAGCAGATTGTTTTCTAATAGAAGGATGTTTAAAACTTCAATAAGTCCAAATGAATAAGTTTTCATTTCTCACTTATTTAAGTAATATTTTTCATTATAGGAAGGATTGATATAAAAAGAATAATGAAACATAAGGATTTTTCCATAATACATTGGCACCTCACATAATGAGCGAAGTCCCGGATTGTGTGCATGCTCCGTCAGTCTGTGTTTAGCACTTGTTCTGTTAGCATCTTAGTGTCGCTTGTAATCACACATTTTTCCAAACTTGTGTTCAGGCATGTTGCTGATTGGAGAGAAAATTCACACGAAAAGGCATTAACTATTGTTTTCCTGTACTGTACATTTTATTTTCTTATGAGTGCTTTCAATACAGTAATAGACCTCGTCCTCAGGTAGATACAGAATTGTACCGATTTTGAACAAATTTTTTAAATTGAATAAGAATGGTATTAGCCATTTGGAATTTTATAACAGATAGAACAAGAAAATTTGAAAAACACATAACAACAAAGCATATGCACCTTAATACCACAAATATTAAAAAAATTTGAAATACAGTAATTTCTTTGTTTTCTGCAAATCAAATTCGCATTCCAGGTTGGTTCATTCCATGCTAGAAGAAAAGACGATGATGATTCACACTCCTTAACAATGTATATTGAATAAGTGTTATACATGAAATATTTGAATATTTTTTTTTGGCATGGAATGCATTATCGTATTTTACATTGGTTTATATGGGAAAAATTGTTTTGCTTAACAAGTGTTTCGCATTACGAGTACGATTCTGGAACAAAATATTCTCGTTAAGCGAGGTTCCACTGTACTTTAATTTTAAAATTGAATGGGGGTGTGTTTTCTATACCAAATTACTTTTCAAACATACCCAACTTATGAGTTAAATTCCAATCATAGAAAATAATTTTGGACAGATAACTCATGATTATTTTATCAGACAGTCACATAGTATGAATTAACTTTATTATTGCTAGACAGAAAAAATTAATTTTTTCTTTTTTGATTTTATTTTTCAACTAATTTCCTTTGTCCAGTAATATTAATAAAATAAAAATGCTAAATCATATTTATTTTTACATAATTGGAACAGTTTATAAACAGCTACAATTGAATTATAAGAGTGGCCAGGGAGTATAGGAATGGATTTTTTAATATTCCAGAGGGATTTCTCAGTCTTAGTATTCTCTTTCCTGTTAAGTACCACATGTTTGAAGATGTCTTGTGTGTATAGTAATACACACAAGACATCTTCAAACATGTGCTTGTGTATTATCTTTAATAACTTTTGACCAAGTGGGCATTAGCAAATGTTAGTTTAGTTAATGTAGAATGGATTTTTACATTACCTTTCTGTAATATCATGTTAGTTTCAATTTTGTTCTTAAATTTAACTAGTAATTACAATAATTTTTGAATTTAATGTTAGTGTAAGGTAGCATGCTAACCACCTATTTTATATTAGTTATTAAGATTTAAAAAATGATTTGGCTAATTACAGATAAAATATTAAACAGTTATCCTAAAATCACATGCATTAGCTTGCTTTCAATGATTGTCTCAAATGTGCAGGATATATGCCATTGCAATATATGTTTTGATATATTAATTTGTTTTCTCCTTTATTTTCTTGTACAAAGCAAGCTAATTCCAGACAATTGGTAGTTTAGAATGTGAATTCCTAGGATTTAGGTAAATTTCTCATAAAAATCCATAGTCAAATTGTGAACTCCCAGGATTATAATATTCTACTAGATATAGTGCATTCTCACTTATATTAAAAATCAATCTCTCTCTGGTTTGTCTTATGCATATAAAGTTCAAGCATGATGTTATGGCTTATTATGGCTAACATTTTCACACATGTGACCTAAAAACCTCTCTATCAGATTATACCATACATACACTTGTCGTGTGATAAAATGCACATTTGTTCCACTCCTTTGCCATGTTTGTGGTCTAGCTTGCATGTAGTTTGTTATTTCACAGGTTGGCAGTGCTTTTTTTTCTATTTAAACATAATTGCCCATGATATAAAAATATTGCTTTTCTGGCAGTCTGACAGGACGAGATGCTGTTTTATATAAGGAGAAAGTTTCGATCCATATGAAGCCAGCATCTTCATTGTAGATCAAGAGTTGTGGCCTAAAGTAGAATTTGATGACATCATAAATTATTTGGTTTTGACAACAAATTACTACACTTACTGTAAAGATTTGTAAGCTTTCATTTGTGAAAACTTATAAGATAGTTATGGTAAGTGTGAAGCACGATAGGAATACACAGACACGTGAATTCAATTAAAACGAATTTAATTTCGCGATAAACAATATATACAGATGAGTTCTTTTTGGATTCCCTCGGTCCAATTTCTCTTACTGTCCGATAGTAACAATAACCCAAGTAGCTTACCTTCTTGGCAACTACTTGCCCGACAATACTAATGAAACCCGCGCGATCCTTAACTAACTTAAACTAGGATAGAAAGTATAAGATAGGGAAATGAGAAGAATTGATAGGATAGTGGGGTACCCTTGTTCTCGCTGAACTCCGATGCCGGCTGGTGCTTTATTCTGCGTGTCTCTGGGTTCGTCAATGTTTTAAATATCTTCTACTATAATTTCTTTTCGGTGTCTCTGATTCTACAGTCCGGATCCTCACCTCACGGCTGTCCATTCGGCCCTCGTGGAATTCCGTCTCACGAGCTCGCTGTTTTCGTCCGTGCTTCTTCGTGTCCGGCCAGAGAAAAAGTGACCCTTCGTGACCCAGATTTGACTCGTCCTCAACTCGAAGTCTTTGTCCCACCCGGCCCCCTGGTGGGTGGGGAGTGGGAAACCCCTGTTCCCAGAAGCCAGAACAATGAACAAAGGAAGTTAGAAAGAAGGGTTAAGAAAGAGAGAAAATTATTAAAACTAATTAAATCTATAATACATATGTACAAAAATATATGGCGTACAGCCACATACGCCCCATCGGAAAGGCTCAAAGTCCATGATGGAGTTTGTAGTAATCTACTCTCCTTTTTCGAAGGTGGTACCAACCCTCGCTTGCGGGAACAGCTTGATGCCCGTCATCCGATTCAAGGGGATTCTCTGGTGATGCATCGTCTTCTTGTCGTCTGATAGATGTCATCGGCTGTCTCCTGTACTGTAATGCAATCTCATCACCTCCATCATCATCGGTCATATCCGGGGAATCATTGTTGTTGGGTCGGTAATGGTTTCGACCCTTATATACAGCATATGAATAATATGGTTTCAAACGATCGAAATGCACAATACAATTTTTTCTCCCATCGCTACCACCCAACTCTGCGGTTACTGGACCTAAAATTCTTGTAATACGGAAAGGACTCGAATACTTAAGGGAAAATTTTCCAAACTTCCTACCCTGGTGCTTGCGTAACAGCCACACTCTCTCACCAAAAGCCACGCCCTTTCCTTTTTGTATTGCACCGCTCCCTATTCTTTAAGTTGCTTTGCCTGCTCCATGAATAAGCCAAGTTACGAACGGTGTTCAATTTTTCTAACAGCTCCCTCCGATAATCATGCAAATTATGGTGGGCGGCACGCCCATCGGAAAGACCTGAGGTAACCTGGGGTCGAAACCGAAAAGAAGGAAGGCAAGGGATTCGCCGGTGGATGCATGAGTGGCGTTATTATAAGCAAACACTGCCTGAGCAAGATGCTCGTCCCACTTCCCATTACTTCCTCTGGAGATCCGAGATATAATACTACATATAGACTTATTAAACCGCTCACAAACTGAGTTCACACACGGATGGTAAGCAGTAGTGATTTTATGTTTGATACGGAGTACGTCACATAATTCCTGAAACGTGGAAGATGTGAAATTAGCCCCCCGGTCTGAGATAATAATTTCGGGGCAACCATAACGGCATATCACATGCTGGAAAATGGCATCTGCTACGTTCTTTGCAGTCTGGTCTTTAATAGGAACTGCTTCAGAATACCTGGTGAAAACATCAATGATAGATAGAACGTACCAATTTCCGCTAGGAGTAACCATGAGTGGGCCGACTATATCTATAGCTACCTTCTGAAACGGGAAGCCAGCTAACTCTGTTTCTTGGAACGGCTCCTTTCCCTTGTGTAAATTAAACCTCTGACATGTCCTACACACCCTCACTACTGATGGGGCTATTGATTGTAGACCCCGTATGTAGTAATGCCTGTCAACGGTATTACAAGTCTTCTCTATGCCCAAATGCCCCCAAGGCCAGACTCATGGAACGCTCTAACAACCTCATCACCCATTTTCTGACCTACACATATCCACTTCCAGTTATATAGTCCATATCTTCCTGGTTTAACGTGGACTAACACACCTCTTTCCAACTGAAATTCTGGCTGGACACCCTTTCCGGCAAAACCCTGATGCATGTTCCTTTGAGCCTTCGCAAGACCTAGTTTCATTTTTTTTAAAAAAATCGTCTTCCATTTGTGATTCCACTACTCTATGGTGGAAACTGGGACTATGCACATCTAAACACTGGTTGACCAAGTCAGGTCTCTCTCCGCAACATATCGGGTGTGACAAAAGGTCGGCCACTGGATTGTGTTTACCCCTAACATGAGCTATCGTAACATCGTAATTCGTCAATTCTAAGGCCCATCTCATTAATCTGTCGTTGTGATTATTCATACTCCTCAAGTAAGATAAGGGCTTATGATCCGAATACACAGAGACTTTGTGACCTAGAACTATCGATTTGAAGTGCTGGAGAGAGAGAATAATCGCAAGGCACTCCTTCTCGATCGTTGAATATCTCAATTCCGGTCCCCTAAACTTCCTGCTATAATATCCGAGTGGGACCACGCCCTCATCCCGTTGCTGTCCCAAAACGGCACCTAGCCAACTATCAGAGGCATCGGTATATAGTACAAACGGAGAAGAGAAATCTGGGTGTGCCAAAAGGGGGGGGTTTGATAAAACTTCCTTGAACCTTATAAACTTGGACTGACAATTACTGTCCCAAACAAAATGTTTCCCCTTTTTTGTTAGTTCAGTCATGGGCAGCGCCATCTCGGAAAAATTGGGGATGAAATTGCGGAAAAACCCGACCATTCCGAGGAAACTGCGAACTTCTTTGACATTACGCGGGGTTTTACATTTCTTAATTGCTTCGACGTTGCCTGGGTCAGGGTATATACCATCACTACTAATGATGTGACCTAAATATTTGATTTCTCTAACACAAAATTTGCTTTTGGTAGGGTGGAGCTTCAGATTTGCCTTATGTAAGATCCCTACCACTTGATCAAGAAGTTTTAAATGCTCCTCCAGAGAAGGGGAGAAAAGGATGATATCATCCTGAAAAACATAACACTTGTTTCCGATGAAGGGGGCGAGGAGACGTGACATACAATATTGAAAGAATTGACCGCTGTTCTTCCCCCCTTGTGGGATACGCGTTAATTGATATTTGGACCAAGGGGTAGTGAATGCAAATATATGCCTAACCTTGGGGTCGAGCGGGATCTGGAAGTAACCAGATTTGAGGTCTATTACGGAAAAGTATTTGCTACCATGGAAGGTCGTGAGTATCTCGTCCACCCTACTTAGCGAGAACACCTGTGGTTTCGTTATGTCATTAATCCTACGTAAGTCCAAAGTCATCCTGATTTCACCCGAGGTTTTCTTCACAATATGGATGGGGGAATTCCATTCTGAATAGCTTTCCTCTATGATGCCTGCTTTAAGATATGCATCAGTTAATTTTTTTAACTCGGCAAGGTAGCAATTCGGAATACGGTATTGACGGGTATTGATTACCCGGTTAGTGTCTATTTCAGAGCTATGCATAAAAAGATCGGTGCCTTTCAAATCCTCGACCCCCTCCGAAAACAAACCGGGATACTTATCGAGGATGCGAGTCACCTGATTTTCGTCATTAGCTTTTGTAGTTCCTGGGGTTATGGCGGTGTCAACCGGAGTACTACTTAAGCAATCGAAATACATGATCAATGGGCGAGGACTATGGTTCAACACTCTAGCTTCACGATTGATGAATGTACATCCATCAATTATCAATGACGGGATTGAGTTGATGACATCCATCTCCAAGATCCCTTGGTATTCTAGCCTATCCGGGAATTCCATACAACAAAGGGAAGCGGGTATTATCTCATCCTTGTAGCTTATGGATCCCTTTAGGACTTCCTTACATGTGGAGATTGTGCCGTTGATACCTCTGATATGGGTGATCTCACCCCTTATTGCAACCTGGAAAGACTTAGCCATTTTTGCATTTTGAGTCAGCGCTATATCAACTAAAGACCTTTCCGCACCAGAGTCAATTAAGAACTTAATCTCTATCCCCACTACCCTGCCACTTATTAACGGGAGTCCCCTCTCCGAAGGTGAAAATTCGGTCAGTTTAAATGTGAGGATGGGAACGCAACACTGACCCTGATCGGGTTCCCGGGCTAGTTTAAATCCCGAACTATTTCTTTTGGGGCATTTCCGAGCTAAGTGATTTGGGCTGTTGCAAATGAAACAAAGTCTGTTGTTAATATTAGGCGACTTAGTAGTCTGGGTCGGGTTTTCGGCCATCTTGGAAACTATTTCAAACAGGGTCTTCAACCTTTTTTCTAAATTAGCTAATTGATCCTCATCCTTTAGAGTATTATTAGGGCTTACTTCAGGATTTGTACATTCAGCACCCACTTTGCTCTGGGAGTTATAACAGACCGTTTTGGGGTCTCTAGGATTACTACATTCCTTTTCTAGCTCTTCCTCCCTTTCAGCGCATTCGAAGGCTTTCTCTAAGGTAGCAGGTTCCCTGCGACACACGTGACTTCGGATACTTATGTCTAATCCCTTGAACCTCTCCTTGATAATCTCGTCTTTGAATGTCGCGATATTTGGGTTACTCCGGATAGCCCTAGACATGGTTTTAGTCCTAATGATATACTCACTGACTAACTCCTTCCCTCCTTGCCTCAAATTTAATAATTGATCGAGTAAGTCCCTTCCTCTCCCTTCGTGCTTCTGGAAACATTTAATTAGATCTTGCTCAATTTCCTTAAACGTTGGTGCAGGCGTTTGCTCCAATAAACAAAAGAAGGTGTTTAATGGTTCACCCTTTAGTTTAGCTTGCAACGCAGCCACCTTAACCTCGTCCCCCCATTGGGCTAACTTAGCCACATTATCAATGGTTCTAAATAGTTGATTTATATTTACCGTATCGTTAGGCGAATTCGAGAAGGTGGGGATCATCCCTAAGAACCCAGTAACCACGAGTGGGGGTTTCTCACTGTGGCTTTCTGCCACTAAACTCATACTGGGGGTACCTTTGTCCTCCATATAACTTTCAACGATGGCTGATAATCAGTACAGCTATACATAGAATTGGATCAACAAGGAGGGAATCCTGTCGCGGACGCCAATGTGAAGTGTGAAGCGCGATAGGAATACACAGACATGTGAATTCAATTAAAACGAATTTAATTTTGCGATAAACAATATATACAGATGAGTTCTTTTTGGATTCCCTCGGTCCAATTTCTCTTATTGTCCGATAGTAACAATAACCCAAGTAGCTTACCTTCTTGGCAACTACTTGCCCGACAATACTAATGAAACCCGCGCGATCCTTAACTAACTTAAACTGTAAGGATAGGGAAATGAGAAGAATTGATAGGATAGTGGGGTACCCTTGTTCTCGCTGAACTCCGATGCCGGCTGGTGCTTTATTCTGCGTGTCTCTGGGTTCGTCAATGTTTTAAATATCTTCTACTATAATTTCTTTTCGGTGTCTCTGATTCTACAGTCCGGATCCTCACCTCACGGCTGTCCATTCGGCCCTCGTGGAATTCCGTCTCACGAGCTCGCTGTTTTCGTCCGTGCTTCTTCGTGTCTGGCCAGAGAAAAAGTGACCCTTCGTGACCCAGATTTGACTCGTCCTCAACTCGAAGTCTTTGTCCCACCCGGCCCCCTGGTGGGTGGGGAGTGGGAAACCCCTGTTCCCAGAAGCCAGAACAATGAACAAAGGAAGTTAGAAAGAAGGGTTAAGAAAGAGAGAAAATTATTAAAACTAATTAAATCTATAATACATATGTACAAAATATATGGCGTACAGCCACAGTTATATGGGTCTCTACTTTGTAAGTGGCTGGATTTCTCCCGATATGCAGTTGGGTTGTGGCCACTCTCATACCCCATTTATAATGAGTCATCACCAAACTGGGTGCCAACATCATAAAATGAGAAAGGTTTTTCCTTTGGAGTAAAAAACTTCTTTTTAATATTGTCATATATTAATATAACTTTTTTCAATAAGTTTATTTGTTAGTAATGTAAAAAGTAGCCTCTTAAAGAAAGGTATGTTAATGTTGTTCACCAAAATAAACTTAGCTATTTGTAGGTGATCAATCAAAATTATTTTTTAAGATATAAACCAATAGACAAAGATATAATTAAAAAAGTTTGTGTATGTTGGACTTATCATAGGTGGTATTATTACTGGTGTTGTTTCAGTTTTTCCAAACAGAGATGGTCTTATTCAGAAAAAACAGTGTGTACATGTGAAAAATAAAGGTTTTGTTTTTTCTGAATAAGACCTTCTCTATTTGCAAAAACTGAAACACCACCAGTATAATAAGTCCAACGTACACAAAGATATAATTAAAATTGAATACAGTAAGGACAGAGGCAAAAGAATTAATACACAAACTTTTATTTATGTAAATTAAACTGGAAGGACAATTGATTCAAAATGCATTTCTAATTCTTCATCTGCTAAGCAATTATCTTTGTTTGTAATACATACACAGTAAAGTTTAATATTAAAGTATTAAGCAGACATTAAGGAAACAAAATGATTGTGTTCTAACTTTATTTTTCACCTTTCGATATCTATTTAAACTAAAATCTGCAGTTGTTAAATCCTTTTGTTATTACCGACAAAATAAAGTTAAATAGTTTTATCAACTGGCTCGTACACACTTTATGGCACTTGTACTAAAGTTTGCTAGTTATCAATAAATGATTAGATAATCTGTTTTATTGCTTACCTGAAATGAAACGTTTCTGACAGACTTGTGTATTGAAATTTTTCTGGTTAATTCTCGAGAGCCATGCAGATTGCCTTTGTCATGAAAGCTCCTCAATTTTGAATCCTTGGCGACAAGTAATGCCGGAAATTTTAAAAATGATATCCCTTTGTTCTTGAGTGAACTAGCATTACAACCAATTACACAACAAGTCACCATAGTGATATTTGAGACAAATAAACAACACAAGAGTTCCAGCTAAAGTGTCCATAAACACAAATAAACCACTGTGGTTGTTCGTTGAGAAGGGCTTGTAAACCCGTGAATGCACGTTACAAGTATGAACACAGAGACTGATACACAATTAAAAGTCTTTTTATTTCCCTTCCGGAACACGGTTCTTTCCTTTTCTAATTTACAAATGATCCCAACTGGAATAACTTCACTGAGGAAGGGGTCGCCACGTACAAAGAATCACACCCGCGCTCGTAACACAAACTTTTTACACCCGACTTAAAACTAAACTTATATCTACCTTAAAACTAAAAAGGAAAGGGGAAACAGATAGATTTAGGAAAGAACGAAAGTAGATAGAATTAGATGGAAGGTACCCGGGTCTACGATGATCGGTGTTTTCGCTGGAGTGTATTTTCGCAATGGCAGTCGTTTTTCTCTCTTTTTCCTTGTTCGGCTGTCTGCCCTCGACGTCTTTTGATTCCCTCGGTTTTGTGTCTATTTTCCCTTGGCCTCGACGGTCCTGTAGCCTTCTTTCGACTTTTCCCGTTCCTGGTCGATCGCTGGCTCACACTTCCGTCCTTCTCGAGGTCCAGTAGAAAAGTGTCCCTTGTTCACCACTTAGCCTTCAGGGCGTCCTCGCCTTCTTTTGTTCTTACTTAGGAGGGGTAATCCTGCCCTCCAGCAATAACGGTCAGGTTGTTTAGACAAAGGAGAAAGGAACGGAAATAAGAGAATGGAATGAAGGAAGAAGGAAGATAGAAAATATATATATATATATATATATAGTATTTACAACTTATGAATTAAACAAAAATATACAAGAAAACAATATGGCTGACGGCCACACCACCAAGATGATGCCAGACAATTGCGCATGCTCGTGATGTCGACTTGAAACCTCTCTATAGTCAGAAAATTACTATAATAAATCTAAAAAGAACACACTATTCATTATTGAGCATTTTTGTAAATACATAAGCTTAACAAGTGGGTTATTTCATATTAAATTTACGTTTAATGTTTTAATTTATAGAGAAATATAAATTTCATTAATAAAGCTCCTCAAGTGTTAAATTAATTCAAAACTCATTTATGACTTGTTACATGTTTCCCTGCTATAAAAAGGTTATTAATCTGAAATAACTCTAAAAGGAAAATCATGAAGTAATAAGTCAAGCAAAGCATAAAGCAACTCTTAATTTTAGAAGAGTTAATTATTCTCCTGTTCAGAAATTAATTGTTATCAAGATGATACCACTACTACTGTATAATGATCATTTTTGAAGCCAATCTAATATCAGATCTAAAACAACAATTTTCTTCTTTTTTTTTATTATTAAGTGGCATATATAATGAAATTTTTTCTATTTGAATGAAACATATTTTCACGTAATTTTATTTTCCATTTTAGAAACTTGTAGCGCACCTTCGGCAACAGAATATCGGAAAATCTACTCAGATTGGTGTAACGAATTTGAGAAATATAAAAGTGCAATGAAAACATGGCAGAATAAACAAGCGGTAATTATATTTGATTCCTCATTTCTTAATGAAAATTATTATTCATTAAATTATATTTAAACTAAAACACAATATGTTATTTTCATCAAACAATTTTTTACAGTAAAAACAATGTATCAACACTTAAAAAAATTTTCATTTGTACTGTTGAATTTGAATATTCCATTATTTGATTTATTTAAAAAAAAAGAACCGAAGTTAAAACTGAATAATTTGTGTGTATTAATACAAACAAAAAACAAATTCTTCAGATTTTATAAAATCATCCAACAAACTGTTTTAATGAAAAAAAGATTTATATATACAAATATAATTTATTACTCTCAATGCTAATTTCAGTAATCCAGGAATATTTATTTTTTAATCTATTTCTGTAGTTTTTTGGAGGGCTTAATTTTATACACAGGTCACATTTCTTTATGCAGCATTTCTCAGTCACTTTGCTGTCATGCAGCAAACATTTGAAATGGTTCCACTAGAAGAGTTCACTGCAGCTTTTACATCCTCTAAACGTGCAAAGGAAAATGGATACTTGTATATATAATGCAATATTATGCTCTGAAAATAAGTTGTAGTGACTCCATAATATTTTTTTTTTATCAACAAAGAAGGATTAAATTTTCTAAAATGACTCTGAAAGTCATCTAAAGAATGGGAAAATACTATATCTTAGAAGATAATTATTCATCTTCTATCTTTATCTCTTTGCTTTGTTCACATTTTTGAAGAGAGAAATGCTCAATTCTTTATATATCTTTTTTTATTACCCTGTAGTTCTTTAAATAAAACACTACTTTCAGGTGTAACTGGAATTAAAGAATAGATTATGACGTCCATGTTTAGAAACACTTTTTGCTCGAGCTAAACTATAATGCAGTGACGTGTAGCGATAGCTGCTCGTGACGACATTTTCACTACATTCTCGCTACGTAAAGAAACTAGTCCATACTGAAGAGTGGTAGTTGTCACAAAAGCATGCAAAGTATATTATCTTTCTACATCAGTGCACTGAAATATAGAAGTCATACTGCAACAACACTTAATGATGTGTTTTAGTAGTAGCACAAATAGTAACATTAGAAAAGTGTATTTTTTAAATTTTAATTGTGAGGCATACCAGGCATATGACAGTATATTGTTGACGGTAGATGCCAATTACTAATTGTGTACCAGTGTAGGAATTTTTATAGTTTGTAGCTGGTTGTTTATCTCTCCATTTTCTTCAAGGAGTGTCGTATTGTTCTGGAGATTTTTAAACAGGTGAAAAATTTCATAGCAGATTAAATGTCACATGGTTGACATAGTGGTATAACTTTTAAATTCAAGTAGGCTTATAATTTTATATAAGTACATTTTATTTAACAGAAAATAAACTATGATGATTTTTGAGCTATTGAGTAAGAAATTAAAAATACTCTGGCATTACAAACACAAATACAGAGACCATAGACAAGCCTTATGCCTCCTGTGACTACAATTACCACCTGCTGAATATCAAACATTCAAGATATTTCAGGTTTTGGTTGAAATCAAAAATGTTAGTTTTTGAGAAAATTATCAATTTTTAGATATAATTATGCACACATGAAAATTACATCCAATCTACTGATTTCCCAGGTCCAAAAGCGATCTGTCATTAAACTTATAAACATTAAAGAAAATTTACTTAACTTTTAAAATAATTATCTCTTTTAAGTAAGAGAGAAGTTTATATTGTGCACTAGTTTAAATAAAAAAGTTGTTTTCTCAAGTTGAATTCAATTTAGAAAACTTTTTCGATCTTTCTTTCTTTCAACATCAAAGTATAATATTTATTTGAAAAATGGCTAGGACGGTAAATATAAATTTTCACAAAACAAAAAGATTATACAATAAGAGTCTTCTTTTGTCTTTCTCTCGAACTTCATAAAAGTTCACTGTAAGACTGACATTTTGCATATTGAGGCAGACAAGAAGCCTCTAAATAAAGGTAGACTCTGAGGTGTGTGAAAAGTGCAGTTTGTGTACGATAGCCATGAAGGCGATAATATAATACGATTAAGACATTAAATCAATTGTTTTAATTACGTATTAAGAAATGACAACACAATGCACAAAAGAATTTGGATGCTAACTCTGCCTAAGAAAAAAGACTCGACGCGTGAACTTGCACGACAAAACAAAACAAGTCTTACAATTTTGTTGAATAGGCACAACTATGTACTACAAAAATTCCTTACAACTAACTTATAACTATAGAAATGAAATGGAAAAATTAAAATAGACAAGGAAAGGGAAGAGAAAGAGGTACCTATACTCTGTTGATTCCTCTTTTACAGAGATGATTCTCAGTGAAATTTCCTTGTTCGTCCTTTTTGGAGGTTAACATATCCTCTTATGGGAATCAAAAGAGACTGCCTTTATCAACGATTAACTGAAACTCGAGAATTTCTTGAAGGCTTCGTGCAACAAGAATCCTTTGCTATGGTCAGGATCAAATTCTCCCTCCCGGTCCAAAAACCGATACTATTCCCCTTTAGGTCCTTGGGTATTTTCTCTCCTTATGGGATAGTTCAGAACATTAATCATCAACCAAGTGAAGTGCAAATGGGAAAAGACAAGAAGTGAGGACAGAACCTACAAACTAGAATATTATAACTTAAAATTACAGTATAGAGCCATGGGTGTAAGAAAAGGATAAAAGAAGACTGTTTTATTATATAGTCTTTACATATAAAAAAAATTCACAAAATTATTCTTCTACTGTATTTTCATTATCAATTCCAGTATATGGTAGGTATTAATTCAAAAATCTAAAATTGATTATATATTATCAAAATATTTAGAGATATTTTTAAGAATTGATTTGTGTTACATAATTAACATATATGTTCTGTTTTGACAGAAATGTCAAGGCACTCATCCAAATGATGTGACATATCAAACATATCCATCAGCATGAACAGATCAACTTCCAGACACTGCTCAATCTTGCCTCCTGTCTTTGTGAAGTGCTGCATATTGTTGTGATGTTGCCAGCTGTTGAGAGTCTCGCAAGCGTTATTTTGGGCCAGAGTTTGTGGTTTTCGGACGCTGCCCGCGACGGACGCCGCCACTGTACATACGCACTCAAATACCGAATGCTACTGGTCCAAATCGACTCGTGAAGATCTGCCTAAGGACGACATCTGTCAACACTGCATACATATTAAGAAATGTTTCATATTTCCACATTATTATAAAAATAAACAGATAACTATTTCTGTCTCGGAGACAAATGCAGCAATTATTCCATCGTGAAAAGTTTAATCGAAGAAGCAACAACAGAGTATTTTGCCTCGTGAACATTCCACGGATTGCAGAGACAATATAATGGTAATTTTGAAATATATCGATGTCAAAGTGGCATAGAAAAGAATGAAACGATGTGAATTATATATATGAAATGGATTGTTGGATTATTGTATTTATCCTGTTCTTGTCAACAATTTAAATACTTTATTATTTACATCTTTCGTGTTACCATTAATAATTTAATATACACCATATTCTTGCATTATTTATACAATAAATTACTGCAGTCTTTCGACATAAGAATAAAGGTAAAATTATATTATTTTCAAACCAAAACAAAATTTGCTTAGCATAATTATAAAAAAAAACACCAGAGATTTAACATTACAAATCTGATATTAGGCAATAATTCAAATTTATGTAATTGTTTTACAACATAAATAAACTACTCTTACTAAAATAGACTGTGATTATTAATAGGAAAATAGAAATAATAATTATTTTTGGTTTGACACAAATAGAATTAGGTAATTGCTCACCAAGTTAAAAAGAAAGGTTATTCTCGGCCACAAGTGCGTAAAACTAAGTGGTTATGTATATAGTAAAGAGGAAGAGTCTTAAATGACAAAACTTTTTGATATAATTCTTATCAGCATCTATCAAATTAATGGCTGATAACTATTAAAAAACAAAAATGGACTATTACAAAATAAAGACCAAGTCCAGTCCATATAGTGAGACAGCTTGTCTTTATACTGTCCAATATTATTGTCATTGTCAAAAAAAATTATATATATATATATATATAAAGTGTTTTGACAATTTGCTTGTCAATATCATCATTTACGTCTGTGTACTTTTCTATTTTTCTCTTATATTGACTTTTGCCAAAATTACGACTCCCATCATATGTTTACCCCATTTAAGAATGTGGTCGTCCGTTGCAACGAATTTTTAAATTGGGCGCGCATGCCGCGGCACGTCTTGTCGTCGTATCGCATTTACCGATTATCTTTGCAACAGTTTTAGAACTAAAAATCAAATACGCTTTAAAATTCTTTAAAAAGTGTGATGCATTCTGGGCATTGTATTTATTATTTTGATCATTCCATTTATATAGATACTAAAATAGGATGACAATACTAAAAACAAATTGTTTCGGGCTTTCTGACCAGAGAATATTTGATTATTTATTTAAAAATTAAAAATATACAGTAAGATATATTAGCTGATGCATAAATTATATAGTAGCATAGAGATATTTTAGACTAAATAGTATTAATAATTTCTGTATTTTAGTGAATATTTTTTAACAAAATCTTCAACGTTTTTTAATATCTAGTTTTATTCTACCTCATATTTTAAAAATTGTATTTATTTTGCATTACATGTCAAGGGATGAAAATGGATATAATGACTGTGTTGAAGAATGGTTCTACATATTTATTATCTGGTTAATCACACCAAAAAACAAAAAAACTGTTCCTAAAATCTCATTCTTTGCCGATCAACTGTTTTGTCAAAGCATTACATTATTCGAAACAATTTTTTAATCATTTCTTATATGAAAATTTGTACGACTTTCCCGACGCAATTTAATTTCCGTAACAATTTAGTGTCATAGGTTGGTCGGATTGTGTCGGACGTTTAAGTGTTCGGTTCCGACGGCAACTAGATAGCGATGGAATCGTGTCGTCGTAATGTGTTGATTCTCGTCACTTTCGTTAAACATTGAATGTAATGTCCAAAGATATTGCTGCTGCATCGGTATGACTTACAACCTCTGATTTGTCAGTCTGTAGGTATCAGTATGTTTTGTAACTTGTTACATTATGATATTTTGTGAACTTATCTGATATGTTGTACAGTTTTTAATGTTCTGTGGTATTGATTAACTAAAAATGTCTTGTAGTTTATTATGTAACTTAATTAAAGAAAATTATGACAACATGCAAACATTGTTATGAGATTTTAACTCTAGTAAAATTTGCTTTCGACACCATTTTATCATTATTATTGCAGTGTTTTACTTTACAGAAATGAAATCAACATTCGTCCTAGAATCTGTATTCTCATTGAATGTCTAAAGTCAAAAATATGAGTCTTACTTAGAGTTATGAATATCATCAAATAAAATTTTAATGTGCCTCTCTCTCAACCGCAGCTTAACTAATTTTAAAATAATCAAATTACATTAAAAATTTTTGCATTATCAACATCCTTTTTTATTTTTAACCTTTAAAATACTTTCGACAAGAACATCAATCAAACGAAATAATTTCAAATGTTTTTATATTGAAACTATCGTTATACTTATTTTCTTTAAATTTACAGTACATTAAAATATTAAAATCATCATTTAACTTCATTCGTGATAAAATTAAGATTTAAATCAATACGAAATGATAAACAAAATAGCAATAAAAAAATAAAAGTAACAAAATATAGAAACATTAATCAAATATCATCATCTGAAAGTAATATTTGCCACCTATGATATAAAACAAAAGTCCAGCAATGAGTTGCTTGACTTTTCCAGCAAAAAATTTTAATTATGCATAGCATCATCTGTTATGATATTTTATTTAAAAACTTTTTACATTACAATTTTTTATACAACTCATCTCTACCCTGAAAATTAAGTTTTTTGCCATTTTATAATAATTAATAAATGCTAATAACGAGTAAAATCTCCATTAAGTCCGACCCACTCGAGTTACAACACGACCTCCTCTATCTCCTCACCCCCCATGAGCTTTAATCACCAAAATTTAATAGCATCAATCCCTCTAATACATAAACCTTCCTGCAAAATTTTGGAAATTTTTGACGAGACAAAGGAATTAAGCTTCAAAGTGAGTGAACAAAATCATGCCCACATAAATAAATAATCTCAAATCTTTTTTGCACTTCTTGACATTTCAAGGTTTCCGAGTCCAAGGGGTAGGCCTAATTGTTTTGGCCAGTCACCATATTTTCTCTCATATATAACAACCAGGAAAATAAAAAGTATATCTAAAACAACATATATAAAATGTTCCATTTAAAATCAGCCAGACTATGATGACAAAACATTAAGGAGGTAAATTTTATAAGGGATGTTTAAAAGAAAATAGTGTTTGAGACCAATCCCAGAACTCCATACAAACTGATGAAAAGTATTCTCAGGAGCATTGAAGCTATTAAGTAAGTATTTTATGTAACATCAGTCTGAACATGATTACACATACAGACACCAACAATTTCAGCCCCTTCTGTAAGTTTTTGTGTGTTTAAATAATAATAAAATAAAATTTCTAATGAGTACACTCCACTTGTATCATTTCCAGTGAGTGGGGCCGATTTTACACGGAACACACTTTATTTGAAACAATGAAAAGATACGCTACGGTTACCTTTTGGAAGCAGTTGATTAGCCGTGAAAGTTTCGCGATATCTTGTACCTTGTCGACACACATTTTTCCAAGAAAGCGACTTTTATATTTATCCTTTCTGTTTAGCATAACTCATGATTATCTAAAGATAGAAAGTTATTTTAATATTGATAAATTATTACTATATTTATTTAGAGATAAAACATCTGATTAACATTCAAATAAGCTTAAATTCTTGATTTCTTTATTCAAAAAATGTAGGTTTAACTGAAATTTAGAAATGTCATCAACCAAATCATATGTTTCAAGGAAGATCAATGTTATGAGCATTATAAGAATGTAAGCTTAAAAAAGATTAAATGTACATTTCCAACATCTTCTCTCCATTTGTCCATGATTAATCACAAGAATGTAGATAGATGAAAAATAACACCAGATATGGAAAGATACCAATTAACCATATATAGACCTCCAGTGTGGACCAGAAGCCATGTGAAAATTCAGTTTGGATGTTCCTGACAGTTGGCAATTTTATTGGCATGATCTTAGGATAGAGGAGTCTGTTTGCCAAGCATCAGAAAGGAAAGGGATTGGTTGTAATCTGGGCAGATTTTGGATGGCTGTTTATGAATGCTAAATTAGTCTTGCTGGACCAACTTAATGCAGTTATGTATAAAACCTCTTGGATGTATATCTTCTGCCATTTGGAAAAAGAATTAATGTTCCATTCTGGCAGTTCCAACAAGATAATGTACCAATCTACAATGCAAACTCCACTTATCAGTGGTTACTGGATAATGGCATTCAGGTTATGGCCTCCTATTCTTCTGGTTTGAACCCCATAAAAAAATATATGGGTTCTAATATAGGGTGACCAAATTTTTTCAGCAAATCCAGGGAGATATGTCAATCGTCACTTTTTAGTGCACATAATAGCAGGCCTACACGTATAAGTATTGTTAAATGGGTACTGTACATGCACATGACTGAGACCTAAACATTTTAATTTTGATTCAGCTCATTTGCTTCAATCAAATAGCTCTCCTCCAATAAGGTTTATGGCTATTTACTTCTGGTTCATTTTAGCTATACTTTTGTTACGGCTAACAGAAATCTTAGCCGGGCATAAGTTCAAGATGGTCGATACTCAAGAGTCCGTACCCCAAGTTTCAAATCTGTTCTGGGGTATACGTTCATTCTTTTTGCTTCGCACTCACCGACGTCTTAGCAACAAGTGGTCAAGTAATAAAGTGTCTGAACCTGCGGTTCTTCTTGTACCGTGCAGGATTACTATCGCAATGACTACCGTAGGGGACTTCTGCTTTAGGGGTGTTTAGTCATAATCCCACGAACAATAGCTTCACGCCACTGGCCATTCAAACAAGCACATGTACCAAGTGCCCATTACAACTTTTTGTTGAGCTGCAATTTGAAAAAATTGTTAGACCTATAAATTCCCACTGTCGTCCATCCGCCCATCCTTCCTTAATCTCGAAAACAGAGTTAGACAGATGAAAGTTGAGGCCAGATATGAAAAGCTTATGGGCAGGAGACCCCAAGTAACTATATATGAACTTCCTTTTTGGACCGGAAATCACATTATTTCAATTCAAAATTTTCACTCGAAGGAGTTAGATAGATGACTGGCATGACACTATTGCTAACAGGAAAAGTATGATATATAGGGGCAAGACACTACTAAAAAATTAAAAACACTGACAAAAAATTGTAGCCAGGTATTGTGACGATGTCACAATAAATGATTGCTCATTTTCATTTAAAAATTTGACTCCTTTTTGGCATTTCCTCAAAAAATTGGTAACTTCATTAAAAAAATAACTGGAAATGCCAAAGACGTTGGACACATCCTCTGGCGGAAAAACTGCGACATTGACAATATTAGAGTAACCACAGGAAGCAAAAAAGGGGGGAATGCTTCCTTGCCGGGGACAGAGGGTCAGAATCGGGGACGGGTGGTCACTCTATCTAATAGACGGGAATGTGTATGCAGGAGGAAAATAATTCCGCAATTATGGAAGAACTCAAAACTGCAATTAACTGCATGGAGAAAAAATTGATTTAAATGTGTTGCAAAACCTTGTTAAATAGGTCGAATACTTCGAAACTTAGTTTAGTACTAATTTTGGGTCTGCCAAAGCATGCAAGTGCAGTACGAGAGTCCGGGCACAAATATGTATAGAACGATCTCGCTCATTTGTTTCGATTCCACATAATGACGTGTCCCGCTAGCAATAATTGGTCTCCTTCTATAAAATTTCTCGATAAACAGCTACAAGCAGCCTATATCATTACATTTTTTTTTATTATTAACTATTTTCGCCCTGTGGGCACTGAGAGGGTCTCTTTTAACAGGTCCATTATGGGTTCGGCCAGGCTTACAGTGGATGGTGAGGGATAGGGCCCCACATAACAGAACGGACCATTTCCCGAAAAATCCCCGATTTCTCGACCCGTCCGGATTCGATCCCGGGTCCCCAGAGCGGCAAGCTACCACCTTGACAGCTTGGCCATCCGGCCGTTGATATCATTATATCGGGCAGTAATATATGATTAATTTTACATTACTAGTTACAAGCGACCCAGATAAAGTAGCTATTCTGTAAAAATGCAGCGCCCTTATAGTTCGTAAAACGCCAATACCACAAAATTTACACATTAAATAAAATTTGATCTTTTAATTTTAAAATTCCTTAAAAGCAAACGTTATTCGTAACGTATTTTCATATTATATCTTCACGTTGTTAAAAATTATTTATAGTCACGTTTTAACAGTATCTTATTGTATAATATTTTTATCAATTATATCTTAAATTTATTATAGTATATAAATTACCATGTTATATTTTTATTCTAAAAATTTTAATGACAATTTTTTAAATTTAAATTTCAAAATAAAAATGCCGATAGGGGATGTTAGTGTAGCTCTGTAAACCCACGTGAGAAAGAAATTTTTTTTAGTGTTGCTGAAATTCAAAATGGAGGTATGTTATGTTTTATATTTTAATTTGAATAAAAGAATATTTAAATGAGATTTTTCAGAATGTCATTTATTAAATAAAAATGAAAAATACAGTAAATTTACGTAGCTTTTAAGTAGCCAAATTAAAATCATTATGAATTTTGAAAAGAGACTAACTGATGAATACAAATAAAAAATGACAACTAAGTTGTAAGTATTCATTGCTAATTTAAAAAATTAAATCTTATTTTATTTTAGGCTATTGTACTGGCAGGACAACAACAACAAACTATTATACCTAAGAGAGCTCCAGCACTATTGAAACCTCAATGGCATCCACCATGGAAATTGTATAGGGTAAATTTGTATTTGTAATTAATTGTACATAGTATAACTGTTTTTACAATTATTAAATAATTGATTTTGTACATGATTAACTTTTTAATATTTTAACACATCTGAAATGTAAATTTAATATTAAAATAATTTTTAGGTTATAAGTGGTCATTTAGGATGGGTTCGATGTTTAGCTGTTGAGCCAGGTAATGAATGGTTTGCAACAGGATCCAACGATAGAATGATAAAAGTAAGTTTTGACTTTTTAATATTGAATTGATAAAAGACAATAATTATATTAACCGGTAATTCATTATGGCTAATAGACTGGTTCAATTTGCTTTGTTTATTTTTACTGTGCCAGTCACAGGGTATCTTGTCTGAACATGTAGAAGTTTTCTTACTGAACGACTGCTGGTACTAGGTATGCCGAAGTGGCCAAAGGAAGACCATAAGGTGACTTTTGGATGAATCCTTTCCTTCCCCCTTTTTAGTTAGAACATGTTCTAGTATAAAGGGAAAAAGGAAAAATCGTTCGATCAAGAACAAATCAAACCTTTGTGTACATCACTACTAATACTGTATTTATCAACACTAGTGTTATGCAAATCAGTTTTCTATCGTCATGAGTCTGTCAAATTTATAGTACAAATATTTTCTGCATTTTGGTTTAATAAAGTATTAAAATAGGTACCTAATTATTATTTTTTACTTACGTGTTACATATTTTATTTTAGAATTTATTATTAGTTCGTTTAATTGGGGCAGTCGCTTAATTGGGCCAAAATGGATTAGTTCTAATGTGTCCCAATTAAGCGGAATTGACTGTATATATGTATTTTATATTCCTTTTTATTATTCTGTCTGTTTGTTCATTAAGCATTTGATAACTATCAAACAAGTTGCCCTATACACCAACACCACCTCATAGATGTGTGAATGAGACACTGGGATTGTTCATTATCAAGTAGCATTGTAAAGGAATTTTGCCTATTTTTCTGAGTTTAGGGACCCTCCATTCTAAGTTTTTAGCAAAACAGATTAAAAATAATCAAGAGAAACAAATTAGAATAAAAATTTATCGATTTTACTTGTTATTAATCTCTCAACATTTGGAGGAAAAAACAAAGGAGATGACTGCCGTTTCTCCCTTTTCAATTATTATTTGAGTGACAGTTGTTAACCTTATTCACATCACATGGCACATGGACACATACAGTTCATACTAGACAAGAGAGGAGGAGGACTAAAAATAATCAAGCTTATCCCTCATTACATCAACTTCCCCTAGAATAAAATCATGATTGGTCAGAAAAAAGAATAAAACAAAAGGGAATAATAAGGGAGAGGAGAAAACAAAGAGAGGAGATGAAGAGTGAACACAGCATACGAGTTTAAGAGAGTGAACTCTGAGAAAACAGAGCCAACACAACAGTAGAGAGCCACACCAGAGGAGAGGGTCAAATCTAGAGGAAATAGTCAATGAAAAGAGAGAGATATGGAAGGATAAGGAAGAAAAGAAAAAGAAACCAAAGAGAAGACAGAAGGTCTTTGAAGAAAAGACAACTCTTTTCCTGGTATGTTGAGTCACAAAGTTCAAATACCCTCTGCTAGGTAGCTCCTGGCTTAATAGAATGCAAATAGGCTAACTTCTGAGGATAGACTAAATCTATCCAGATACAGACATATTGTTATAGACAGACTTTGTCTTTAATATTAATTTTAAACTTAATTTTAGTGTTATGTTTAGTTTTTGTAATAAATTTTCCTTTTTTTTATTCTTAAGTTGGTTTAGCTGATGTTATGTTCATCCTCCTGAGAGGCTTATTCCTGGACTTTTGGAGTGATTCTTATCTCGTGTCTTAAATATCTGTCTTTTCTAAATTGGTCTAAATTGGTCTAAATTGGAGGTTTGTCCGATAAAACACCATCTGGTGGCAGGATCCTTAAAACTTTTAGTTCACAATTATAATAGTCTCCAAACCCCCACACAGCCATCTCTTGTTGAATTTAATAATTATAAATTAATTAAATATAAAGATGTGGCCAATATGATTATATCTAAATTAGTTAATCATTTAATTAGTCTGAAAACAAATATGGAGGCCTGAATAGTCAATTAGCAATGCACCTGCATGGTAAGCAGGAGTTGTGGATTCGAGTCTCGCTTTGGACTGATCTTTTCTTCCAGAATATTTTAAGTAAATTCTATAATTAAATTCAACAAGAGACGGTGGCCTAATCACCTACCTCTTGCCAAATTATGTAATAATTATTTAGGCTAAATAGCCCAATAAAGGAATCTGGCTGTCGGTTGTATTTATTATATATCAATAATTATTTTTGAAATAAATAATTTTAAAATTTGTTTATATGTTTTTTAAGAATTTTTTTTTGATTGTATAGATAAATTTTATATTGTCTTTGAAAATTGATAATTTTATTGTTTGTTTTTAAGATTTGGGACTTAGCAAGTGGAAAATTGAAGCTTTCTCTCACTGGTCATATCAGTGCTGTGAGAGGATTAGCAATAAGTCCCAGGCACCACCATATTTATTTTCTTGTGGTGAAGATAAGCAAGTGAAGTGTTGGGATTTGGAATATAATAAGGTAATTATAAAATATTCAAATGAGTTAGTAAAATGTAATGTTAAAAATTTCTTTTTTTGGTGTCATATAACTGATAAGGCTTCAATAATTATTGTTTCTTAAATTAAAGTGAAAAAATTTAATATGATGAATCTTGATTAAAGATGAACATTTTTCCAGTAATTTATTCCTCAAATAACTATTAATTAGCTCTTACAGGGATCTTTGTTAGTGTATTGTATTCATTATACAGGGTGTTTTAGAAAAACATCACAGATTTTAAAGGTAAATAAAAAAGGGCTGATAAATGCTAATCAGATTTTTATTTCATAATTTACAAGTGCTTGGAGTACAGTTTGTTTTCACTTAGTTTTGAAAATGATATCATCTAATTGATTTCCAATACACATTTGTAGTCAATTTCTGAAGTTTTGCATAACCCAGCATGTCATTTTCTGCATTATTACTTCAATTTCTTTATGAATAGCAGCTTTCAAATCATAAATGCTTTTTAATCTGTGTGTGCAGACCTCAGCTTTTGGATAACCCTAGAGAAAAAGTCTCAAGGGGCAAACATAGAGGCCACCCAATGTCATCACAGAATGAGATCGAGTGCCCTTGAAACAGTTTTCCCAAAACTTTCATCGATCTCACCACATAAGTAGTTACCCCATCCTATTGAAACCACACATCTGTATTTCCAAGTGTGGTGAGTTTTGGTAATTTTACTGCTTATTTCAGGAAACCAAATATTTTTTTATTAGAGAACATTTTCATTCTTTTTTAAGAACATCTTCAGCTTCAATTTTCTACTGGTAAAGAACTATACATTCCATTTTGAAAACTGAAGCTAAAGATGTCTTTAAAAAAGAACAAAAATGTTGTTGGATAAAAAAACAATTTGGTTTCCTGAACTAAGAAGTAAAATTTTTGTTATTAATATGGAGCCAAGTTCATTCAGCATTTATTTGGATAAGTTATATATGATTCATTTGGAGATATTTTGATTTTTGAATTTTTAAAAAATAAAAAAGATATTTTTATGATCATTAAATATATTTTATAGTTTTTATTTTTCTGTTGCAAAATAATTTTTTTATGTAATTGTAAAATTTTACAAGCAGTTTGTGAAATAAACTCAAGGTATTTTTGATTTAGACCACTTTTGGAAACACTGATACATTTATGAATTGTATGAATATACAGCAGAGCATCATTTATCCAAATCAATTGGGGACTGGGTTGTTCGGATAACCGATTATGTGCGAAAAAATATATTAACCTATCCGATGTTGGAATTTTTCTCCGTTGCGTGTCGCTTTGCATTGAATTTTCGTCGATTTTAAGCCAAACAAAAATTTTTATAATAATAATCGAGGCTATCGTATCGTTAAAAATTATTTCTTTATTTTGTACAAACAAATAAATATATTGAAAAATATAAAAACAAAAAAATTATACTTTAGAAGTTAATCTAGTATCAAAAACGTTCGATTCAGCACGACACAGTCCGATTGGAAAGCTTTCGGTTAACCAGCTTTTGGATAAAAGACGCTCTACTGTATTTATTTATTTATTTTTTTTTTTGGACATGAATATAATTTATGATATTTTCTGTTTACGACAATGATATTAATTTGTTTCTTTATTTTTTTTTAATTTTAAAGAACTTTTACATATTATTACATTGCATTAAAAATACATAAAAAATATTAGTATAAGTTATGAAAAAAATTTATATAGTAATCAAATTTAATAAATAAAAATTTTATGAAAATTTCAAACATTATATATTACAGGTAATTAGACATTATCATGGTCATTTGAGTGGAGTCTATGCATTAGCACTTCATCCAACAATTGATATTCTAGTAAGTGGGGGAAGAGATGCTACAGCAAGGGTAAGTTGAAAATTTTATTGAGATAATAATAATAATATATAGTAAAACTAACAAATATTAGCTAATCCTTCTAATGCTTCATAAATATTTTATCAGATACTTTTATAATATAGAAAAAAGTCTGTTTTGTTGGTTAATAATAATAGTTGTAAATTTTCTAGATAATCTATCATCATCTGCCATTTTGCAATTATCTGTTATATGATTTTCTAAGGTTTCAACTAGTTCTTTAAGGTTCTGAGGTTCTGGTGTTATTTCATTTCATGACAGTTTGTTGTTTGACAATCTAATATAATGAAATTTTTTTATATATCTTCTTCCTAGTTATTGTAATAGAATTTGCTAATAGTAATTAAAAAATAATTATATTGCCTTCTTTCCCTTAATACTATTTATATTTTAGGGATGATTTCATAATAAATGATGTCATGTTTCTTTGAAACTTTTGTTTTTTTTTAATCTGCTTTTGCTTTATATTATTGACTTCCACTGATAACTTCATCTGATATCTTTTCAATTATTTTTATAGTCCAGATCATATTCTTCCTAACTTTATCTCCTTTAATTTTAGAAAGGTGTCTGTTGAGAATAGTTATTTAAAAATGAAGACAATGGCCCAACATAAACATTTTTCTTACTTAGAAGCTTCCCAAATCATATATCATGTGGTGAATTGCAAAATATGAAAGCCATTAATAGAAACATGGATTTTTTTTATTATTCTTTCTGTATTCATAAAGAATAAAAAATTTTATATTATTTCTGCTCATGTGAAATTGCCCAACATCGATTAGTGATTTTAACAGAACCTTAGTTTCAGTCTTTTACAATTCTTAATTGCTTAATTCAATGTCTTAATTGCTTGTTAATATATCAGAGGAAACAACAGATGATAAAGTTTATTATAAAAATTGAAGTGAATAAAACCGTTAGAATACTTGACTGGAATTGACCATTCTTTTTTGTATCTGAAATAATTTCTATAATTAGAAAAATATTGCATATATATTCTAAATTTGGAAATGGTCTTTTGTTTGAACATATTCAGTGTTTATATTTCTTTAGTTTACATGTTCCGTAGACTGAATATGTAACATATTCCCATATATTAATAAATATATCCATATATATTCACTTTATTTTGCTGCATTTAATGTTATAAAGAATGATACAACAAAAGAGTAATATCTAGATTTGAAAAGTTCAAATTAAAGTAAAATATATATTGTAATTTTAAACTTTTTATTTCTGAAAATACACTTTATTTCTATAATAATTTATTAGATTAGGTTAGAAAACTACTTCAGTTGAAAATAATTGATAATTTTTTACATATTTATCATTTATAGCCAAAAAATACATAATTTTATTTCCTCATAGGTTTGGGATATGAGAACAAAAGCCAATATTCATACTTTGTACACTTGCTACAGTATTTGTATGTCCTGATAGTGTCAAGCAGTTGAACCACAGGTAACTAATTTAAATATAATATACAAAATTGTCAGTAAATTCCAAAAAATTTAACTTTCTAATTGCTAAAATAACTAATATTAAATTATAAATTAAGAGTATATTTAAAAATCTTTATGTAATTATATTTAAACAATGATCAATTAAATTGCAAATCAGATAATCAGACTATCAATTATCTGGACTATTTTTATACGTTGAGATTTAATGATTGAATGAATTTGTTATTAGAGCCAGATGAAGTTACCATTTCATAATAACTTTTATACTATTAGTATTAATAATTTAAATTACTTCTTAAAGTTAAATCATTGCAGGGATTGCAAGTTTAAATCTGTTATCATTATGTAATTTTAAATTTGTCAATTTATAATGCAGTAGTCTACATTACTAAATACATTACTATGGTCTATCCAAGGAAAGATGAACTTTTCAAATTTATTTTCAATGAGTGGTTAGTTAATCTTGTTGACAGTTAAGACACATGATGAAATGTTTGTCATGCTAATAATAATGCTATAAAGCAAATTTTAACAACTAAAGTAATTATACACATTTAAAACTAAACTGAAACTCTAACACATAATGGCATTATTTTTTGCAATTTTGCTAAACTTTATATAGTGTTTTCTAAACAATAATTGAATGAACAAAAACAGAATTTCAGCATCCTATTTCATGGCCTGACCATTGCAGTCCATTAGGATTTATCATATTAATAAGCTCATATTTCATTGAACAAGTTATAGGTCTGTGAAAGTAATGTTACTGTTTAGCTTGCAAAAATTGTAGATTTAAGTATGCATCAAACTAATTTTTGAGAAATGAAAACCAAAATAAATGTTTGTATTTACTATCTATTGGTCTCAGTATATTATTAATTCTGAAAAATAATATAGTAATAACATCAATTAGTAAAAATCTATATGTAGAAAAAGAAAGTTCTTTATCAATATGTTCAAAAAACATACAGAAAAGTAATTTATATCATATTTATTGTATTTGTGTGTTTAAGTCATCTTTCAATAGACATTTGGATATTTTAGATCAATCAAAAAAAAAAAAATGTTAACTTGATATTAACTATTATTAAAGAATAGAACTGGAATATTTAATTTTTATCATTTCTGTAAGCTTCAAACACAGTTTTGAAGTGAAATGGCTAACTTCTTGTTAAAGTTTTATCAGTTCAAAAACTTTCAACTGAATTCACTGAAAAATTAGTTTTTAAAATAAATGAAATGTAATAAATAAAAAATTTTCTCAAGCATTAACTAACATCCTTATTCCAATTCTTTAAAATTTTAAACAAGTGATGCTCTTGTCATCACATAACTTCTTATTACACTGTTCTGGAGTAAAAAGTTGTGTGTGATACATATTAGCAATTTTTATGCCAATTTCTCATCTGTGTTTAGATTTTCTTAGTCGGGGATAGTTAGGAAAACTTAAAATATTAAAAATGTTTGAGTAATTGGAATTTTAAAGATTTATATTGAGTATACTCATGAAATAACTTAATCAGTCTTACTTTATTCCTAGAATATAATAATAAAAATTCATAAATGAGGTATGTGACATAATATTCACAAAAATATTATTATATAATACTTATTCTGTGAAAGAATTAATAAAATCTTGCATATAAACAAAATGATTTTTTTTTCTGGTGACTGTCAACATATTTCTTGTTCAATACATAGCTTGCATCATTCCAGAAGTTCCTGGAATACCTTTGTGAAATCCTTTTTTGATCAACCACCAGAAAATCATCTCAATATCTTCTAAATTTTGTGGCTCGACCTATATGTCCTCTTCGTACAACAGCAGCATAATACGCTGCTGTTGTATGAAGAGTCAATAGACCATTCTTCACTTCAGTGCAAAGTGGAGCACATCAGATATTTTTGAGTAGATGATCCATTATCTTCTTGAGAACAGATGATTTAAGTTTGTTCTTTAGACACAAAATTTTGTTGGTGTTGGTGTTGGTTATAGAAGGGCATTTACTCCTTTGGTCACTCTTCAATGGTTGGGATAAATGGTCATCCTTCAGCTTTGATATTCCATCTCTCACAAAGTGATGAGATCAAAAATTTGCAAAGCATATTTATTATTCAATACAAATGAATCAGAACTGAGGAGGAAAATACTATGATGTCTTAGTAAGCAACTGTTAAGTATTTCATGTATTACACAATAGATAACACAATAACAATATTTTTTTTAAATTGTTCAGGGAACTTTCTGGATAAATTGTGTTATATTTTCTTCAATATTTTTAATTATGCAAAAAATTTAGTAAATAATAAATGTGTATCATTTTTTCTGATATCAAGAATGCAATTATTCATTATTATTTTAAATTTATTCAGGTAATGACAGGCAGTCATGACTGTACCATCAGGTTATGGGATTTAGTTGCTGGAAAATCTAGAGTTACGTTGACGCAACATAAAAAAAGTGTCGGAGCACTTTCGATACATCCTAGACTGTAAGTACTTGCAAAGTTAAAATTATTGATTAGCTCAATGAATTTTTATGAACTGTAAAACTAACTAACATATTTCATTAATTCAATGGATTCTGAAATGTTCCTACAACAAAATTTTAGAATTATTTATATTCTATATTTTTTATATTAAAAATAATGAAATGTTTTTAGTAAATTAATCACTGAAATAAATATGGATATAAAATACTTTGAATTTAATGGTCATTATTAAATCAAACAAGATAAAAATAAAATGTATACAGCATAATACACATTTAATGTTTATGTCAAAATGTATGTAAAATAAATAATTATGGAGGAATGGCAAGAAATAGATAATTTACTAAATTTCTGTATTTATTAAAAGAGAGAATCTCAAAATTTTCTATCAAAGAATTAAACAACTTAATGATTTTTTTAAACCTTTCATTTAATTAATTTTTATAATTTTATCGCAATTATAGTTTGGTTATCATCTTTCATTGTTAAAAATAATCAACATTTTTAACAATCAGTTTTGAAGGAGATTAAAAGAAAGTTTTAGTTTTTCAGTTTCTGAAAATTATAATGGCTAGATTTAGAGACTTAGAGAATTGTTTAAATAATTAGAATTAACTGCTATATATTACGTAGAATGAAGTACAGTAGACCCCCCCCTTATAGCACGGTAGATACGTTCCGTGTTGTATGAGTCACTTAAATACATGAGCCAATCACAGCCCGGCACGTGTGCAGTTTAGGGGCTACGGCTGTTTGAAAGGTTTTCTTCCATAAAATTAATTGATTCTAGACTACTATGACTCAAAATTTCCAAATAACATATAATTTTTTGGGAATAATTAATATAAACTATGCTATAAATAAACAATTGCAGGATTACTTACCGAGTGTGCACCGTTCGACGATGCCATTGCTTAAGCTTGTTTACATCGCGGAGCGAGCGCCGTGTTTCCCGATCGGCGAATTTTTTCGCAGAAAAATAAGTTATTTTTATTAACGATGTCTCCAAAGTTATAATTTTTATGGCCATTGAATAATAAATGTTTTTTAGTAGGTCCGGTGCTCGTTTAAACTCAACAGTTTGTACAATATCTGCTATTGGTCCAGATTCGACCAATCCTGTCGCGACACGAGTCGGTGATGACGTTTTACCATGTTATACGAACCCATGTTATAGGGGTCTACTGTATATTAAATTTTTGTAAACTTTAATTTGACCTGAATATAATCTAATTTGTGTGTTTACAGTTATATGTTTGCATCTGGAGCACCAGATAATATCAAACAATGGAAATGCCCTGATGGTAAATACGTGAAGAATCTTCAAGGGCACACAGCTATCGTGAACTGTTTAGGTATAAATGCTGACAATGTCTTAGTATCTGGAGGTAAATTTTTTTTAAATAAAATTTTGCTGATTATTATTTTACAGTTTGAAAATGAATACATTTATCCTTCTATTTAAAATTTTGTAGGAGATAATGGAACGCTTTTCTTTTGGGATTGGAGAACGGGTTATAATTTCCAAAGATTACAAGCACCTGTTCAACCAGGTTCTATTGACAGTGAAGCAGGAATATTTGCCTGTACGTTTGATCAAAGTGGTAGTAGATTATTGACAGCTGAAGCTGATAAAACTGTCAAAATATTTAAAGAAGATGAGACGGCAGTAAGTTATAATTTTATATAAATATTTACAGTAGAATCTGCTCATCATAATTACAGATATTTGTAATCAGTCATATAATGTTATACAGTCTATATTTTGGGAAATGCTAATTTTGATATCTCGGCAGATAAGACGATAGTTGAATCGTAAAAACAGGCCCCCAAAATCTGGGGTCATCTTATAGGACAGATACAAAAAATTAGATTGTCCATTTTAATTTATATAAATTTCAAACTATAATTATTTACTAGTAGAGAGTAGGGTATGTGCACAAAATAGAATAGCCCATACGTTGTTTTTGTGAATAGTCAAGGTCATTACCCGAATGCCGAATCAGTGCGAATGCTTGCAACAATTGCAAGGCAGTGCTGCCAGATTCAAGAAAATAAATTTGTCCATTTGAAAAATTACAAATAGGACATAATTCCGTATATGCTATACAGTATTATTATTCAGATGATGATCGTCGATCTAAACTAAATTCATAGGTCGTCGATAGTTTGGGGTCGTCTTATAGGACATATAAATTTTCGTCAAAATTTTATAGTTTTAGCTTATACCTCATATTATCTGCCGAGATATACGGTATTCCTTAAATGAAAATACTTTAAATACAATAAGCAAATTTTTACAAGTTTGTTCTAATCAGCCTTAACCAGTACATTGAAAATTGAATGTTAATTGTGTTATTCGTTAGATGAAATGAATAATATTTAAGTGATCTGATAATAACAGTTAGTTTTAAATTATTATTATTTCAACATAAAAATCACTACTAAATTGCAATGTTTTCTAAATCTAAAAACGTTCATTAATTTTGAAGAATATCCAAACTAGAGATTTCCTATACTTTCATCTTGGCAAAAGACCTACAACTGTACTAGAAACATTTATATCGCATATTGGTGGACTATAAAAATATTGACTGCCTCTTAGTGACCACAAAACAGTCAAATATTTTTCAATCATACTTGTTGTGAGTTTGGATGGTAAAAGATAGGGTCCAACATTCCCAGATAAACTGCCATAAATAATTCCTGAGGTTGCTTGTTTGGATTTGATTCCAGGTCCTCAGAGCAGTAGGATGATGCCTTAACTGCCTCAGCCATTTGGCTATCTATTGTTATGGACTGATAAATTATATATGAAAAATGCTATTGATTTATTTTGGGAATATATAAACTTAGTAATAATTTTTATTTAAAGAATTATATTTTTGGTATTAACATTTTATGTATAAAATAATAACAGATAATTATATATTAATAAAAATGCCTTAATAAATAAATTGACTCCCCCTCCTGAAAAAAATGAGTTTGCACCACACGTGCAGAGTGAATTCATTTTTTCAGGAGGAGGTGATGAGTTAAAAAACTCTGGTTTACGATACTGTTTAACATTAATGCCTATGTAAGTCGGCCGGGACCACAGACTACTGATGATGTCGACTTATGCGGACTCTACCTTGCATATATATTATATATACAGTTAAGACAAGAATTTAAATGTTTGTGTAAATATTTCTGCTAATAAAGTATTCTGTTCATAAATTGTTTATGTAATAAGGCTAATTAAATAGTCTGTCTACAACTGTTAACCCAAGTTAACTGATTCTGTAGAGATGCAGATGAATTTATCTTGTTTTAGGACTTAAAGAATAAAACTTAAGGACCAATAAACTTTTATTTTTTGTCTCCTTCAAGTACTCCCCCTATTCACACACTTATTCCATCAGTGTTTCCATTTTGCAAAGCAATCCTGGTAAGCTTCTTTTGGAATGTCCTTCAATGCTTGTGGAGAATTTGTTTTAATGTTATCAATTGTATCAAAATGGCATCCTTTCAGCACTGATTTTAATTTTGGAAACAAGAAAAAGTTGCTAGAAGCGATGTCTGTTCAGTAGGGAGGCTGGAGAGGACAGCAATTTGATTTTTGGCACAAAACTGGTAAATTGACAAGGCTGAGTAAGCAGGCATGTTGTCGTGGTGAAGGAACCACAAGTTGTCTCACCACACCTCTGGTCTCTTTTTGCACAACTGTTTCAGAACACCTGCATAGTACTTAAAGTTGGCTGTTTGAAGGAAAAATTCAAAGTGCACAACTCCATTGAAATTGAAAAAACAGTGATCATCATTTTGACAATGGATTGAGACTGTTGTGCTTTTTTACTGGCATGGAGATCCCTTGCCAGCCCACTGTAACGATTTGAAATTTTGTCTCTGTGTCATAGCCATAAATCCAACTCTTGTCACTTATTATGATCCTTTGCATGAATGTTTTGTCGTTGTTGAAGGAGTCCCAGACAAATGTCTATTCAATTTTCCTTCTGCAACTTGATGCATGTTCAGTTTTTTCCATTAAAATTTCACAACCCTATTGCAAGTTCTCTCTTCACTTGGAACACCCATTGTAACCTGGCCGAGCTGGCCGTTTGGGAATTCCAGTCTTGCTACCACCTCCTACCGGTTCCTGGCTGTCGAGGACTCTTTTGTGTTTCGTTGTATTCTGGCCGAGTTGGCCATCTGGGGGCTTTTCGCATTCATTTTTAGTTATTTGTTTCATTATTTTTGTGCTTTTATACACCAACCCATTCTGGGTTGGTATTTTCAGCAGCTTCTTGGGCATTGAGTCGGTTGTGCGCATGCATAGCTGCCAATTGCTCACATTTCCTGTCTTCCTAAAGGCAGTACCATGTGCAGACTTGTTCTCTGTATATATTTTGACCATACAGTTTTCTGTGGGCTACGCCCCATGTGTTGAAATTAAAGTATACTCAATAAATGGAACTTGACAGTGCCACGGTTTCCATTTCACACTTTCCTATCATTCTTTACTTTTCTCTTCTTCTCACTTCCTCTAAGCCTTTGAAAAGGAATGAAGAGTTTATGCCGTAAGGTTTGGCCTTCTAACACTTTTAATCGTATCATATTCATATATTGCAAGTTCTCGTGCAATAGGGTTATGTCAAACCTCTTCTGCAAGTTCTCTGACAGTCAGACAACGATTTGACTACAACTACCACCTGCTGAATATCAAACATTCAAGGTATTTCAGGTTTTGGTTGAAATCAAAAATGTGCATATTATATCTAAAAAACTAACACATGAAAATTACATCCAATCTACTGATTTCCCAGGTCCAAAAGCAATCTGTCATTAAACTTAAACATAAAAGAGATTCTTACTTAAGTAAATTTTCTTTAAACTTTTAAAATAAATGAGAAGTTTATATTGTGCACTAGAGAAAACTTTTTTATTTAGGGACATCCTAAATTGAATTCAACTTGTTTAAAGTTTGGACAGATTTCTTGAAAATTATATATTTTTGCCTATGAAATTTATCATCATTTTATTCAATTGGATTATTAAATAACATCTTTAAGATAATTTCTAACATTTTCAGAAAAAGAAGTCAAGAGGACTAAGGTCAGGTGAATGAGGAGACCACTCCACACGACCACGTGGTCAGTGGACACAAATGATACGACCTTCCTTCACATCCACCGAGAAGTACCAGTCCAATTCTTTCTTCTTTCAACAAAGTCGTACCGAAGCTGCTGATGGAAAAATTACAGTTAACGAGATTTCCCGTGTGTCCAGACTATAGGGGCGCCCCGTATTACTTTTCGGATAAAACTTATTAGTATGATAGTGAAGCTAAAAGAATCCTTAGCACCAAAAAATTAGGTGAAAATATATAAGAAACCGACGATGACAATTAATGGACAATAAATTAAGATACGGAAGTCTTAAAACAAACTAAATATAAAAGGCACATTATTGAATTGTGAAATTTAACACAATCCAAGTCTAGCTTCAGAATAAATTAGTAATTGAACATTTTATCTTGAAATAATGAAATAATTTTCAAGACCCAAATTCTTACTTATTAATGCAAAAGTCAGCAATATCCTTTTTTATTTGAGAAGTATTTTTTTACTTTTATTACATTTAAGAATATGAGAAAGTATCTTTCTCAAATTAAGTATATCACATCAGTCCAAACATATTACTATCCTGTTTCTGGCAGCAATAAAATGGATGCCATAAGCAATTGTTGTTAAAGCAATAAATTACCAAGACAATAATAAAAAAACTAAACACAAAAACTGTTGTACTGTACGTACCTCCTAAGTTACAACAAGCAGGGTCTGATTCATCGTAGTAGTAGTAGATGAGTCAGGTGTTGTGCACTAGCAGATAAAAAGTTTAAGAGCACTGTCTATTGGTGTTTTTTTTTGACGAGTAAAACACAAATACAATATATTTCGCAAGCATTTGACACGCATAAAATGTCTTATTCGTGTAAAACAAAAACAAATTTTAGAACATTGACATAAATTTTAACATTAATGTTAATTTTTACTAATTGGATCACACGTGTTAAATTTAAATGGTGCACCATTAAACTTACACATTTAAAGGTCAAGCTATAATTGAAAATTATTGACAGCTGCAATTTTAAATTTTTTAAATTATTAAATAGTGAAATACGTATCTTTGGGAGCTTTGGAGTGGGCCTATTACATGGCTCTAATTTCCCAATTAATAACGTTTCTCGGATGAATAAACAGTTGCAGTCCTCACTTCGTACGAGGATGGAAGATTCATTCCAGAAGGCCGTAAAGTAATGATTGAGAACACTTCTAGATAGTTTTGTGGAAATTTTATTTTTACAAATATCATCTTATTTCTAATATTTGGCTTTGCAATTTTCTACTTGTGGCCCCGATACGTATCACTTTTTCATAATTGTTTTGTTGTTGTAAGGGAATATGTACACCTGATTTTTCTAATGTAGTTAATTTGTCCATCATTACATAGTATTCTCTGGTGTGAATGCACTTGAATTTATCATAAGTGTATCCTGCTCTATGCATTGCCATATTAATTAATAAATTATAAAACACTTTTTGTACCATATGTTGCATTGATGGTAATATGTAGGCTCTACGAATAAGTGTAGCTATGGTGTTATTTATATAGCCAGGCAGTTGGAGTGGCCAGTGTAATGTGAGATATAAACTTGCGATATACACCAAAACAAACTCCTTTGGGCATTTTTTTGTATTAGATCTAGGAATGCAATATGGTAATCGGCGATACATGTTTGTAGTGTCATTTGTAAACTAGTTTTAATTACTAAATAGGTTAAAAAATAGTCAAAGTTTTAAGTAATATAAAATGTATCATTTAAATGATTAATATTTTGTGACAAGAGGAACAAAAAAATATACTCTATATAGAGAGTAACCTTTCATAAAATAAAAACTAAAAAAATTTTGAGCAACTTTTTCCATTATATTAAATCTGATTGGTTACAATCTTATGATACCGTTATCCTAACCCAGCCTCGATGACATCAGCATACCAAAATGTTTACATATATTTGGTATGGTGATGTCATTAATGTTCATATTTATATTTAATTTGGTCGGCAAAATGAAACACAGTGGAACCTCACTTAACGAGCGATGTTTTTGTATAACGAGTGACCGGGAGAGGGGAAGTCTTGGATTGTGTGCACGCCCCATCGGTCTGTGTTTAGCGCTCGTTCCGCTAGCATCTTAGTATCGCTTGTGATCAATTTTTCCAAACTTGTGTTCACACACATTACTTATGAACATCAACAATCATAGCCCGTTATATAATAAACACGCCAAATGATATGCCAGATTCTTGGGTTATGTAAAGGCTTTAATTAAATATTAGAAATTAATTTGACTAGAGGTAGGCAGTTATGCTTCCATCTCATTAAATTTAATTACCAATTCCAAATTAATTTTTAATTCAGACATTTCTAAAATTTAATTATTCATAATTATTACATTAAATACAAGATGGAAGCATAACTGCCTGCCTCTAGTCAAATTAATTAATTTCTAATATTTAATTATAGCATTTACATAGCAAATGATATGCCAAATTCTTGGGCTGTGTTTATCAGACATATTTTCTGTGACTTTTTTCTGCGAATCGAATTCGCATTCCAGGTTGGTTCATTCTGTGCTAGATGAAAAGACGATGACGATTCGTGCTCCTTAACAATGTATATTGTATAATTTTATTTGAATAAACGCGATACGTAAAATATTTGAGTATTTTTTCGGCATGGAATGCATTATCGTATCTTACATTAATTTATATGGGAAAAATTGTTCGCTTAATGAGTGTTTCTCATTACAAGTAAGATTCTGGAACAAATTATGCTTGTTAAGTGAGGTTCCACTGTATAAAACAATTACAGTAGATGCTGTCATATCCAAACTGATGTGGGTGGAGTAATCAGGATATTAGAAAAATCCAGATGAGAGTGATAATTCTTAAATAAGATTAACATATATGCCTACTGTATATACAGGGTGGGCCAGCGAAAACGAAACGGCAGAGTGTTCGTGTTCGTCCAAGCAAAGCGCTCTGACAGGTCGATTTTACTCTCGAGGGGACATCTTTTGCAATAAAGTTTTTGCGATTCTGAATACAACAGACAACAAAAAATTTTAAAAATTCATTTATTTTGTATTAAGTAAACAAGCATTTATTTCGAAAAAAATGTTTGTTTAGTTAATATTCAGAATCGCAAAAACTTTATTGCAAAAGATGTCCCCTCGAGAGTAAAATCGACCTGTCCGAGCGCTTTGCTTGGACGAACACGAACACTCTGCCGTTTCGTTTTCGCTGGCCCACCCTGTATATATATATATATAATATAAATAAAAAAAAACATTTATTTTGACTTTAAAAATAATTGTAATTGTTGAAATAAGTGTCAAAGTATTGTCAGTAAATAGAGAACAAAACCAACTTTAACACAATACTTTGACACTTATTTCAACAATTACAATTATTTTTAAAGTCAAAATAAATGTTTTTTTTTATTTATATTATATATATATATATATATATATATATATATATATATATACAGGGTGGGCCAGCGAAAACGAAACGGCAGAGTGTTCGTGTTCGTCCAAGCAAAGCGCTCGGACAGGTCGATTTTACTCTCGAGGGGACATCTTTTGCAATAAAGTTTTTGCGATTCTGAATATTAACTAAACAAACATTTTTTTCGAAATAAATGCTTGTTTACTTAATACAAAATAAATGAATTTTTAAAATTTTTTGTTGTCTGTTGTATTCAGAATCGCAAAAACTTTATTGCAAAAGATGTCCCCTCGAGAGTAAAATCGACCTGTCAGAGCGCTTTGCTTGGACGAACACGAACACTCTGCCGTTTCGTTTTCGCTGGCCCACCCTGTATATATATATATATAATATAAATAAAAAAAAACATTTATTTTGACTTTAAAAATAATTGTAATTGTTGAAATAAGTGTCAAAGTATTGTGTTAAAGTTGTTTTTGTTCTCTATTTACTGACAAGCTGCTAGACCAATGCCTCATTGGTGATTGATGCATTGCGACAGCTCATCAATAAGTATTAAGATCCTATTATACATTATTATAAAACAAGTATATATACAAATATTGTGATACTCTAGCATGATCAAATCATACAAGGAGTCAATGTAGACAAGTGAAGTAATTTTTACTGTTTTATATACGATGCGTTATGCTTTTCTATGAACTTCAAGGCACCCTTAATAGAAAAATTGTTAATTTACACACTTCAGTATGGAAAGGTAAGATCTGTACAGTAGTAGTATACAATATTTTCAAAACTTTTTGGTTGCTTTTGATCACTCTGGATACGGGAAAGTCTACTGTACCTGCATATTCTAGTCAGTTACATTTTCACTTTGATTCCTAATAAAAAAAAAATTATGTATATAATCATCTTATGGACTTTAAAAATCTTAGATATTGTTTTTTAAATCCTCCATTATGTTTGAAGCAATTTTTGCATGGAAAGTTTTTTTGTTATATCATTGTGATTGCGATACCTTAAAATTGCTAGAGTTTCTCGTTTCAAAATCTTCAAAATGAATTTCCAATATGTACAGCATACTTTTGAGTTGTAGGGTTGTCAACCCTGTTTATTTCAATAGTAATGATTATATCAGACAAAAATATCATCACATATTCATATATATAGTCCAAATTATGTTTTATATTTTTTAAGAAAGTAAGAGAATAAGGCCAACAAAAGCAGTATATCAATAAATAACTTCAAAATTAAAACATCTGAATCTTAACCTATTGGTATGGTGGAGTCTTTTAATGGTTCATCTACTTAATTATACAATTTTTGGAATAAAATTTTGACTTAATTACTAATTTGTAAGAAGTCTTATATTCAATCATATAATACTAAAATATTTTAGAAATTTTTTAATTTGTAATTTTAAATATAGTCAAAGAATATTTAAATGAAATTTACTTGCATAAAACCACCGAAACTGAGCAAAAGTTCAAATTCTACTTGTCAAATCAAGTAGAATTTGTCAAGTATTTTACTACACTTTTATTGTATTTCTTTTATTCAAAAGTAAAAAATAAATTGCATTTAAGATGGTTTTTTTATTTTTTGACCATCTTAAATGCAATTTGTTTTTTCAGAATAGAACTCATTTATGTTGAATCTCAATTATTTATTAGAAGTAAAAGTAATACTCACAATTCAGATTTCTTTGTTAAAATTTTTCAAATTCTGAAACAAATTCTATATAATTTTAAGAAATATCAAAACAACAAAAATCAAAAAATATGACCTCATAATTCATAAGAAACCAAGTGCCATATACTGTACAGTATAATACATTAAGTATTGTTATGATAAAAATGGTTCTTGAAGAAATTTCAGTTATTACTGAAAATCATCAGTTTTTGTTCAACAGAAGTTTTGGTAATGAGATTCGTCTCCAAGCGCGTTAAGATCAAATTTGAGCAAAGCAATTAAAAATCGTCATCATATTGCCAATCAAATATACATTTGATTATCACAATTTATTTTTTATTTTAAATATCAGAATAATTTTTGATTTTATGTATTTGTACAGGTATAACACCTTACGTCGGTAATTGGTTCCGGGAGAGGCGACTTAAGTCGAATTTACTTGTCACTGGGCTAAACTACAAATAACCATTCCCAGTTCCGTATTTTATTTATAAATGCATTTTTTATAATTTATGGTTAATAAGAATCTATTTAAGCTTACAAACAAACTTTAGTTTTTAATACAGTACAGAAAAAAAGAAATAATCTTGTAAGCATGTACAGTACGTGCTTACAATTTGGCGATGTTTACAGTACATCGCGGACTCTTTATTTGGGAATGTGGTTTGCTCTAAGACATAAGACTTAACTCAAAACGACGTAACCCAAGGTATACCTGTATATATACTTAAAATTATCTGGATTATATTAAGAATGCTGTTAACATTAATATATATTTTTAAGATTCTTAATTTCAGTAAAGAAGAAACATTGCTCTAAAATTTGATTCACTTCTACAGTTCTATAAAAACTTCAGTTCTATAGAATACAATTATTTAAATTAGCATATTCTCAAACTACCAATTGGTGGAGGCTTATCAAACTGTATTGGAGCATTAGAAAATTGAGATCACATTTTAAAAAAAAAGCTTAATTTTAAAGCTTTTTTTTAAAATGTGATCTCAATTTTCTAATGCTCCAATACAGTTTGATAAGCCTTGTATATCTCCACCAATTGGTAGTTTGAGATATTTATTTAAATCATTAGTGGCAAGAAGCTTATAATTATAAACATTAATGTTCATGGATCAATATAACACTATCAACAATGTAGAAAGTTATCTAAATGTGTTAATAAATTAGTATGATTATATGCTGTGATAAAAATGTATGATCTAAAATTAGACAATATAATTCATATTATCTGAACTATATTCTGTCTTTTCCTGAGAAAACTTGAATATATTTACATTACATATTTTTATTATAGAATTGCACAAATAAAAATACATTAAAAAATTTGAATCAATCATACACAAGAAAAAAATTATTAAAATCAAATAAGAATATTCTCCTTCCATTTTTTAAAACACTTAATATGTATAGCGTGTTCATTTAGAAATATAATCGTCATACTTAACTTTAATAAAGAACATGAATAATTTAATTGAATGAATAAATTATTTGTTACAGTACATGAATGAATTTACTTTACTTTCTATATTTACTGGCACACTTAATATGACAAATAATATTTAGAAGTATTTATTCACACAATTCATGTTGATCACTGTCTAGATACATATGCGTACAAGAATTTGCATGCATTGAAATTTGTACATAACACTTAGGCAAAATGGTTGATAAAACTAAAAATCTTACAATTATTAACATTGCTATTAACTGTAAAAATGGCATATCAATACTTTCAAAAATATCTTCAAATGTTGAAGATTTATATTTGGTTATTTTGTACAATAAATGTTTGCAAAAATTGAAGAAATATAATAGAATGTAGAAATTCTTTTAATAAATGTACAATTTAGTGCAAGTGAGAAAAAGAATAACTGTGCAATTGTTTATATTAAATTATTTTACTTCTCAGGCACTATTTTCCCCATGCACCTTGATTTTATAGTGGAAGCCTAGTATCTGAGCAAGAAAGAACATTTATTCCTCCTTTCAGTTTAACATGTAGAATATTTGAAATTAATATATAAAATGAAATTTAAGTAATATATAATGTAAAATTTTTTAAATATTTCACAATTATATAAATTCATTCAAAATTTATAGAATATCAGTCATGACTACTAAATAGTTTTAAATATCTCGTACACAAACCATTGATTTGGTAAAACATCAAATTCTAATTAGTTCCAATTTATAATTTACTAACAACATACTACAAAAATTTGTAGATGTGAAAGCATTTTACTAGAATGCATAGAAAAAACCTAAGCACACAAACAGAATCCAATGATTCAGATTTATAAATATTTTTCTCTCCTGGTAGTAAAATTTTAAGTTTATGAAAAAAATTTTCTTAACAGGAATCAATGACATTAGCAACAATATTTTATATGGGTATATAAATCACATTCTCAATAATGTCATTATCATCTACTTAGTTATGTGCTATCATGCCTTCCAATTCATAGCACTTTGAGTTAGAGAACGTGGAGGGATCATATCAAGCAGATACTGTCTCTGTAACTCTGATGAAGAAATAGAAGACTTACCCATCATTTGATATGAATATGCCTGAGCTGCAAGAAGTGGGGCAAAAGAAAGCATGTGTGCTGGTTGTGGTTGATTTTGATTCAACTGCATTTGCTGAGCTTGTAATAATGATTGTTGTTGAATTACAGCAGTTGCAGTTGTAGCTATTTTTGAAATAGGATTCGAAATATGATTCTGTGGTGAAGTTGGTGCTACAATTGGTGTTACTGTATTTGAAATATGCAATGGAGAAGTTGGTGTTAATGATGGTGGTGGAGAACATGAAAAACCCTGAGACATACGTTGTTCTATTTCTTGTTCTTGCTGCAATGCTTTCACAAATGCAGTCTTTAAGCGATTTGTGTGCTCTGCTTTCAAAGCTTTTTTAATATTTGAAGTAACACATTTTTCACAAATGACTGATGGCTTCTTATTAAGTGTACTAGTCTCTTGCCATTTCCAAACAGGTGTGAAATTAGTACTGCATTGAACACATTCAAATGGATCTGGAGGAAGCTTGTTATAAATATTATCACCAGTGAAAAAACTCACAACTACCTCCAAACCTAAAAGATATATGAAGTCTGGACTATTTGCATTTGGAACAAAGTGTAATTCAGGTGGTGGTGGCTTAGGTGGAGGAATCTGAAGCAAAGTTTTTTCTAACTGTTTACGAAGAGCTAGCTTAGCTGCAGCCTGTCGTTGAGCAGGTGTTTGATTGTCTGCTCTCTCTGTCTGTATTGTTGAGTGAGGCACAGGACTGATTGATGTAGGAACCTGAAATAAATATTATATAAAATAATTATTTATGAATGAAAATAAGCTCATCAAGAATTATTATTATATATTTAATATCAATGAAACAACATTTACATTATATTTTGAATCATTTAGCGGACAAATTATGAAGTTAAAAAAAATCAGCTCTTCCTTAGGAATATTATAAACACTGAAAAAAAATCAGATCTGAAGAAGAAATTCACAGCAGACACTTTCAATGTCTTCCCATACAATTTTAATTGTTTTTGTTTAATTTTACTTTATCATCTCTGAAATATTAATTTCAGATAACATTCCAAAATTTTAATTTTTCTTCTTCTAAAGAAATAATTTTGTCTTTATAGAGTAACAAAAAGAGAAAGAGACTATTGTTATAGTTTGTATAAATAAAATTTAGGAACTTAATTAGGGTGGCATTATGCAACAGTTAGTAATAATTTTAACACAGTTTAAAATCCGATTTATTGTGTATTTAATGTTTTATAACTTACAATCAATCAACAGATATTTATATCAAATTATTTCGTTATAAATGTCCTTCTTGTACAAGAAAGTTGGTAACTCTGCTTCTATTGGACTTCTCTTAATGTTACCATATTCTGACAGTACCATAGGTATTATATTAAATAGGTTTGTGTGTGTTTATGTAACACACTGTAATATATATAAAATTCTGTGTGTGTATCTTTAGAAATGTTTATATTTATAAACTAATGATAGAATAGCTCTGAACTATAATGCTTATGGACTTACTAATTGTTTTGAACAGTTGGTAACAAAATATTTTAGACTTTGGTTTCTCAATTTGGAAATTAATTCTAAAAATTTATATTTATTCCACAGTGTCAGAAAGATTTTAACCAAAAAATGTGTTCCCTGTTTATGAAACATTTATTTTCTCATAAATAAATTGAATATATAAGGTCTGACAAAAAGTTCAGGTAATTTAGTTTTTTGTGAAAAATTCTATTTAAATATAAATATTGTTATTACATCAATTAACAATTCTTATTATTTAGAACTTTATGCAATAATTTAATTTAAAAATGCAAATAAACTGAACAATGTGTGTCCAAAAAGTTTAGCTAATTTTTATTTATTGGATTTTTTACATCTTAACTTTTCAAGTATTAATAATTTTATTCAATTCTTTAAAATATCACAAGTGTGTGTTATTTTAACAAGCTCTTTATCTGTAATATTAATCATGCCAAGAAACAAACAATGATTCATTGACAATGATGTGGTTTACATTTGGAGAAGGAAAGCAGAAGGTACTAGTGTTAATCAAATTGCCAAAGAAATTCATAAGTCTGCCTCATGGAACACATACAATTATTGAAAAAGGTGAAAACTGGAAACCTAAACAAAGATCTGGAAGACCAAAAGTGACTATTAAATGTGATGAAAGAAGAATTTTAAAGTTTGCTTAAATTCTAAATCTGTTTGAAAAATTTCAGTACATTTGAATCATAAAGTAAAAAGCACCATTCATAATATATTAAAATCATCACCAACAAGAATGATCAATCAACCTCCCTTACAACCACAACACATTGAGACAAAGTTATACTGGGAAAGAAAACACATGTTGTGGAAAGAACAAGGAAAAGTGTATAAATGTTTAATGATGGAAAAAAGTGGAATTTAGATGGCCCTGTAGCCAACTAGAAGCCCAGACCTGAATCATACTGAAAATCTTTGGAGCATTGTATCTATACAGGTACGTGTACATGCCAATTGCAAGCAGTATTCAACCATATGTGACCTAAAATCTGAAAAATTTTGGAATAATTTACCAGATGAAACCATTAAAAATCTTATTTTAACAATGGAAAATAAAGTTTTTGAGTTAATTTTATATAAAGAAAAGTTAATTAAATGTTAAATGTATTATTTATTTTCAATAATTATTATTATTTTGTAAAATTACCTAAATTTTTTGGAAACTGTTTTAATTTCAATTTTTTAAACAAATTATTGTTCAAAGTTCTAAATAATAAGAATTATTAATAGATGTATTAAAAACAATTACATTAAATAAAAATAACAACATTTATATTTAAATAAAATTTTTCACAAAAAAAGTCAAATTACCTAAACTTTTTGGGACAGATCTTTATATATATATATATAAAATAAAATAATAAAAGTATTCTAAAAAGAAAAACATAGAAATAGCAATACTTTAAATATATTTACCGTGGAAGGTTGCATGACAGATCTTTGAAGCAAATATTTATTATTAGCAGAGGAAGACAAATGGCTTCTAATTAGTGGAGAAGACATGAATGAAGTGTCTCCGGATACCCGTCCAATGTTAGATTTTGCTGTATTAACAGCCGTTCCAATTAAATTCTCTTTCATAATTTGACTTTGATGAAGTTTCTTTAATAAAACAAGTTTCATTTCTTCATCTCTCAATACATGTTTCAATCTTGCTATCTTCTTCTCTCTCTCTCTCCATTCGTCCTCTGTTAATTCTTTTAACTGAGGTGAAACTGGTAGGGTCATGTCAGATTCTGGAGTATCAGCTCGAGAATTATTTTCTACACCATTAACATGACCATTAGTCATGTTGTCCTCTTCATCAGTTAAAACAATTACATCAGGAGATTTAATATTAGGAGGTTCAACAAAAGTAGTAGGCCTATAAAACTGATGTTGAAATGGATGTAAAGGAAATTTATTTCTATGCTGCTGCAATTCTATTCTTTTCCTTTTTCTACTTTCCACTGTTTGTAAATTACAGATTCCTAAATTTGGAGAGTCTAATATTTTTGTAAGATTATAGTTTGTTTCTATTGGATTTTTAAAACTCAAATCCACACTATCAATATCTTGCACAGCATTATTTTCTATTTCAAGATTTGGTTTCTTCTTCCTAGAAAAAAAAATAAAAAATCAATGTAGAAAAACATTTTAATTAATTAACAACAATTGATGATTTTTAACAACAAAATCATCAACTATAATTATTTCAAAAGTAAATTTTATTTACTTTTGAAATAATTCAAACTGATTCAGATCTAGAATCAAAAATTAATACACAAATCAATTTATAAAAATATTGAACCTCAAAAATTTAAAGTTGTTACTTTTAAAATTTAGCATAAAAATAAATCATTTTGGTTTAAAAATTATTTCGATCATATTAAATTTATTGATTATAAGTTTAAAGTAAGTATTTGTTTAAATTCTAAAATTTTTTTTTTGTATACTTCTATAATCACATATTTATGCAAAGTATCTAAATGTAAATAAAATTTAGTTTATTTTTAGGAGCCATTACTTTTTTAATTTAGCTTTTAACATATAAAGTTTTTCAACTTAATAAACCAAACATTAATAGTTTGGTTTTATATGAATAAATTTCAGCATTGCACAGAAAAAGAAATTAACGAAGTACAGCAATAATGCACGCATTAAAAATATTCTCACAGGTAAACTATATATTCTGATAATGATTTATAGTCTTTAAAGTTAAAGTAAAAAATTTATTATTATAAAAGAAGACAAAGTATTTAAAATAATACAGTTTAATACAAGCAATTATTTATTGCGACATCATCACAATGCCAAGCTACAATTTTTAATCATATTTTTAATTTATTTAATTTAAAATATGCACTCTCCATCTCAAATTAGTACTGTAGTGTCTTGTCTCTGTGCATCATACTTTTAACAATAGAATCATGCCAGTCATCTATTAACTGCATTCAGGGGAAAAGTTTTGAATTGAAATAATGTTATTTCCAATTTGCATCAAAAGTTCATATGCAGTTAATCAGGGCCTCCTGCCCCTAAGGTTTCTATATCTGGTCTTGAATTACATCTGTCTAACCCTAATCTTGAGATTAAGGAAAGGCAGACAGATGGATAACAGTGGGAATTTATAGGTCTAAAAGTTTTTCAAATGGCAACCAAAATTATAGAAGAAAAGGGTTGACCTGAAGGATTGACCGGAATAATTCTCAATTCCTGCTACACAAGCAGATGTACTACTAGTTATGCTCTGTGTATTCTTCACTTCCAGACCATTATTTCGGCCATATTATATGTCAAAAATGATACATCTAAATATCTTTAATTAATAAAAAATAATAATTAAAAAATCATTAACTAATAATAAAATAATGAAAGATTAAGCAACAACACTTTATTGGACCACCCTATCTATAACCATTTCTATGAAATTAAAAAGGCAAGTGACCTGTATGTTTTTTCTTCTTCCAGAATATTCTAAATTAGAACTATAATGCATCATATTTCTAAAAGTCTGAAGTTCTCACATAAATAAATTTATGTTATATACATTTTCACTTAAATTTTATTTTAAAAAAAAAATTTAAAATGTGTAAATTCAAAATAAACTATGGGATTTACTTAAAATTATTTTCACTGTTTATTTTCATCCCTTGTTAAGGTAAACATTTTAAAATTTTAATTTCTTTAAGTCAAAAAGACCCAACCTTTCCCACTCGTGTTATTTAGGTTACAAAACAAATTTTGTAACATAAATAACATTTTAGATTTTACATATCTACTCACATAACTCAAAAAGTACTTTTAGTACTTTATAAATGTGTCTCTCAAAAAACCAATGAAAATCCTGATTCCCACAATAAATATTAGTTTTCATCATAATAAAATTAAAGTAAGATTCTTAAATAGATAATCCAGTAATGAGTATCTAACTTCAATAGCTCATATTAATTTTTCTTCTTGCACTCCACTATTATTTCTTCAATAATGAATCAACTGTCAATTAACATTTCATATTTTGAAAGATGTTAGAACAAACCATTAATATCTGTTTTATTTGATTTTCTATGTAAAACGACATCTAAATTATTTATTTATTTTTGACAAATTCTAATTCAGATTTAACATGAACATTTTTACTACAGCTATTAATTAATTAAAGACATTTAATAAATCGATTCAATGACTGGTATCATTTTAGTGCCAAACAATTGCAGATTACATTGGGCTATATTAATGCTACTAATTACTAATTAAATATCAAATCATTTGGCCTGGAGGTAGGATTTAGGTAACATATATTTCAATAATTAATTTAGAAGGTTCTGGAAGAAAAGAATCAGCTCAAAGTCAGACTTGAACAGCATGGCAAGCAGGAGTTGCAAGCTCAAGTCCCACTTTCGGCTGATTCTTTTCATCCAGAATCGTCCAATTAATTAAAATATTAAAATTATTAAATTTATCAAGAGATGGCACCTAAAACGTACCTCCAATTCAAATGATTTAACATTTAATTATTAATAAGTAGCATTAATATAGCTCGATGTAATGCGGCAATTGTTTGGCATTAATCTAAGAACACAGTTTATGAATGTTTATATCATGTATTTGATTGATAACAACAACATAACATCGCATAAATATAAACACCAGGGTATACCAAATTTAATGAAATAATGTAAATAATCAAAATGTAAATAAAATTTGAAGAAAAAGTTTAAAATTAATATAAGTAACTAAGTTTTATTATGCATTCTAGAAATTAAAAAAAAATTTTAAGTATTGTAGAGTTTCAGCACCTTTATATGTAAGATTAATTTGTACGTTTATAAATTATTTGATTCATATAGTGAATTACATTTATTTAATAGCAGCTATGTAGAATAACTATTGTAGTTTTTTAGAATTTCATATTTAATCATTGGCATATATTACCAAATACAGGATCTGTACAGGTAATTCCATCTGCAATTCCCTAACCAATTATGACGTTATTCCCTGACCTATTAAGGTCACTGCATTTCCCCCTTCCATTATGTAATATTTGGCCAATTCTATTTAAAGATGTATTCAGATCAAAGAGGAGTGAAAGCAACAGACAGATTTCACAGTATTTGCAGATTCCAACATTTAATGCCATTCTATTATTTTTTCTGTAAAAATCTCATTCCCTGACTTTCCAGGTCTGTACAGACCCTGCAATTATTATTCTCCAACCTCATTTTGGAATATCTAATGTAATATGCAGCTGTATAGTACAGATTTTAAATTTAAAGCAAATTATTTATATTAACATGAATAATTATGTATTTACAATCATGTTACTTATACATAATTTGTGTTTTAAGCTGAACAGTTTTGAAATAAAACTTTATTAATTTATATTCTTTACATTTCAAGGTTCAAGTTTTTCATGTTTTTACATCTGTCATAGTAGGAAGTACTATATACAGTAGAGCATCGATTATCCGACTCGACTGGGGTTGGTCGGATAACCAAAAAGTATGAAAAATACATTATTAGTATAGTGTATTAGTATATCCCAAGTAATTAGTATATCACTATTAACCTACTTCGCATTGAATTTTCATCGATGTTAAGCCTAACAAAAGTCTTTTTTAAAATTCCTACTATTAGTTCCTATATTTATCTTGTTCAAATTTTCAATCGTTAATAAAATACTTATTATTCATCCACTCGAGTTCAAATACATTTTTTAAAACTTGTAGTGGATGACACTTGATGTTAATACAGTTTTTTCAAATATTAATTCATTAATTAATTAAATTTAAACTGTGGCGCCCGTCAGCAATATGCCGATTCCGACCGATAGAGGGCGCGAGGAGAAAAAAAGCAAACTTTGAAATTATTTAATAAAAAGTAACTAAAATAAAATTTTTCTTTGTTGACCTAAGTAGGAATTAACTTAGAAAAATTTTTTTTTTATATTATTACTTGTTTAAATAATAATCATCGCTATTGTATTGTTAAAAATTATTTCTTTATTTTGCACAAAACAAATACAAGTACTGTATTTTTTATTGAAAAATACAGTATAAAACAAAATTATATATATATATATTCGGGTTACATATTTTACATAAAGTAGGCCTATACATTACAAAAAGAAGTCCAAATTTTTCTTTTGTTTCACAGCTGACCCTCGTTTTTTTGCTGCTAAATCTCGCACACGTTTTAAAAACAACAATTGGATAGAGTCATTAAATAAAATTAAGCCTGGTTTAAATACTGTCCTCCCTTTCATGGTCGAGTCAGTGATGCCAGCTAAACACGCAAAAATTTAACAAAAATAATATTAAAGTAGCCAAGACATAGCCAAATATTGTAGCGCCACATCGCTAGCAGACATTTGAATTTGCCGACTAGAATGCGGTCGGTTAACCGATGTGTCGGTTGATCGGGGGTTGGATAATCGATGCTCTACTGTACTCTATTCTCATCGTATCAATCTCATTCAAATCCCAACAAGTAATTTAGAATTTGAAAAAAAAAAATAAATAAAAAATATATATATATATATATATATCTTTAGATTCAATGCTGTTATTTCTTTGAATTAAATTTAATAAGGGATTGTACTGCATAGCACCAAACTTGTCACTAGGTGATATTTTTTATTAAAGTGGTGATAAAAACCTAGTCCACTTATTTCAACATTCAATGTGAAACTGAATCACAAAGCATGCTTCAGGAAAAACAGCAGAATATCACATTCCTGTGCACTATATACCTAGCAATGTAATGATGTTACATGGAAAGTTCGGACAGGAAAGCAGGAAGTGATGTTGAGAACCGAAGGCAGTTTTCGTGCAATACCAACCAGTGTTTCCAGAGTGGGAATTTTTTTTTATCAACTGACAGAAAATTTGGGGAGTTTTTTGGGGTAACATTTTTTTCCACTTTGATCATTTTTCAGCAGACTAAAGCATAAAAACTGACATGACAGAACATGTTGAAATATTGCTTAAGGATTGTGTTATTCAAAAATGACTCCTATTTCTAAGTGACAGCTTAACATGTTACTTTTGCTTTCCAGACTCCAAATTGATAGGGCTACCAGCACCTGCATTAGTAAGTAAAACTGGTAATGAACAATTTGAAGTGGTGAAAAAAATTTAAAACTGACAAAATGGTTGGCAATTTAAAATTTTCCACAGCAATCCTTGAATTATTATTAAATAAAAATAAAAATTATTAAATTTAATTAAAAAATGTTAGAATAGGATAGCAGTCTACATTTATAAAAAAAATTATGTTAGTCTTTTATATTAATTAAATTATGCACTCTGAACCAATATATGGTGTGATAACATCAAAAAAATTTTGAAAAACAGAAAAAACAAACGTTTTCACATCTATACAAATAGATTCATTTATTGAATTTCCATCTAAAAAATAGTCAAGAACCTGAAGCAGATCCCAGCAGGGTTTCAAAAACCTTTGTTTTTTTGATGTTTTTCGAAATTTTTTTGACGTTATCACACTGTATATTGGTTCAAACTGTATAATTTTTTAAGTCACGGTGGTGTGGTGAATGATTATATTAATTATTAATAAAACTATAGCTCCACCAAAATTTTAAATGCTGCCAGGAAAGTTAAGCAACTCGTTGCTGGTTTATTTTAGTTTGACCCAACTCAGTATTTCTTGCAGTACTTTTTCTGAAGTTGTCAAAGACTGAACTATTTTTCCAATCATTTAAAGCAGTGGAGGATAATACCGAAACTAAGGCAAAATACTGCAGAGTTTGGTCTCTGAGCTAATTATAAACTTCCTAGCTTTTGGCAAGAATCATGTTTGCTTTTTGGCATTGTGACCAGTTTTGGTCACTTTTGTAGCTCTACTAAGAAGACTTCTCTCTACCTCATTTGCAAGTGGGCAGACCTTTACTGGGCCAGAGTCATTCATCTAGATTCTTCAATTTTTGGCCCTGGTGAATCTAGCTTTTCTTTAGAGGTCTGCTGTCTTTCTTTAAAGAAATCAAACTTCTAAAGTAGTTTCTTCTGGGATGCACAATAGCTATTTTAGGTCAAAATGCTTTTGGCTTTGTCCTCACCTGCAGAATTTACAATCTACAAGAAAAAATCCAGCAATGAGTTGCTTAACTTTTCCAGAAACATTTGGTAGCTCCATCTGTTATCATATTTTATTAAAAATAACTTTTTATATTTTTAGCTCTTATAAAATGACAAAAAGCTTAATTTTGAGGATAGAAATAGTATTTACAATTTTTTATAAAACCTAATAGCAAGTAAAATCATAAAGTCTAATCCTACTGAAGACACACGACTCCCCTTTAATCACTGAAATTTAATAGCATCAGTTCCTCAAATAAACAAACCTCCTTGCAAAATCTGAAAATTTTTTGACAGAAATCACAATTGTTAAGCTTCAAAGACTGTAAACAAAATTGTGTCCCCCACACAGGAAAAAACCTCAAAGATTTTTGCATTTCGATGTTTCAAGGTGTCCCGAATCCAAAAATGTAGAAATCTTGGGGGTGTCATTTTTTGACTGATCGCCATACTTTCCCCCTGTTATATATAATAGCCAGAAAAGTAAAATATATAATTATTCAATTCTAAAAGAAAATTCAAATTTCAAAATCACAGTGTAATATTTTTTATGAAGGAAAAGCTTAATGAAATGTATCTTGTTGGTTCAATATTTTTAATGTTTCTTTTACTTTCCAACTCAGAAACTAACATGTAAGATGTTAACTTGAATTGATTTCAATAAAATCTCTAATTCAATATCTTAGCTTAATGAAACTTAATTGCATCTTAGAAATGAGGAAATATAATACAAGAAATTCTATAAATTTTGAATTTCAAATATGAAGATTTTATTGACATTATTATTTACAGAAACAGCTCAAAATCCATTTTAATCATCTTTTAAAACATGTGAATTAACAAGTATTCTTTCAAAATCTTGAAAGAATAGTTATGTTGTTTATGTAACTTTCATAAACAAATAAAGAATATCATTACTTGTTTATGAAGTTATTGTTGCAATTGACAAATTTTTTAATATATTTCCTCTTTTATAAAGACAGCTATAAATGCAACTCTTTCCAATAACTGTTCATGTTAAAGTTCTTAATTTTTCTTTTTTCTATTAGTAACAGTAACAATAATTAAAAGCTGTGATTAATGGGTTTTGATTGTTTTTACTATCAGCAGTTGGCTGTTATTGGTCATTCTGGTGAATTACTAAATCCAGTCAAATTTATTTCCTATTTTTCCAATAAATTAAACTGCAGTTAACTGAAGCCTGAATACTACTACACTAATTTCACAATTTCAAAAACACAAGCATGCATGCATAGGTCTGTGAGTAAATAAATGTCTAGTGAAAAATAAATGCGCACACATTTATTTTTCACTGATTTAGAAGTAGAAGTCCACTGAAATAATGTCTGAACATAGAAGATCAGATATAATTCTTTAATATTCTGTCATAATGTAAATAAAATATTAGTAATTATAGGGAAATTATGATAATGTTTTTATTGTTTATTTCTTAAATTTTATTATTATTTCAGCAAAAATACCGATAATTCCAGGTTTTCCAAATAAGTAGCTATCCAAGCTTCATTTATTATTATTACAATTCAGTCCCATTTATGTGTAAAACCAGCTGTACATTTTTTGTAATTGTACTTTAAATATTTTCTGCATGGTACTATATGATTTCACACTTATACATCATATTTTCTGTATCCTACAGTAATTTTTTCTCACTTGTGCATTATTCACTTTGAAAGGGAAATAATTTTGCTTTTTTAATGATTATAATGTATTCACTTTAGGTTAGTCATACTGACAGTGAATCTTCAGCAAATGCAAAAAGCAGAGCAAATAATACATAACATGTGACTTAGTACTCGCAAGTGAAGATCAATTTGGTCTGGCAGGGGAACCTTGGACAAACTCTCCTTGTTCCTTCTGTCTCACACCTGCAGTTTTGCATCATACCCTCATATGGGACCAGTCTGTTGCATACACATCCTGTTATTCTTGTTTTAGTCTTTAGAATAAAAGGAGTTGCCTCTGTTACAAATGTTTATCTCTCTGTCTCCTTAATGAATCCAAAACATTAACAGTGACCCCATTTCTGATAAATTTCCGTTTAGAAAATCACTACCAGCACAACACAAAAAATTTTTGCCTTTCACATTTTATAGTGTAAACCAATTTTTCAAGTGAATAAAAACCTCTTTCCAGTTTCTCATTTCTTTTCACTATTCAATGTGAGTATGAGTTACTTTTAGAATTGCTGTTCATTCTTTCAGGTTACTAAAGTTTTGGTAGAAGACAACTGATATCACATACTATACCAATAGATGACAAGTCCATTGAATAAACCAGAAACAAACAAAACTCAATCACTTTTTACTTTCCAGGCTCTGTTATATATAACAGAGGAAATGTATGACAATAGGTCAAAAAATGACCTTCAAGATTTTTACATTTTTGGATTCTGGCTTGAAATGTCAAGAAATGCAGAAAAAGGAGGGGGGGAGTTTTTTTCTGTATGTATGAATGTTAGTGTGGGGGGCATGATTTTGTTCACCCTCTTTGAAGCTTAATGCATGCTTTTTGTCGAAAATTTTTGAAATTTTGCAGGAGGTTTGTGTATTGGGGGGATTGATGCTACTAAATTTTGGTGATTATCTCCCCACCTTCTTCACCTTTATAAAGGGGGTTTGTATCGTATCTCAAGTAGGGTCAGACTTAAAGATTTTACCTGATTGGCATTTACACTTTTTATAAAACCCATCTCTACCCTCAAAATTAAGCTTTTTGCCATTTTATAACAAATAAAAATATAAAACGTTTTATACATCATAACAGATGGTGCCACAGTTTTAAATGTTGCCAGGAAAGTTAAGCAATTTGCTGGTTTTTTAAAGTATACATGACTTAATTTTACACTGTTTTACATTTCTTTTTATATATTGTTCAAATACATATATGAAATTTCTTTGTTAAGAATTAGGTTACACATGCAAATTCAACTGTTTTATGTTTTCAACAACTTCAACTATCATCATCATAATCATGAAAAATAAAAATCATACTTTTTATAATTTTGTGTATAAGTGCATCTGCAGCACAGAACATTATTCATCAATGGTAAAAGATACACTTCATATAGAGAGTGTCTTAAATGGAGAAGTATATGTATAAATATATACTTGTTTTATACACTTTTATTCAGATAACAACCCTCAAATAGTATACATGGCTACTATTCAAGGATTTAGGGAAACAATGTAAAATTAATAAATATAAACTATAGATACCATCTTTATTTAACAAACAAACTTTAATAGAAAATGAAATATGTAAAATATCCTGTATATAATAGATGCATGGCATCTGCATAAAATTTTCAAGGAAGGGGCAGTTTGGAAACAAATAATTGCATCAATAAATTTTTATTTAATTTTTTGGGTTTTATTTTTCATAAATAGATTATAGAATACAGTATTGCATAAAAGTATCCCATGGTCAAGGATGTAAGATTACATATCTCAATCACTTTTACAATTATGATTTGTGGAATATTTTACTCTATCCCAGAAAGGGCAAGTGCTCGTTTGACCCCCCCCCCTCTGTATATACATCTATTCATGGGTTTGTGAATAGATGTATTTTTTATATATACCTGTAATAAGAAAATAATTAAAGTAATATTCATTATGAAGATACCAGTTGCCATTTCAGATATTTTCTTTAAAAAAAATCATCAGACTTTCATAAATATTTAAATACTTTATTAATAATGGATAACAGGTATGTGCAAAGGGTCAATAAGAGAAAATAACAATGCCAATGCCCTTGAATAATAACCAGAGAGAAAACATTCAGTTTAAAATTATTCAAATAAAACCATATAATATAACCTTATAATATAATCAAGATGGGTTGATATTAATAATAATAAAGCAGACTCAAATAACACACCATTAAATTTACACTCACAACATATGGCCAACAACATAGGAAAAGGACAGACACCATTAAGCAGTTGTGGGTTCAAAAGGCACTCCATGGCAGGCATCCCTATGACCTGGCCCTGGATTTTGTTGACAAAACTGCATCAAACAGCTGGTTAGATTGGGGATGCCTCTTTGGAGAGATGGAAGGATTCATAATTGCCATATAGGATCAGGTCATAAATACTAAAAAACTACAGGAAACACATACTCAAAGATCAGTGGCGTGCCATCATTGAAAGCGGTGGAAGCACTGCTTCCCTTGTATTTTCTAAAATATAAATTCATATTGGGCAATTATTTTCATATTTTAAAGTACTTTGAATTAATTAAAATTAATATTTTATTATAACTGCATTATGTATCTTATTACAAATTTCTATACTACATGTGAAAAAAACAATAAGATTGCTATTGTATATTCGAATATCAATGATGGAATGGAAGTGCTGTATTGTCGAAACCGGGTCAGTTTCCACAGCGAAAATAACAATTGTGTAAAGCAGCCAGATTATAGGCATTGGTGCATGCGCTTTACAGAGCACCAACCTCACCCGGTTTAGCTGGTGGAAGCTACACACCAAAATATTGTATAACGCTTCCAACAATTCTATCCCTTAGCCACTGGCAGGGAGCTATCTGACTAAGTGAACTGTTTTAAGATTTAAAAAGTAAAGAGTATTCAATATTATTTTTATGTACATTTCTTTGCAAAGTTATATTTAATTATAATTTTCTTTTAATTATACTGTAATTATATTGACAGATTTTCAGACAAAATTTTTAGAACTTTTATCACTTTCAGATGTGTTTCATAATATTAAAATTATTAACAATTTTTCCAAGCGTGTTTTAATTCTTTAAAGTAAGTAAATTTTATGGGAAATTTTTTGATTTATCTAAATTACATAGTGAATCGCAATACAGTAGAACATCGTTTATCCGAATCAATTGGGGACTGGGGTTGTTCGGATAACCAATTACATACAAAAAAATATATTAACCTATCTGATGTCGAAATTTTTTCCCGTTGCATATCACTTTGTGTTGAATTTTCATCAATTTTAAGCCTAACGAAAATTTTTATAATAATCGAGGCTATTGTATCATTAAAAATTCTTTATTTTGTACAAACAAAATAGATATATTGAAAAATATAAAAACAAAAATATTATACTTTAAAAGTTAATCTAGTATCAAAAACGTTTGATTCAGCATGACACAGTCCGACTGGAAAGCTTTCAGTTAACCAACGTTTCGGTTGACTGGTTTTTGGATAAACGATGCTCTACTGTATTTATATTTGTGTCTGGACTATATTGACCAGTAACTCTTAGACATAAAAAGTATAATTAAATGATAATATGAACAAAGATGTACTAAAAGAATTATATGATTTAATATCATTAATTTTTATGGTACCATCTACCAGTGAGTCTGTTGAGTGCAGTTTTTCAACCACAAAGCAAATTCATACATTAGCCAGGAACATTTGGTCAGAGGAAAGATTGTCGTCACTAGCATTGCTTTCAATAGAAAAAGCTTTCAAATACGTTGATGGAATCAACAACCAGCAACTTTTATGATAAAGTAATGACTTTATTTGGTAATTTTTTTTCTGCAGAGTTAGTTTATAAAAAATTAAAAAAACAAGTTCTTCTATCATTGTTTGTATCATATCAATTTGTATTATGTATGTATTATTTGTATTTTAGAACTAAAATACATAAATTGTTTATTTTTGTCATTTCCAGTATTTGTTTAAAACTTTTATGGAAATGTGAGGTTTCGGACAGGTCTAAACCGTCATGAAAGACGCAAAAAAAAAAAAAAAACAGTTAATTTAAAAAAAATTTATTAGTTTAAAAAAAAAGAGAGAAAAAAAAAGGAAAAAGTCATTTGTAGTCGGACACCCATTGTTTATATCAAACTGCAAAACAGAAACCATAAATCATGGAAGGAAGCCGTCCTACGATCGGTGGAAGACGAATTCATCTTCGATTTCGACTTTTCTCGCACTCCAGGTAAGAGTCTCATTACGTTTAGTAACAAGAGACCAACCACTCGGGAAGTGTAATTGAGGGAGAATGACCAATCAAAATGGACAAAAGAAAAAACAGAAATTAATATAATCCCTGACAATTGAGGACACCTTGCACTCAGTTAACGTTCTGAATAACCAGAACACCATGTGTCAATGCGGGGGGAAAAACCAGTTTCTCATCTATTGTGCCAACCTGTAAACTTTGCCACTTCGGACTTACAGTGTCCCTGATGCCAACAGACGAAGTCTCCCCATGTCTTACAGACTTGTCAACATCACTGTCCCGGGGCCACCTTCAATCGACAATCAAAGAACCACATCGACACTCAGGACGTCGAATGGCTGATTGTCCTAAAGCAAACTATTCTGTACATAGTTTATGTTTAGTTTATGTTAAAATAAACGGTTTTTGTCAGATACTTGTCGTCTTTGTTTTTCCGCCACCACACACATACGAATGGACCCCAGACCATCACTGATGCGCAATTAATTGATTGCCCCTGGAAATCGGCTCCTTGCAGAAACACAGCTTCCCTATCATCAAATGTCACAGTACGCCACTGTCAAAGATACAACACTCACAAATAACACATGCAGAAAATGTCACATCATGCCAGAAACTATACAACACATCACTTCTGGTTGCATGCTCTTGGCACAGACAGATTATTTACATAAACATAATCAAGTAACAAATATAATACACCAAGAACTTGCAAACAAACACAAATTATTAGACATCCACGAACCATACTACAAATACATCCCACAGACCAGACAGTATTGGAAAATAACACATACAAAATGTACTACGACAGAGCCATAATCGCAGATAAAACAATTTATCACAACAGACCAGACATCACACTCATTGACAAACATAATAAAATCACATACATTATAGACATATTCATTCCAAAACGCTCACAATATACAAAACACATGCACTGAAAAAAATTAGAACTCGCCCAGGAAATAAGGCATCTGTGGAGGACGGATAAAGTGCTTATTGTACCTGTCGTTCTCTCCTCTACAGATGTCATACCACACACTACACAAAAGCCCGAGAGCATTACAATTGAATAGAAATACATACATCACACTACAGAAGGCCACTATATTGAATACATGTTATATTGTTAGGAAATTCCTGAATACAGACATACACTGACACACTTATTTAATTTTTGTCTTGACTATGGTCTGGCATAGTACACAGCCATCAGGGTCAACCAAGTATAACTCACAAAACCCATCATAATAATAATCAACACAGAGCCCAAATGGTTAGGAGTTGAAAGTTGAAATTTGGTACACTGTGCATTCGCACAATGTACTCTAAGAGAAGATTTTTGTAAATTCTCTCCCTTGCAGGATTTAATTTACAAAAATCTTAAGGATTACCCTGAAGAACTCTGCTTCTTCTATACTATTTTAAATAAGGTTTTTGTATTTTTGTGGGAAACCAAGCATATTTTTAGACCCATCTAAAAACTCTAATTAGTTTCAGAAGAAGGGGGACCTGATTCTTGCACCTGGTGAAAACAGATAAGATCGGCTATAATCTTAATCTTTGCTATCGTTAGTTTTTGCCCAAGCAATGCCAGACTCATCTGCTACTATATAAAATAAAATCCACACAAATGATTATGTAATAATTATAAACTATACTAAAAACTAAGTTATTTAAAAAAAAACCTTTAAAAAATTAAATAAATGCTTAATAGTTAACATGTTAAATAAAAGATAAAAGCCATACTAATGAGGTAGTGTTAATCAAGATATTACTATACTTCATTTACATTCAATACACTAATTTAAAATGTTTAGTCTAAATAACTTAGGTTTTCAGTTTTTACATAATCATTTATAAATATACATAAAATAGAAGTTAAAAAACTCAAATTTCAAATTTATGAAGACTAATTATAATTTTAAAAATCTTATTAAATGGTTTTAATAAACTGCTACTTACTTCAAAGAAAGATCAGTAACTACTTCTTCCATTTTTTTTATTTGGTTAATAAGAAAATCTTTTTAGTCTAATAAAAGAAAAAATAAACATTATAATTAATAAACTAATATTTGAAGTTTAATTAAAATTATATATGTATAAACATATAATAAAGCGTTGATTATCCGAATGTCAATCAACCAAAACATCAATTAACAGAAAGCTTTCCAGTCAGCAAATTTAAATTTCTGCTAGTGCTGTGGCATTGCAATATTTGGCTATGTCTTGGGCTACTCCAATATTACTTTTGTTGGCATGCATGTTTTAGCTGGCAGCATTGATGCGACCATGAGAGGGTACTTAAGGACGCACCAGTATTTGAACGAGGCTTTTTTCTCATTGTGAATGGTGAGCTTTGGTTTTGTGTGGTGTTTTTCTCAGGACTGTGTGTCATGCTGAATCAGAATGTTTTTGATACTACATTAACTTCCAAAATATAATTCTTTTTGTTTTTATATTTTTCAATATATTTATTTTGTGCAAAATAACGATAATTTTCAACGATACAATAGCCATGCTTATTATTTTTAAAAATTTACATTAGGCTGAACATCAACGAAAATTGAACACGAAGTGAAAAATAAGTTATCTGAACAACCCCAGTCCCCAATTGATTAGGATAAATGACGCTCTACTTCAATTGCTAATCAGAGGTTCTGCTTTTTGAAATTGCTATTTTCATTTGTAAAATCCAATTGAAAAGGATGAGGCTGAAATGCATATTGGACAAATAAAGTGCTGAGTGTAATAAGCCTGATTCATTGGTTCTAGTTCACTATTATTTTGTAAAATTATAATACAGGCAAAAACGTTTTAATGTATATCAGATTCTTTAAAAAAACTAAAAGCAATAGATTCACTAAAAATTTCCCTAAAAAATACATATAACAATTAAATATGTGTATCTGTTGATTAATTTGTAAACAGATAAATGTGTTTTCCAATCTACTAAAATCACACATATTAGTACTAGTAATTAAAAACAAATGGATAGAAGTCATGTGACATTATTATTTTCTATTGTGCAATTAATATTTTTTTTGTTGCTTTCATGGAACATTTACTTGCAGGGAATTTTTCTAATGATATAGTACAGGGGTGGGCAAGCAAGAGTTCAGTGGGAGCCGAAATGTAGGTTTTGCAAAATGCATGGGAGCCGCAGTTCTGTACTGTCGTGGCGGATAGTATGGTAAGGCGCGCAATTTTATTATATAATATTAATATAATATAAAACAAATATTGAATTTTTTTAATAAACATATTTTCACAAAATTATAAAAATAAAATTGTAAAAATAATAATAAAAAAACAGAAATTAACGCTTTCAGGAAGAGCCACATGCAACTCAAAAAGAGCTGCACGCGGCTCTCGGAGCCACATTTGCCCATGCCTGATATAGTAGAATCCCCAATCATCCAAGGTAATGTGGACTGATACAACCTCAGATAACTGAAAACTTTCATAAAATGAAATGATCATAGCCATTTTGGAATAAAAATTACAATAATATTCAAAAAAAACTTATAATGGCATCACTTAAAATTCACTAAGGTATTAAAAGTTGCTTAAATCATATATAACATTTTTTTTACACAAGATTATAGAAACTAGAACTGGTTACTTATTCACAATATACCCTTTGTAACTTCCAATACTATTTAAAATCAACATTTTTCAGCCTCCTTAAGTCTCAGCTAACATTCTGTAAATAGCCTTTATAACCTGAAACAAGCCCATGAATTAGACTGAAAACATCCATAATTTTAAGTATTGTGTGCTGGAAGCGTATGAAAGGTATATTGTGAATAAATTTTTTACATTATTTATTATATAGTTAATATATACAATAATTTTAAGATTATTATTACAGTAGAGAGTCGTTAATCCGAACCCCGGTAATCTGTACAATTTTCAGTCAGACTGTGTCGTACTGAATCAAACATTTTTGATACTGGATTAATTCTAAAAAGTATAATTTTCATGTTTTTATATTCTTCAATATATTTATTTTGTTTGTACAAAATAAAAAAATAATTTTTAACGATACAATAGCCTCGATTAGTATTATAAAAATTTTCATTAGGCTTAAAATCGAAGAAAATTCAACACGAAGCGACACGCAACGGAGAAAAATTTGAACATCAAACAGGTTAATATATTTTTTCGTACGTAATTGGTTATCCGAACAAATCACTAATCCGAACAACCCCAGTCCCCAATTGATTCAGATTAACGACTCTCTACTGTATTATTGTAATTACATTTTAATATGAATGATTTGTCTCATATTGAATTTGAACAATAAAAGGAACAGAAACAAATCATTTTTTGATAAATGTTACTAATTTAAAATTCTCTCTAAAAAATCCTTTAAAGTTTTTTTTATAGCAGTCCCTAACATCTCTGCAATATTCAACAATCGCCCCAGTATCATTTTTCACGAGCAGTTGATCCCAGATATTTTTAGCATATTTGATTATATATACAATCCGTATCTATTAATTAAACATGGCATTCAAGAAGAGCAGGGAAGCAATGAAGCCTAAGAGGAAAGTTGTATTAGTATTAATGAGAGGTGAAAAAAAAAAATTATTAAAGGATAAAAGCAGTATGTATGTGGCAAATCTGGCAGCCATGATAAAAGCAATTTTGTCTTCAGGTTCAGAGAAAGAAATTTTCAGAACTTAGAGTGTTAAGAAGCTGAAGTCAATGGTATGCACCATTATAAGAACAAGCAGTAAATATAGCTAAAGGTGTGATCATATTGATTTCCAGAAATCAACATTATCACACCTTGTTATTGAGGATAAGCAAGGATAAACTCCTAGTGTGGATAAATGAGAAGCAATTGACTGGTGATATCATCTGAGAAAGGATTATTTATGACAGCGGTCTGCAACCTTTCCAACCTCACGGACCATTAAAGTCACAATTCTGAATTCCACAGACCACTATCATAAATTATTTAAATGATAGGAAATCTGTAGAATAATGATCATAAAAGTTCAATTTTACTATATTAATATGAAAATCACTTGTTTAATTATAATCAAAAGTAATGCAAGCCTAAAATTCACTGCTGTTTGTTTGAAATAAGTTTATGCGCTTTTCCACGAAGGACGACAATCGTACTCACAATATTGTTTATTGTTCATTATTTATTGATAACAGTCACTTAATATTTGGTTTTAGATTCAAATAAAAAACCTCCAATGAGTGAAAAAAGCAACTAAGCATTTTGCATTTCTTTCATGATACTTTGCATAACCTTCAGTTGATCAATGACCAAATTTCTCCATGGACCACCCAAATTTTCTCGTGGACCATCAACAGTCCATGGACAACCAGTGGCCAACTGCTGATTTATGAGAAAGCCTGTGAAATTTGCATTTACTACACCTTAGTGAACCAAGGTACAGTAAATACAATTTTCAATCTATTACACAGTTATTTACTTATTTTATCTATTGTTTTCATGTTTTAATTTATTATTTAGGGCATTTAATTGTGATATTTTTTATCTTAAATTTTGTGTATTTGGAATTTAAGTTTATCAAACTGGACATTGTTTGGGATCTGGGAACAGATTAATTCACTTTCCATTATTTCTATGGGAAAAATTGAATTAGACTTTAATTTATTGTTCCAGGAGGACATTTGACACAAAAGTACAAGACAACTAACTAAATATCATACTCAGCTCTTTAAAATACTTAATGAATCATCAAACACCTGATGCTGAGAAATGTTTATTAAACAAACAGTTTTCAACCCAATACGATTGGCCATCTTTAGATACAACCAAAATTCAAATGTATTTTACCTTGACATTTAAACAGAACGTTCAAACACTTTTACATTTAAATTTACAACAAAATACTAGATAAATTAACAAATAAATAATAAAACAAAACAAAATATACTAAATGAACTAATACAATAACGATGTAAATAAAATAAAAAATAACATATGTAAAATAAAATAAAAATGAAATAAATACACAAAAAATGCCTCTAAGTATAAAGGCAGGTGCAGACTAAGAATTTTTGTGTTTTAGTTTTTCTTTTATATAGAATTTCCATGCAGAAGCTAGTCCATCCGCATCCTTAGCGTTAATACAACTATCCATTAATTTACTCTATAGATTTTGATTTTTTCTTTGTGCATTGCTAACAATGGGGAATGCATAGCCCCGAGGAGAATTGCTTCATTTCATTTAACCACAGAGTCCTCTGCTTGTGCCATACAGGATAATACTGTGTTGCAGTGCCCTTTATTAGTGTCATATTTGTGCTTCTTAAGTCTGATAGCTAAATTCCTTCTTGTGACCACAATATAGACCTTCTTAATTCCTAATTTTCAAATGGAATTTTATACATGCCTGCTTTTTCTTCTTTTTTAATCACGTCTTTATCATTTCTTAAATACTGTATAAATTAGGTGCTCTTTTGAAAACTATTTTTGAGTGACACTTTTGTCAGACAATTACACATGTTGTATATAATATTACTTAAATATTTTGAAAATATAGATCGCATTAGTCACCATTAAAACACTTTGATTTCAATTTGTTAAATAAAAACACAATGAAGAATCAATTATATACTAAATTAATAAATATTAAATTTAATTAATCTTTATTAATTTAACAATCAGAAAAAAATGGTAATAAAAATATTTAAAAAATTACCATAATTTTTGAAATTAACTAGCCAGAATTAAAATTTCTTATTCCATATAATTTTGGAAAATAAAATTATTAATACAAAAGACTTAGTTCTAAGTCGTAGACATTTTAATAAATGCAACTGGTTCAATTTTTATCTGCATATTGTGAAAATAAATTTTAATCCTAGAATGATTATTATTTATTCTAGAATTAAAATTTATATCAGCCATGAGCAACCTGTAGTTCATCAACTTTCCATGTGGCTTTAAAGCTATCCATAAAAAAAATAATTTTAAATCTGAACTTATAACAGTATCACAATATAAAACTTATAAGTTACAATATACATATTTCTATGCCCTTAGTAAATTCAGAAACAAGTCAATTCACAATAATTATTGAGAATATACAAAACAAATGAGTATTTACAAACAGTACTAGGAATTCTCACAAAATAATACAAAAATTTGAAATAAATACATTCATCCCATTAGTATGCTATAAATATAGTCAATATTTTATTTAGTAATTTATTAAAATATTTTAATAATTTTAATGCACACTTTTTGATATTTATAATTTTTCATCGAGAATTTTTAATAAAATTACTTATAAATTATATTCTATTAAATTATCAATTTGCTATATTATTTTTAAGAAATACATTGGGCATGAATATATTATTAAAGATTATTTTCATATACATTATAAAAATGTATGTATGTGGTGATGTACAATTTCTACCTTTTTTTGACTTAAAAAAATATATTCAAAATTGTTCATATATTTTTGTAGAATTCGGTTATAACAAAAATTTCTTATAACTAATCTTGTAAAGAAAGTATGATATAGTCATTAACATTTGATCTGTTGTACATTCAGGGCACTTATTAAAAAATTTGAGGAATCAACACTCCTTTATAGACCAGTGATAACAGTTCTTTATTTAAAATTCAAGACTGTTTTAAGTGGTGCATTATGTTTAGGAACCGTTTATAAGGATCTTAAACCCTTGCGAGACTGATAAGCATAGGCACATTTACTTTAAATATTTTATTTTGGACTCTCTTGGCCCGAGCGACCTCCGCTCTTACATTAGTCATGGACGTCTCCTCTTGCACGCTCCCTAGCGTGCCAGCTCCGTAACACGTTTCCCTTTTTTTTTTTTTTTTTGAAATAACAAAAACACAAACTTAAAACTCAAGCACATACATATTTACAAATTAAGTCGAACAGGAGCTTTAATGATTCTTCCCGATTTAGTTCTTCATGTTGGAGTTTGAAATCCCTTTTCTTTTGAGATTCCCGCTTCTTCCTTTTCCTCAGTTTGTTCCTTTTCATTTTCTTGCTTCTCTTCACCTTTCTCTTGAGGTGCTTTTCTGGGTCTGTGATTCGGTTTCAGATGTACTCTGTTTCTTCGGTACTGTTGTCCGTGTGGGTCTTCTATTAAGTATGATCTCTGTTCATTTAGAGGTTTTACAACAGTTGCTGGGGACCATTCTTTTCCTGTATGCACTAAAACTTGCGTTGACGGTCTCAATGGATTGAGGGGAACACTACCTCTGTCATAATACATTGACATCCTGTGCTGGTTCTGCTCCAGTTGCTGTTGGATATCCTCTCTAGAAAATAGGCATTGGCGATAATGGGATGATTTGCATGGAAGTGTTGACCTTATGTTCCTTCCAATGCATAGCTGGGATGGAGATGGCAATGAGTTCCTAGGAGTGTTTCTCCAATTTTGCAAAGCCAAATACTGATCTTGACCTGCTTCTGCTGTCTTTTTAAGTATGTTTTTTATCGTTTGCACATGCCGTTCTATGTGGCCATTACTCTGGGGGTATCAAGGACTAGATGTACAATGCCTGATACTCCATCTGTCACAGAAGCGATTAAAAGCTACTGACGAGAATGGGGGACCATTATCAGTCATCAATACCTCTGGACTTCCAAATCGCGAAAAAGTTTCTTTGAATTTGGGAATGACTTTGGAAGCGTCGGTCGATGGCATTTTATAAACTTCTGGATAGGCGCTGTATCTATCCACAATTAGCAAATATGGACTGTTGGCCAAGTAGAAAATATCCGCTGTTGCTTCTTGCCATGGGTATGTAGGAATTCTGTGGGGTATCAAAGGTTCTTTAGTCTGAGCTGGTCGAAACCTTTGACATAGTCTACATGATTTTACTACTTCTTCTATGTCACGATTTATTCCTGGCCAGTATACCTTATTCCTTGCTCTGCTAAGTGAAGCGTTGATTCCTAAGTGTGCAGCATGAATTTGCTGTAGAACCCTGGTTCTTTGTTTCTCTGGAATTATTATGGCAGGTCCTTTACATATAATATTTCAAGTGAAGATCCTTATTAATCCGTTACGATCTTTACGATGATCTGTCTCGAGTTGGGGTTTGTGACTCGAGAATGTCCGTGCAATGGTTCGAGGAAAGCTACACCTCCACACTCAACAAGTAAATATTTACAGTTTATTTACACAACAAATATTTACAGGATGTACAATGTTCGACAACATTACATACACTATGCAACAAGGATGTGGTATCTCACGTCGGCTTGTCTACTGGGGACTGTTATACTCCGGGGAACTCAAGTCGCTTTTCGGAGATGGCTCAACTATACGGCCTGTCCAGTCTCCGCACTTACCCGTCCCTGAGATCGTTGTCAGAGGAGAACACTCTCTCTATGCTCAGCGGGCTGTCCAAGTGCCTGAGACTACCGTATTATCAGTCTCTTGCCCTTCTCCCCGTTTCTCGCGTATACAATTTAAGGGATTCTACGGCGACAACTTGCGGCCAATCAGATTCTTCTTTTCCCCTGGGAGCTTCCAAAGACGTCCGCCCTATTTCCCGACGATGTAGCTTACATTCGCGTCCGTCCCTTGTTTACATTTTTTTTTCCCAAGCCGGCCGACACGTAGCAAACACATTGACCCTTAAACGGAGGCGCCACTCCTTTGATCTTTCCGGCCGTTTATGGCCCCAACGCCAGGTGGGTCCAATTATCTCGGTCGCGTGGCTTTTCGACTTAGGACGTTAAAAGCGACCTTTACAATATCCTTCCATAGATATAGGTCTTCTTTAAAATCGTAGTAGGGTTTGATGTTTGATGGTATAGACTTTTTATGTACTGGCCATCCTTCTGATATGTATTTCTTTAGAGTCTGTAGACTTTGATCTTGTTTTGTGTTTTCAGCTAATTCTATGAGTTTGGTATCTGTAATTTCCATACCAACTGTTCTTATTAATACTTGTTCGTCTAGATCCGGTGTTGCAAAATTGGGTGTAGAATGCCTTATGTCTCTTGAAAGAATATCTGCAATGAGATTATCTCTTCCTGGCTTGTAGTATAGATTGAAGTCGTAAGCCAATAACTTTAGCATTAATCTCTGCAGTCTAGGAGACAATGCGCTTAATGGTTTTTTAATCAGCGTGATTAAAGGTTGGTGGTCGGTATATGCTAGAAACAATCTTCCAAGTAGCAGACGATCAAATTTTTTACACCCATAATATAAGGCGAGTAGTTCCTTTTCGATTTGGGAATAGTTTTGTTGTGTATCATTCAAAGATGATGATGAAAAAGCTAAGGGTTTTCCTTCTTGTGAAATTACTGCTCCTAAAGCATGTTGACTGGCATCTGTATGTAGGGTTATAATTTTGTTTGTATCAAATTGTGCTAACATTTGAGGCTGTGTTAAAATTTTCTTTATATATTCAAAATCCTTTCTTGCCTCTTCTGTCCACGTCCATTCAATATTTTTCCTGAGAAGCTGCCTGAGATTGTGTGTAAGATTTGACAAGTTAGGTATAAACTTGCCTAAATAATTCACCAATCCCAAGAATCTTTGTAGTGCTTTTGGACTTTCTGGTTCTTTTAATTGTTGAATGGTAATAAGTTTTGATTCTTCTGGTTTTATACCGTCTGGTCCTATTATGTGCCCTACAAAGGTGACTTGCTTTTGTGCCAGTTGGATCTTGCTTTTTTCAAATTTTAGGCCGTGAGTTTCTGCTCTTTGTAAGACTTTTATCAGTTTTTGATTATGCTCTCTTAATGTGTCGCCATAGATTAGAACATCGTCCATATATGTGTAAATGCCTTCAATATCAGAAAGTATTGTGTCAATAGCTCTTTGAAAATGCTCTGGTGCTGTTGCGATTCCAAACGGCAATCTTGTAAATTTATATTTTCCGAAAGGTGTATTCATTATTAACAGTTTTGTGATTGTTCTTCCACCGGCAGCTGAAAGAAGGCTGACTTAGCGTCCATAACTGTATAATATCTGGCTTTTGGAATGCTGGCTAATAGTTCTGTTGGCGATGGTATCTGATAATTATCTCTAATAATGTATTTATTTAACTCACGCAGATCCATACACAGGCGTAATTTCCCTTGTTTCTTTTTAACGATGACCATTGGGTGGAGCCAACTAGAAGTTTCTTCTGTCTTTTTTAAGATTCCTTTTCTAACCAGATCCTCCAATTCTTGTTTAACTTCTGTTTTTAAAGCTTCTGGGATCCTTCTAGGAGGAACAAGTTTTGGAATTGCATTTTGATTTAGTTTGATTGTAACTTCATGTTTGAGTTTGTCACTTCCCTCAAATACACTGGAGTAAGATTCCAAAATATCTTCTGGGTTAAGTTCAGGTGTAACAGAATTTATCCTTTTAATAAGGTTCAGTTTTTTGCATGCATCTCCACTCAACAGAGGTAGTCCACGCGTTCTGACAACAAGGAATTTGCTCGTGGTTTCATGGCTTCCAGACTTAAGTCGGAGGTGACATTCACCGACGATAGGTATTCTTCCGCGTGTGAATGTATAGGCTTTGACCTTAGTCGGTATTATCTTTGGAGAATTGGTCCACTGCTTCAAATACGTCCAAGAGATAACGTTAGTGTCCGCTCCAGTATCTAATTTGATTTTAGTGGGATTCCCATTTATTTCAATGACGTCTTCCCAGTGTTCATGCGTGACTTCGTTCAGCACAACAATTCTATCCAATAGACAATCTTCCTGATCTGAGATGACGGTGGAATTCGGATTATCAATTTAATTTATTTTCTTCGCCTTACATGCTGAAGAAAAATGGTTTTTCTTTTTGCATTTAAAACAAAATTTTCCAAAAGCTGGACAGTTTCCATACTCGTGTATAGTTAGGCATTTGTGGCATTTTTTATTCTTGGCGCTATTTTTATTCATCGTGTACGTATTCGATTTTTTCGGTTTATCTTTTTGTCTTGGAGACTGAGTTTTCATCTTACTCACTATTATTTCTGTTGCCCTAATTTTAGATAATTGGTGCTTCGATAATTCGGATGCTCTTGCCATGTCTATTGCTTTGGCCAATGTTAATGTCGGATCTTGCAGCATTTTTTGTCTGATGCTATCATCTTGTGTGCCTAAGACAATTCTATCTCTTATGAGAGATTCTGTTAGGGTGCCAAACTCACATCCTTGAGCCTTTGTACGTAGCTCTGTTACAAATTCGTCTACAGTTTGTCCTGGCTTCTGTACAAGTGAGAAAAATACATATCTACTATAGATAGTGTTCTTATACGGCTGGAAATGGTCCGTGAATTTGGCTAAGATTTCATCCACTGTCGGATTTGTGGCATTTTCCTCTAAATGGAAATTATTGTATATTTCTAAGCCTTTCTCTCCGATAATATGGAGCAGGATAGCTCTCTGCTGCGGAATACTTTTTGTAGGTAAATCTATAGCCGTTGCATAAATATCAAATCGCTGCTTCCATAAACTCCAATTTTCTGGATTTGACGTGTCCATTGAAAAAGGTTCTGGGGGAGTTAAATTATTCATCTTGCTTTTTAAATAAATTATAGATATAGTTCTTCCAGTTTAGAATAAGCGTTGTATTAATATAATAAGGAGACGTTTTGTCTGCCGCAGCGTCAACCTTTGAACTAAGTGTCTAATTTCGTCTTTAAGTTAGCGCACGTTCGTTAAGCCTCGTTTCCTTCCCTCGCTTAATTATCCGCTGCCACCATGTTTTAAGTGGTGCATTATGTTTAGGAACCGTTTATAAGGATCTTAAACCCTTGCGAGACTGATAAGCATAGGCACACTTACTTTAAATATTTTATTTTGGACTCTCTTGGCCCGAGCGACCTCCACTCTTACATTAGTCATGGACGTCTCCTCTTGCACGCTCCCTAGCGTGCCAGCTCCATAACAAAGACCAAAGAAAAGGAATGGCTAGTAGGCCTAAACTGTACAAACAAACAAAAATCAAATGTTGGACTTTGGAAAAATGTTTGAGACAAAACATTTGAGAAGGCTACTTGAGCTTAGCATGTCACTGTTATTACTATGTCAAACTCCTAAGCAAAAATCAAATCCCTGAGAAGTGATTAAAGGAAAAATTTCCCAGTCATATGATTTCCAATAATGATGATATTGACTGGCCACAAAAATCACAGGGCATCACACACTGATATCTTCTTATGGGGTTGGAAAGGAAAGTTTTCAGGTCTAAGCCAAAACCATTCATGAACAGTACACAGAAATTAAGTAAACAGGCTATTTTCATGGTATGAAGAAAATTCTTGAAGCAGTTAAATGCAACAACACTGGAATTAATAAATAAGTCATGTTTCTTTATGCAGCACTGTTCGATTGCTACACAACAAAGCATTTCTACATGAAGTGCTATCATGTAGCAAACTGTTTCTAAACATTTGCTGCAAGGGGGTCACTGCAGCAAAGATAAAGCAGCTTTTATGTCCACTACATGTATAAAGCAAAATGGACACTTTTATGTGTAATGTGATATTATGCTGTAAAAATAAAGTCAAAGTTACTCTTGATAAAAATATTATTTTTAGAAAATTTAAACCTTAATTTTTCCATGACTCATTCATCTAAAGAATAGGAAAATATTATATCATCTATATCTATTTATTTACTTAAACATAATTATTCATCTTCTATCTCTTTTCTTTGTTCACATTTTCAAAAAGAGAAATACTCAATTCTTTATATTTTGTTTTTTTGTTACCCTGTAGGTCTTTAACTAAAACACTACTTTTATTCTTTAATTCCAGTTACAGCTGAATTATGGCATCCATTTTTAGCTAAAGCAGAGAGTTTCTAGACAATAATGCAGTGCCATCTAGTGATAGTTGCTCATGACATCATTTTCACTACACTCTCATTACATAAAGAAATGCAGAGACACTTCATTAAACTGAAAAAGAGCACATCAAACATATGTTTCCAAAACATAGAAATATCAGATAATGTTACCTATGGTTCCAAAATGGTGGCTTGTCTCTGATTCCAGCAAATAGAAAAAAGGAAACAGTGGAGATGCACGTTCTAACCTAACCTATTCAAATAATTTTGTTGGTAATGATTATGGTAATTTATTAGAATAGGTTAGGTTAGGTTAGAATGTGCATCCCCACTGTTTCCTTTCTTCTATTTGCTGGAATCGGAGACGAGCCGCCATTTTGGGACCATAGGTAACATTAACCGAAATATCTAAACAAATTAAAGTTTACATTCTTTTGCAGCATTGATGGATTTTTGAAAAAGTGTTTTATAAAGAATGATTATATAACTTTAATGATATATATTAAAGTTATAATAAGTTATATATGGCATCAAATGAATTACATTTCAAAATACAGGTAGGCCTCCTACAACGTGGTACCTTTACAACGCATTTTCGCTCCAACATGGTTGGAAAAATGCAGAAATTTTCTTACAACGCGGTTTAGGGTATTTAGAAACAAATTATCTTTCACATAACAGAAAAATCGCAACGGATCACATAAGTGCAGTGGAACTTGATGAAACAAGCTCAGATCTTGAAATAAGGCCAGTCAAACATTCTTGAACAACTATAATAAGTGACGATGAGGACTGAATTTGAGCATAACATTATGTTTCTTTTTGATTTTGACTTGAAACCATAATCTTTTTAGTTTTTATATGATGTTGAATTTTATTTAAGCTTTTTATGTATTTAAATTTAAAAAATGATGAAAATGTTTCACCATAAAAGGCAGTTTTTCTCTTTTTAGAACTGAATCCCAGTTTTTGTATTAAGTTGGTGTCTCCTATAACGCAATTTCCCACAACGCGGTATTTTCGAGGAACGTATCTACCGCGTTGTAGGAGGCCTACCTGTATTAATCTATATTTCAGAATCTTTGAATTCAACAACTGTTTCAAATAAATAATAATCATATTCATATATTAAAATATATATTCACACATCAAATACTTTTTGTCTGTATTTTAGATAATCAATTAAACATTCAGTTCAAACACAATGAAAGGTCTGTTGTTGGTTGTGTTTGAACCTAATGTTTTATATTATTATTTAATCAGTTAATCTATGCCAAAAGTTATTACATATATAATTTCTTAACATCAAAATATACTCTAGTAACAATCTTAATGAACAAAAATATTTTTGACCTTAAGTTTGTAGAGGGGTTTCAAGTTGATATCACAAGTGATGTCATGAGCATGTGCAATTGTCTGGCATCATCTTTGTGGTTCATTTACATTTTATTTGTTTACGCATGCTTTAGCTGGAACTCATGTTTATTCATCGCAGATATCACTGTGGTGACTTCTTGTGTAATTGGGTGTAATGCTAGTTCACTCAAGAACAAAGGAATATCATTTTTTAAAATTCCTGGCATTATTTATCACCAAGAATCCAAAACCAACAAGTTTTCACGACAAAGGCAATCTGCAAGACTCTCAAGAATTAACTGGAAAAATTTCAATATGGATAAAGTAATTGTTAATACACAAGTCTGTCAGAAACATTTCATTTCAAGTAAGCAATAAATCAGATTACTAGTTATCAATAAATGATTATGATACTTGTGCAAAAGTTTATCTAAAGTGTGTACAAGTCGGTTGATAAATCCTTTTGTTATTACCGACAAAATAAAGTTAAAATTATTTAACAACTGCAGATTTTAGTTTAAATAGATATTGAAAGAAATAGTTAGAATACAATTATTTTGTTTTCTTAGTGTCTGTCTGCAATACGTATACGGTAAAGTTAATATTAAAGTGTTAAGCAAAGATAATTGCTTAGCAGATGAAGAATTAGAAATCATTTTGAATCAATTGTTCTTCCAATCTAATTTACGTAAATAAAAGTTTGTGTATTTTTTAAGATATAAATCAATAATTTCCATTGATCACTTACTAATTGCTAAGTTACTGTTGCCCACCAAAATAACTTAACATTTCTTTAAGAGACTACTTTTTACAATTTTTTTTTCATTAGTAACAAATAATCATTACATAGTAACCTTCCAAGTTGTTCTCAACACAAATTCCTTTTAATATTAATAATTTTATATATATTAATAACAATAATTTAATATTTATCATAAAAATATATTATTAAAAAAGATTTTTATCCAAAGAAAAACATTCTTCATTTTATGAGTCATCACCAAACTGGATGCCAACATGGGATTTGAGTGTAGCCACAACCCAACTGCATATCAGGAGTGTTATGAAAGAGCACATAATCAGGAGAAATCCAGCCACTTGTAAGATAGTTATGGGCCTCTACTTTGTAAGTTTTCACAAATGAAAGCTTACAAATTAAAGTAAGCGTAGTAATTTGTTGTCAAAACCAAATAATTTATGTCATCACCAAATTCTACTTTAGGTCACTACTCTTGATCTACAATGAAAATGCTGGCTTCGTATGGTTCGACACCTTGATGTAATGAAACTCTCTTCATATAAAATAGTATCTCATCCTGTCAGACTACAAGAATAGCCCACCAGAAAAGCATCTTTTTTAACTTTTTCCATGATATAAAAATACTGCAGTTCTATTATGTTTAAATAGGAAAAAAAACTGCTGCCAACCTGTCAAATAACAAACCATATGCAAGTTAAGCAAGCAGAAGCTAGACCACAAACATGGTGAAGGGGCAGAGCAAATGTACATTTTATCACATGACACGCAACCTCGAAACCTCTCCGTAGGTCGTCATCAGTCGAATGTTCAAAACATAGAATACACTTGAATGAAAAGAACATTCAAATATTTATTAAAATTAGTGATGTAACGAATAGTATATTTGACCTCAACCGAATACCGAATATTTGGCTAGGAGAGTGGCCGAATACCGAATATTCGGCCAGGAGCGTGGCCGAATGGCCGAATATTCGGCCAAACTATTCGGCTTGATTAACGCACGTACAAAAATTGGCACGAAAATTATGGCAAGGATCGCGCACCCTGCTCTCTATTTGCCCGCTGTCACTACGATTTTTTCTTCCAGTAGGTCTAAATTATTTAAATTAATTAATTAAATTATAATTATTAAAGTTAATATGAGATGGAGCTTAACGATACGCCCGACGTATGGTCTAGTTTCTGTCCAGTTGTGAAACAGTTCAAATATATTATTGGGGGTTTTCTATTTGTAAAGTTTTGTGATATTTTGTTGCTATCGTTTTTGTCAATATTTTTAAAATTAACATGATTTCAAATGTTATCTTTTGCATATAATGAAAAATGCTCGTTCTTTGTTTTATATATAAAATAAATTATATATTAGTTACTCATCTTCTAGAAATAGATAAATAATTCTTTCTTTAAATACAATAAGTTTCAATAAAACGTTTCGTAAATCATTTTAAAATATCGTGAAAAATATTAAAATATACGAGAATACGAATATAACGTAATTAACTACACAATGACATTAATGCCTGATACATTCTAACCTACACGCCATCAATGCCATAAGATATCGGGCTAGATAAAGGCTATATTATTATTTAATTTATTTAATCAAAATAATTTAATACTAGAGTTAGACGCTATTTCTTATTAACTTTAATAATTATAATTTAATGTTCAGCGTTAATAAAAGTTACCAAAATGATTAGTTTACTGTGTTTTTGTTATTTCTTACTCCTGTTTTCAGGTATTCGGCCGAATAGTGATTTAAATATTCGGTATTCAGCCGAATAGGCCGAATACTGGGTAGTAACCGAATATTCGTTACATCACTAATTAAAATGCATTAAAATTGTATATTTTAATGCATTTTAAGGTCTATTTTAAGGTGTAAAAATTTATTTCTGGTATTCCAGTTGCTAAAGTTACATTTGTTACCATTAAAAATGATCATGTGAGTTATATAGGCCTATATCTTCTATATTATATGCATGCATGCTTTAAGAATCATACTTAGAAAAGAAATCTAAAATACTCAAAAATCAATTTCAAACAGATCACCAAACAAAATAGGCTTAACAAAAGATTTAGCTTATAGTTGAATAAAATAGAAAAAAGTGATTTCAAAAACAAGAAATTACAATAAATTACCAGAACTTAAAAATGTGTACAAGACAGTGGTCAACGACTGATGGTCCACAAGAAAATTTTGGTAGTCCGCGTAGACATTTGGACATCGATCAACTCAAGATTAGGCATAGTATTACAAAAGAAATGCAAAAGGCTCGGTTGCTTTTTCTCACTCGTCAGTTTTAGATTCAAATAAAAAAAAAAAAAACACTGTCCAAATACAAAATGATTTTATAAATAATAAATGTCAAGAAATCAATAAATAAAAATCAACAATAAATAATGCTGCAAGTGTAATTGTCATGGTGGAAAAGAGCCAAGAATCTATAAACCTATTTCGAACAACCAGCAACAAACTTCACACTAATTTGTTATAATAAAACAAGTGAATTTCATATTAATAAAGTAAAATACAACTTTTACGATCGTCCTATATACATTTATATATCATATTTAAAAAATTCACGATAGCGGTCTACGGGATTCAAAACGGCGAGTTTAGTGGTCTGCGAAAGATTGGCAACCACCGGTATAAGATTTCCAAAAAAAATTTTACTGAAAAGATTTCCTGGATAAAATTAAAATTTACGATTCAAAAATTAAGCTTACCTTAAACATAAAAATCTGAGAAATTTCTAAAACCAAAACAAAAATTCGCATTTCACAAAAACTATGATTCTTAAAATTTTATTTTTAAATTTTTAAAAAAAGTTAATTTTAATTACACTAATTTAATGATTATAATTGTAAAATAGCAAATCATTCACATCAGGAAAAAAAAAAAAGAAAGAAAATTTAGGCCTAGTTTAGGTAAAGCCAAAATGAGATTTAAATTTAGTTTTTAGTAAAAAAAATGAACATATTTTGGTAATTATATAATAAAAAGTTGCTTCTTTTCGATTATTCATTAAAATTTCATTAAAAACAAATACATTTTTAAAATCAAATGGCTCCACACCTTGTATTTAAATACAGCAGTTTTTTTTTAAATTTGGTAATTGGTAAAACATCTAGAGATTTAGCAAGTGTATATAAGAAAATAATAAATATATATATATATTATGTAAAATACAATAAATAAAAGAAATTAAAAATAAATATGTGTAAAATATAAAATAAAACACATTTAAATGGTGTAGAAATGAGTGAATTAGTCTAAATAAGTTAAATATTATCACCAATGCTCTCATTTTCCCCCCCCTTTAGACATTGATACAATCTATATTTAGCCTTAAACAAACTTACTGAAGTTTTTTTAAAGCATTAACCTACCAATTACACCATTAAACATTAAAATTCGAAGGAAAATAAAAGCTGATGCGTGATCCAATAGTTAATTATAACGAATCTTTCTTATTATTTTTCATTAAGTTAAGCCTTATTAATGGTTTCGGACCGGCAAACTTTGAAATGTTTAAATTACACAGGAAAGTGATCGATTTTATTGTTATTTACGCGTAATATGGGGATATTACGTAATTTTTATTGTTATATTCGACTAGTTTAGTATATAATAAGAAATACCTTATCCCGTTGTCATGATACTTTTTTGTTTCCTTTTCTACTTCCAGCTGACATCCGGTCTAACATGGCGGTCGCGACAGAAGAACATCATCATCGCTCGTCACTTAGCAACGGGGACGCCATAGAAGCAACAAGGGTCGATTGCTCGTTTTATTCATAATAAATTAAGTATGCGGGTAATTAATACTAAATAGGATAACGTCTACACTAGCGTACTTTCTGATCGGATCGCGTTTATTATTGATTTCTTTTCGTTGTAGATTATTAATACATGCAAAAAAAATTGTTTTGTTTTTTTTAATTATTTTCTTGTTTTTTATAAATTTTAAAAATAGTTACGAAGTCGCTTCTCGTTGTCACCCGTACCGTCGCCTTTTGTTTCTGAACGCATTGTATCGAGCTTGGAATTAATTTTGAAAAATAAATTAATTAATTTAATACGTTTAATTGAATTTTTCTTTTATGTCATTTAATTATTTTAAAAGTTTATGAAATTATTTACGTCATAAATTCGTAACTGCCATATTTTTTTTTAAAGTGCAGCCAGTTTGTTACACAAAAACGTCATTTATTAAAAAAAAAATTAATATTTTATATTATTCTTTATTTATTTTACATAAAATTTAAACGTCTTTATTTCAAAATGAATTGTTTCGTTACATTTAAAAAATAAATTTAAAAATAATAATATGTAGGTCACGTGATAATTACGCTCCATCGTGTACCATTTAGAGACGAGAATTACGTAACGATTTGTTTATCTCTAAAATGTAATCGGAGACACGTTTATGGATTTAAAACGCCATTTTAGACAGTCGCGCTTCGAATGTGTCTAGTTTGATTATTACATTATTCGTACCAAATAAAACTCTCACATTATCAAACGCTAAGACTTTAAAACAAAGGTTTTGTTTTGCAGATTGTCCATTGTTCTCTGCTTTTAATCTGTTTAAACGATACAATACAAAGATAGCTCAAAGAATAAAAGCGTAGGAAAAATTACAAGACAATTAAAATTATAATACAGCGCGTTTCAATAAGATTTGACACTTCTGAAAATTTTTCCTCGGCAATTATAAGAGTTGGTAACATGAAACTTGCAATACAGGAAAGAAAAATTCTGTTTTTACAGTATACACCGATTCAATATACGCATTACTTCATTTATATTTTACTGTTTTCGCACTATTTTCAGTCCTTATGTGAGAATTCGGTCAACTCTATCGTGGCACAGCCGGATGGTGAGAGGTCGCGACTGGGACAGACCGCCCATAAAAAATTCTTGGGATTTTTCGATCGCCCAGATTCCATCTCACCAAAACAGTATACTGACGCCTTAACCGCTTCGGCCACCTGCCTGGCCTCTAAGCATACCTCTGGTTACATGGAAAACGTCTAACCGATAATAACAAACACGAAACACCATATCCCATGTGGCAGTACACAATGCCTCATTTATTCGAATCTTCAGTTCAGTCAAATCAGGAGGCAGTGGTGGTAAAACACAAGGCTTTTCACGTAGCCCAAAAAAAGAAATTCACAAGGAGTAAGATTGGAGATCTAGGGGGCCAACGTAGAAGAGCCATTATTTCTGGACGGCCAATACATCTTTCTGTAAGAATGTTATTCAGATTAGCTTGTACCTCCACATGGTAAATCATATCTGCATATGCTCCATCTTGCTGAAAAATAAAGTCCGCAAACTCCTCCTCTTGAAGTTGGAGCATCAGCCACATCTGTAGTATTTGTAGGTACAGACGTTATTCCAGTGACAATGTCTTTCGCAAAGAAAAACGACACTCTGATCTTGATCACAAGATAAATGTGCTTTATATGATATCCTATAAACTTATAAAGCACATTTATCTTGCGAAACTTTGGTAGCTGCTCAATTCTCTGGTGATCACCATATCGTTCCTAGTAATTTGTCGTCTTATAATAAACTGATAGAGCGTAAAATCTTTTCGAAACACGTTGTACTGTACATGTCATTAATGTATGAGGTATATCTCTGTATATTTCTTATTGTTATTAGAGTCATTGGAATCATGCTCGACGTTCCAAACGCCATTGTCAAACTTCTAGGCTTACAGGATGGCGGCGCTCAACGTTCACGTTTAAGAGATGAAAACTTCGGCCGCAACCTCTCTATTAACTCTCCAGAGGTAGTGTTAATAAACTATCAAGGATACCGGGAATTTCCCCAAAAAGTTCTCCCGAAGAAAAATTTCTGAAGTCAACACTTTGCATGGGGATCCCTAATTCAAATTTTCTTGGGATCTATGACGCTATAACGCGCCACTACTGCTGCCCCATTGTGGACCTGGCGAAGCTCACAATGGGATTGAAAAAAGTTCTTAGTGTCTACAGGACAGAGCGAGACAGACGGAAACAAACGTAAATTAGCAGGATGAAAATAATTCGGATTACAATTTCTCATGAGGAAAAGGAAAAAACTAAAAAAAAAAAAAAAAAGAATAAACAATTCCTCGTTTATTTTTCAAAACACTTCCGAACAATTTTTGATAAATAATTGAAATTCCGCACAGTTCGGAAAAATGGCAAGAGGACATATTAAGAAAACGCGTTATACATTTGCATACACTTTTCTCTCTCCGGCATGCAAATTTTAGAAAATGTAATTTACTACGCGAGCAATGAATATAAAGCACCTCCCGAAGTACAGTATAAATTTAAGAAGAAAATTTATACTGCACTTTTAAAGCAAAAGTCATGCTGTACAGTACATTGCCATTTCACCAGCAAGTGTTTCGAAGCCATTTTTACTTTCCGGTTGTTATATATGACAGAGGGAAAGTATGACAATCGGTCAAAAAATGACTCCCCAAGATATTTTTACATTTTTGGACTTAGAACACCTTGAAACGTCAAAAAATTCGGGAGTAATATCTGTATGTATGGATGGATGTTACTCTGTGGGGGCACGACTTTGTTTACCATCTTTAAAGCTCCTGTGCATTTTGTCGAAAATCCGACATTTTGCAGGAAAGTTAGTGTATTAGGGGATTGATGCTATTTAAATTTTGGTGATGAAGATCATGGGGGTCATATGTATCTCCAGTAGGATCGGACTTAATGACGATTTTACTCATTAGCATTTACAATATTTTTATAAAACCCATCCCTACCCTCAAAATTAAGCTTTTTGCCATTTTATAATAAATATATATTTTATTAAAAAAACTTTTTATAACATAGTTCCATCAAAATGTTAATTGTTGCCGGGAAAGTTGAGCAACTCGTTGATGGTTTACTTTTAAGAAGGGATTATTGTCCTTTGCAGTTGATGCTGACACATACCAAAATGAATGTCTGAAGAAAATCCTAATCCCTTTTTTAACAGGCATCATCAAAATAACGATTTCCTTTGATCTGACAAATGTTCCTCTCACTACGCAAATTCAACCGTGGAGTTCCTGAAAGCCAAAATATTCCTTCTGTACCCAAAAAACGTAATCCACCAAATCCGCCACAATGCCGGCAAACTAAGAATCTCTCTGGATATTTGGCACAAAATATTATACGAGAAAGGTTGACGAGCAAGAAATATAACAAAACCGATCCCAAGAATCAGATTTTCGCTTTGAACGACTCGTGTTATTAATATAATTATTTAAATATACAGGGTGTAGACACGTGCAGGTGCAAACATTGAAGCATTGCAGCACGCCATAACGCGTGTCCAAATTAGAAAATGTACCGTAATTGTGTATTTCTATTGCGATTTATGCAGAGGTAACATTCTGGATTGCACGAACAAAGATTCGCAAAATTAAAACCAATTCTACATAGATATATACTGTATGTATTTATGTATTGTTTCAGCAATATGAAATTAGTCAATACTGTGATAATACATCTACATAAAATAAGCTGAAAAATTAAGAAAGGTTCTTCAAGAATTAGCATAAATAATACAAAATTAAATGAAGTTTATAAGGATTGCATGAGAAAAAAAGTTTCTAAAAATATTATACAAATAGATTTCATTACTTTTAAATATTCATTGTAATTTTTTTTAATGGTTATTGACATTATTTAGTAATACAATTTTAAACTGAATCATCATCTATGTTGCTGACTTGCATTTTATATCAAATAATAATCATATACAATTACAATATGCAACTAAAAGATCTTTTATAAAAATAGTGAAAATATTAGGAAATGCTTAATAATTTCAAAAAAATATCAATTTATATTATCTTCCTTTCTTAATTTTAACGAAATAAATGTTATTGTGTAATAAAAAGTTATATCGTTCTTTTTTTTTTAGCAATTGTGGAATTATTGCATCAAAAATTTATATCATCATCAAATAATTATTGTATTTTCAAACAGTTTTTATGTATGTGTATATATGTATTTATTTATTTTGAAATTTTTCAAACTGTCATTCAACAAAAAATAAAAAAAAATCAAATTTACCATTTTTACATAAAGTTTCTAATTTCTACAATTCAATTGTTTCAGACAGCTGGAAAATTTGTTGTAACTTTTAGAGGAAAGAACAAGAAAAAAAACTGAAAAGAAAATAATATAAAAACAATTATTCTAATTAAATAGATTACAAAATTGAGAAAAATTTAGATTGCAAGCCATAAAAAATTGTCCATTTTCATCTAATTTCCCTCTCTCTTGTTTAATGATAAACCAAAGTGCTTTTTTTTTCACTAATAAAAATATGACAATTTTATGTTTCGTCCAATATGAATGGAAAATTAGAATGCTGATGAATTATGTTATGTTAGAATAAAAATTATCTTCATTTTCTTTGTTGACCATAAGAACATAAAACTTACTGATATAATTAAAAATTCTTTAAAGTTCATCTGCATTTCTCAAAACTTATGAATTACAAAAACCACTACGGTTAAACCTGATAAAGCTCATGCTATAGATCCCAAGTGGGAGTTAACTGTTAAACACAATGTAGATGATACAATGAATCAGCGTAAAGAAAGATTTATTGGTGCAAGGCATAACACAAAAACATGGCATTACAGCTACGTGTTATGATCCTGATTACCATGACATACTCGCCTGTGACATCACAGACTACATTGTATATCTTGTTGGCACTGATGTAATGCACAAGTAATGAATCAATATAGAGACTGCATATCTAGATGGGAAACTAAAGGAGAACATTTATGTTGAAATTTAAGATATTCTCAAGGAAAGCCTGGAAACTCATGTGTAACTTACACAGCCTAAAATAAAGATGTTGTACATGCTTCAATGAAATGTATGAATACTTGGTAAAGTCAGGTTCATCAAACAAAATGGAAATGATTCAAGTGTTTTTTTTGTCATTATGAGTGGTTTATGAGCTTGTAGCTGTATACATTGCGATTTCAAAAATATTTCCTGCCAATAAGCATACCATGAAAATGTTAAAAGACAAACATGAACAGATCTCTTGGTGAGCCAACTTTGCTTGGTGTCAAAGTGCTAAGGAACAACAATGGCACATATGGTTACATCAAATGTTTATTGAAACAGTTTAACACGTTAAAATGTAAACCAGCAAACTTTTCTATTGTGCCAGGTATAGTGTTAAACAAAGATGATAGCCTGGTGACTGAAAATAAAAAGGAACACATGATAGGTATGCAATGTAAGGAACTTGTGGGATCCATAAAGTATCTAGTTTGTACCACTATACTGGACTTGGCACATAGGCAGAGCTAGGGCAGGGTGGTGGGAGTCATCCGTGTAGGGGTGACACCCAGTAGGCCTGTACCTAAAAAAAAAAAAAGGGTCAACTGCTTGCCTCCCATCACAGTTTCTTCACTACGAGGAGATGCACATGAGCGCTCGCACCAGCTAAAAATCTTACTATGATTTATACTATAAATCTAAACTCGTACGTTGCAACATCGCATGTTCAATATAGCATTCAAGTTGCTCGAGTGCGAAGATATTACAATTCAACAGTGTTTTATAAAAGACTTAAAAAGGGTGACACCACGATATCCGCACCGGGTGTCACCCATGCTAACTACACCACTGACTTGGCATATGTTATGGCCATGTTGGAGAGATTCTTTGAAAATCCCAGAATACAATACTGAGTACCTGCAGGCAGGGCTTTGGAGCTACAGCTAGTCAGAGCCAAAGCCTGCATATGGTAAATGGTGAAACTCCATTGTAAGTATGGTCACTCAATGATATCAGCATCCCTACTACTGGGTGTGTAGACACTTGTTCATTACCATATTGACCATCATTAACTTTTGAAAACAAAAACTTTTTTTTAACTGAGAAGTTTTTTCTACCAGTAGGATGTTTTATCTGTATGTTTGCAAGCTGTATAAGTGTTTTCAACTCCTGGAAAGTGATTATATCGATTTCCCAGGAAAAAGAAAGGTAAATGATTGTGATCATACAGCAATTCCTACATTTAGTTAAATTATAATTTATCATAATGTTGAAATTTAAATTATAATGATATAAGAAAGTATTCATAAACATTTTCATACATATAATTAGACCAAACATATTTCTACCATTATACACAGTATTTAGATCTTAATTACTAAGCCTAAGAGATTTTAAGAAAATTTGATAATTATTAAACTTGTTTTATAAAGAATTGTAAATGCTAATAACGAGTAAAATCAACGTTAGATCCGACCCTGTTGGAGATATATACGACCTATTATCTCCCCACCTCCTTGACCTTTAACTACCAAAATTTTATAGCATGTATAAGGTGTATTAATTGATTGTTTCTAAATAAGATAGTTGTTTTTATCTGTATATGAAATTATCCTAATTAATTTGCTAAAAATATAGATAAAATATAAAATTATGTCAGTAAATGTTATGTGAATAATAATCATGTATTTATTTTTGTTGCATGTTCTTTACAAATGTGAACTTTGGGTAACAGCATGAAAAAATCCTAAATTAGTTAAATAAAATTCTGAAACTCAGGAATATAGTTGTAACTTTATTAATTATATTGTAAAATTGTATTATAATTGTATTCATGATCATCTGCAGGGAGAGCAAACAGGGCAGTTGCTTCCCAGGATCAAGTAAAAAATTCCACAAATAATTATAATAAAAGTGATTAAGATATGTAACCTTATACCTTCAACCACAGAATGCTTTGTCTTTTTGTATTGATGCAATACTGTATTCTATAATCTACTTACAGGAAAACAAACCAAAAATTTATTAAAAGCTTTGCACCCCTGGAAAATTTTCTGTGGATGCCCATGAATTAAACAAATATACTGTATGTAACTTTAATTAATAAATGATATAGAAGTTTTAACTTTGCTATCCAGATATGCCTTTCTTTTCAGTATAATTGCATTTTTTAATATTGAAGACTTTATTATATAGCATGCAAACATTAAATAAACGTATCCTCATTAGGATGATATCTATTATAAAAGAAACAAAATAAATAAAAACTATGCTAACAATGATCAGTATAATCTGGTAATGAGTGAGTTTTTATGCAACCACTACTGGGGGCATTGATATAATCAAGCAACCAAATTTACAATAGAGTTTCACTGCTTATCATATACATGCTTTGGTCAGCTTCCATTTTTTTTTTTTGCTGGAGCTGGAGCACGAGTCGCACTCTTAATTAGCTGTACTAATTAGTGCACAGGTGTGCATGTTAAACCAAAAAACACAGATAATCCAAAGTAACCTTCTTAAACTATAAAAAACTATTCAGGGGTTTTAAATGAAGTATAGTATACATACAGCTCAACTCCATTATAATACAATGCACGTGCGAGTCCCAAGTTTCATAAGCTGAAATGTATATTTAGTCAATGAGCATAAAATGTTGATATTTTCTATTTTCAAAAATATTGTGTAGAAATTTAAATTTTACATTTTCTTATATTTTTTCCAAATTAATTTTAGGGCTAGTGGGATATTTTTTTCAAATCTGCTGTTTATAGCACCAACTTTGTCTACTGCAAAGTAATATTCTAGGGCTAATGACCCACTTCACTTCTGTCCTTTAGAACTGACAGTTGAGGGAGGAAAGAAAAGTTGAATGTTTCTTACAATACTGTGAGCTTCCAATTACAGGGAAGATCTTTAGTCCCATGTCAAGAGGATAAGGGCATAATTCATATGTGGGTGATGGTGATGAAGACACTGATGCTAGACACCTTTACAAAATCCCATTTATTCAAAATGAAAGATTTGCTTACATATTTTAGTACAAAGATTCTTTCCACAAATGGCAATCGTTGACAAGAGAGTTCATTCAGATAGCCATTGACGGTTTGTCCCGAATGGATATCTGATGGTGGCCCAGAGGGAGTGATGAGATGGGTTCAGCAGGTGGGTGAACAAGACGTGGCGTACACTGGACAGAGAAGATGAGGCAATGAGAGGAACTTGGGTAATACCGATGTCGCTCGAGAAAAAGGGTGACACATCTGAGCTGGCAGCACAAACCAGAAAAACTGCAATTTGACCTCGAAATCTGGGTTTTATATAAGATTTCTGTCCTCAATCACCCACTCCGATTGGTCATTTTTCCTCATCCTCTCTCTCCAAGTGGTCGATCACTCATTACTATGTCTAATGGGATCCCAACTTAAATCGCAGGAGAGGTCAGAATTGAAGTTTAATTTGATCTCCAACCAGAGATGATCGATCTTAGGACTTACATTCCTTTTTTGTTTACAAAATTCACATCACATTTTCAAACAAAGAAATGTTATGTTTAGCATATATTTTTTTTTCTTTAAAAAATATTTTAATGCAAATTTTAGTACAGGTTTGGACTTGTCCAGAGCCTCACAATACTTTTCATAGTCATTTTATAGTAATTCTAATATTTTGACAATGCATGGATAATCCACACACAGATAATTGGCAGTTTGGTGTATTCTTTAATTCTTGGCTCCAGCTCTAGTTTTTTTAATAGGCATAGGTGTTAATTTCTTCAGCTATTCTCTATTAATTTTTGAAGTTATCTTGTAAACATTTTAAAAATAACTCCCGAGAAATGTAATGCTTACTAGTAAACCAAAAACACCTTAAAATTGCATTAATTACATTTATTTCTCGTTCTATTCGAACGCAACCATCATTTGTTTTGTAAGTTTATTCTGAAGAAGGTTGGTTAAATACGACTGAAAATATTAGAAATTAAAGTGATTAATGCAATTTTTAAGGTACTTTTTGGAGCGTTTTACATTTTAAAAATTTTGTAAATCTAACCAATGAACCTCTAACAGCTTACGTTTCTGATATGCTACCAGAGATGTATTCTTGACACATCCTGTTTATTTTTTCAGAATTAAACAAAACTCTTTTTAATGTTTATCAACTGTAATCAATAATACTTTAATATAGACAATATTTTAGCTTTTAAATAATAATTAAAATGTTATAACATTAATTTTGTCATAATCTTTCTAATATAAGCGGGGAATTGTAAAGACAAACAACCACTTTTCAATAGGGAAGAACTAGTGAATAATAGTTATATTAGTTAATTGTTTATTGGTATCTATTTTTCTTTTCTATAATTTCCTGCCTTCTTGTTTCTCTAGCATTCATTTAAAATAATTATCTTGTCCATATCCACAGCCAAAATCACAAAATCTATTTCTATTGTTTATAAAAAATATATATAAAGCATTAGAAACAAATTATAAATAAAAGTAACAAAATAAAATGGTTGAATAATACATTCCTATCTCAAACAATTGCACTTAAAAGTTAAACATTTGGCTGCAGACAGAACCAGGAAATTCAACCTGGAGTAGAGCCAGAGCCATGATCAGGACCTTGCTCCGAAGCCCTACCTACATGATCAATAAACAAAGTCTTGAGGATTAACCCTGCATCTAATATTTTGACTTTTTGACAAACATGCTAAACTGGTAATCACCAGGATTTTGGTCTAAAAAAAAAAAAAAAAAAGAAGTGTGTGATTCTGGGAGGCTGAATTTTATGTCTTGATAATTGGCATTCATGAAAGCCACTGGATTGAGCAACTCTGGAATGAGATGTTTGTCAAAAACAAAGCAGAGTAAGTGAAGGTAGTGATACTGAGCACTGTAGTTGATTGCACGAGCCTCCAACGGTCACATGGAAAAGCAAGCATTTTCATATATGTCTGTTTGTTGCAAGAAGTACAGTGGAAGTAAGTTTGTACACACAAAGAGAATACTGTGCTTTGGCACAAATGTTGACAAACAGTTCATCCCCCATGCACCAATCAGGAGATTATTGATATTTGTGCAGCATTTTATAGAGCAGGTGGAACTAGTGTTACTGTTTTTATATATTGTCTCACTTGTCAGTTTTGTTTTCTTTGTATGTGGTTCAGTTATGTAAGCCTTGTGTTTGATGCATTAATTAATTAAACTATTCTTTTGAGCTTAAAATCAAGTTCATATCTTTATTTTCCACTATAACTCTACACAATATTATTGTCCTAATGAATAGCACAATTTACTTTTACAAAGTTTTCATATAAGAGTAAAAATTCTGATCTTGAAAACACAAAATATATTGAATTATAGTAAGAATTTATATTTATAGTTTAATAACTTAATTAGACTAAATAAATTATATCATATCACATGGCATTCAGTTTAGTTAGATTTAACATTTTAATGATAAGGTCATATAAATGTTACATTATTTACTCTTTTCAGATACATGTAAAACATGTTCAATACTTTCTATATAATTTTTACAATGGATAAATTAAATATTTTTAAATATCCAAAATGTATTTCTTTCTTAAAATTATTATATACACAAACCTCTGATGAAATTAATAATTTCAAGAAACTCAAAGCTAATTTGAAAATGATTTGATGAATAGAAACCTTGAAACTGTTGCTTACGTATCAAATTTGAGTCATTTTAAGGTAATACTGTTACTTAAATAATGAGTGGAGAATTAGAAATTATTATTTTTTTATATAACAAACTATTTAAAAATTTCGAATTTCATTTTATTGTCAAGTTAAAGTTAAGCTGACACTTATCAAGAAGTAAAAAAAAACTTATATAAAGTAGGGGAAAAAAGATATATACAGTTGACTCCGCATAAGTCGACACCCTGATAACTCGACATTCGTCAGTTTTCTGTGGTCCCGGCCGACTTACGTAAGCAATAATGTTATTAATGTTAAAAAACTCTGTTTACTCGACATCGTTTAACTCGTCACCACTGGATAAATCAACATACTTTTTCTGTTTCACACTTTTTAGAATTCTGATAAGTTGACTCCCCCCTGAAAAATGAGTTCACACCACACAGCTTATTGTACGGTGTGAACTCATTTTTTCAGAAGGGGAGTCGACTTATCAGATGTCTAAAAAGTGTGAAACAGAAAAAGTATGTTGATTTATCCAGTGGTGACGAGTTAAACGATGTCGAGTAAACAGAGTTTTTTAACATTAATAACATTATTGCCTATGTAAGTCGGCCGGGACTACAGAATACTGACTAATTAACCTACGGTGTCGAGTTATCCGGGTGTCAACTTATGCGGAGTCGACTGTATATATATAATGACTAGGAAAAAATATACATATTCAAATAACAAATTCTAGATATCTGTAAAGTGTAGTAATGAATTTTTGTCTGATGTCATATAAATAAAAAATTTAACAAAGGCTATTTATTTTAACTTCAGTGTCAAATTTTCAGAATTTTTCCATGCTATCTACAGTATAAAATCTAGAAAGTTATATATCATAAATAAATCAGTCAATTCTGAGATGTATATTTATATTTTGGAAGCAATTGTCATTCTAATATTTAAGAATTACTTGGAGATAAGCAAGTTATTTTCCAGCACGCACCTAAAACTTGCACAAAATTATATTCTACTAGTAAACATAAGTGTTCCTAATATTATGACACAAAAATAAGTTAAACATTTCTACTCACAAGAAAAAATATATTTGAATATTTCTTTAATTTCATACTTCAAGATCATTCTTCTAATCAAAATTTTTTTAAATTAAAAGCAGCTGAAATCAAATTAATTACTTTTTTACCGTTTTTTTAAATCTTTATAATTGCTACTTATTTACTCTTAAGAATTCAGAAATTATTTTTCAATAATTGTATGTTAGTAAACGTTAGGAACTCTAATTTATAAACTACAATGAAAGGGACAGAAGTGTTTTTATACACAATATCACAGATTTTTGTGGCTATAGGCATCGTACCTGAACAATATCACTATTAAAACCAAGATGTAAAAACATCAAAAGTAAAAGTGGGAAGTAAATTTGAAAATCTTTCTATTTTAATTATCTCTTATCAAGGATTATCAAAAAGCGTATACTGAAGTTGAAAAAACTTCAACAATTTGATTATCCATATAATAACTCTACATACTACGTTAATTTTCATAAGTAAACATTTTTATAATTGTTTATTATTATAACAACATTGCTTTAATGTGCAATGTTATCACTAAAAGAATAGAAATACTAGTGCAATTATTATGCTGCCGCTATTTGACCACTATAAATGGGCTTGTTTTGTAAAGAAGTTGACCGAGAAAGATGTGAGGTAGACACATTACTAGTATGGATTACCCATTAAGAAAATCAGAAAGACTAACATTTGAATCTAGATCTCATTTGACAGTACTATGTAAGCATCTGCCTGACATTAGTAGGAAATAAATTAAGTAACGAATTCTAGAATTTGAATAAAGTGAAAGAGGACAATGATAAAAAAAAATGGATGAAAACAACTCATATCACACATTAAATATTCAGTAACAGATTGTTGTTCTTATTTTTTTTTTTGTTGTCAAATATAAAATGTTTATTATGTTCAAGAAAACAGAGTAAGTGTGATGAGGGATACAAGAAATAATAAATTCATACAATAAAATTTCTTACTCCAAAATTATCTATTTTGTTAAATATTTTCAATAATGTATGACAATGTATGTAAAACAAGACACATACTTGAAGATTTGAATATAACGCCATAAGTACCGTATTTTACGGACTATAAGACACCTTAATTTTTAAGCAATTTTTAAAAAAAATACCTATAAGACGCTACGGACTATAAGACGCACCTGAAGTTTGGAGGCAATTTTTCGAAGAAAAAAGTGCGTCTTATAGTCCGTAAAATACGGTATTTAGCAATATGCATTTGAATAAAACTGTAGACGAATAATCTCACCTCGTCATTCGTTATTTATAATGAATTCTTATATGTGCATAATAATTTTAGATTAAAAACTGGTAGCATAAATCACTTAAAAAACAAATTAGCACAAAATATAAATCATGTTTCATAAATTTTAAATTATAAGTAATGGTTAAAATGAACTAAAACACTTACTTTGTAACTGAAATAATATCCAGTGAGCAAATAAGCTAAAAGATGATAACTGTTACAGTTCCAATAAATTATAGGTTAATAAACTTTTTTATTTGTTACTATTTATTTAAACAGTGAGATTTTTAATTAGTTGTATATAGTTCACTTAGACAGCCATAAACATCATCAGTATCCAACAGAACAGTTGAACAACAAACCTATATCATTAGTTTATTTATTAACTCTTTTTTTTACATACACAAGATTTATATTTTCAAAGAGATGAATCTTCTTTGGATCATTATAAACAATATCTTTCATTGGTTCCTTTGGTTTTAAAGTAATAATAAATGCTATTACTTATTCTTGATTTCAGAAGAAAATAATATAGCTCAACAATTCTTATAATTTAAAAAAAAAAAAAAACAAATATTAATACTTAAATAGGATGAAATTCCAGTTATAGCATTATTAAATCTAGAATAACATCAAGTTATAGCAACAGTATAAAATATTATACTTATAAAGAAACTTTACAATGTCAGATAACTCTAAATCATAGCAAAAACTTTTATATCTTTATTTCATTATACTATTATATAATATAATTTAAAAACTATTTTGATTAGTTCCAGTTCTTTATATATATATATATAGAATACTAATTTTAAAAATTGTGCAAAAGTAAATTTAGAATTATCTGATTTTGCAAAGCAAACATTTTAATATAAAATAAATAATATTTGATAATTCTAACAAAATAAATATTTTTCTCTCTCAAAAATAATAAAAGATTTATATTTTTCTTTCACATCTGAAAGATAACAAAGATTATATATCAAATTTTAAAACTTAAAAGTTTTACAAATTTGCTAACAAATTTTAATAAAAGAATTATAAAATCAATCACATTATTATTATTATTATATCATCATAAAACATTCCACATTACTTTCTACAAACAATTTTAATATGGAAAATTACATGTCATAAGTGTGAAAACTATTCATGTATTTATATTTATCATTTTTAAAACCTTCTAGTTAATGTATATTGCTCACTTCAAAACTTTCTAAAATTTTTTCTTGATATAATCATGATTTGAAAATACATGGTATATAATTCTATTTAGTAAAATTTATTTATTAAAATAAATTTTAATATTTTATTAAGCCATTTGTTTAATTATTTCAAATAGAAATATTATAAATAACAAGTAAACAACTTCCAAAACCATCATCAACATATTAAGAATTGTGCATGTCTATCTTTAAATAAAAAAATAGTTGCAAAGGCACTGTGCATTTATAATTTCTATAATTATGACTACATAAATATACTTAGCTTGATTTTTTTTTAATATTTTACAAATAAGTTCTCTGGCCCACTTTCATTGTACATCCAGATGCACTTGAAATTTGATATGGAGTACTATCAGAAAAATTAACTAAAGTGTTTTTATCACTTGAAAGGTGAGATGTAGAATTTGAAAATGAATTAGATTGCATAGATTCGCCGGATACATCACCATCATAAAACACTGATTTAGACAAAGAATGATAATGTCCAGAATCGGCAGAAGGTCGGATTCCCAAGGGCACTTTTGCAACAGAAGCCATTGTATTTTTGTCGCATTCTGTGTAAAATGCAGAATTTCCGAGTCGGATGACATGATCGTTGGGAATAATTTCGACAACCGAAGACGATACATCTGAATTTTTCATTCTTAATTCCTCTTCTTGTTGCTTTTGTTTAGAATAGCACGAAGAGCATAAATAATTAGTAGCCGCAGTTCCATACATGTTACATCCAGGATTAACACATTGTGAGGAAGAATATGTATCTCTAAACCCAGTAGTAAGGAACTCATTTCCTTGTTTTGCCTTTAATTCTTTTTCTTGAACAAATCGGGAGCGTGCAGAAATTAAATAATTTTTTATCATTTCTTCTGATACTCGTGTTGTTTTTCTGTGTGTAGTATAGCTGCAATTATATGTTGAGAATTAAGGCAATCCTGTTCACAGTTTATCTTTGGTGAAGGTTCGTTTAAATTTCTTTTATTTTTCAGTTCTTCAGAATTCTGTTTGAAGTTCTCAGAATCATTTTTAAATGAACCTGCTCTACGCGTAATATTTCCAAAATTCTTTAGTTTCTTGCTCATACTTTTACCAATACTGCCAAACTGTTTTGCTACTGTTTGTAGCTGACGTGCTGCTTTGCTTTTTTGTTGATAAATATTATTACTGCTTTCATTATAATTATCACATATTTCAGAAAAATACTTCTTCTCTTCAGAATAGCTATTGTTTAGATTCGATATTTCATTCTGAGATTCTGATATAATTTGTCCATATGATGGAATAGAAATTTCAATAACATCAAGATATTCACTTAGTAGTCCAACTTTATCTTTATCCAGTAATGTCAACTTTGATATTATCCATGGATCATTCTCATCATGACTCCACTGCACATCTGGTCCAGGATCAACTCCAAACTGAAGAGGTAATAATTTATGCTCTACATCACAGAGTGGTATGGCAGCTAATAAATAAAAAATGTTTTATTAAAATCATGAGTAATAAATAACTAAAAAATTATGAACAGTTCAAAATAAAAAATTTGTTATCTGATCACAAAGGTTTTATTTTTTTTTGTTTGAACTATTTGGAAGTCTAATCAATTTAATTAGTTTTTTACTTTATTGATGAGTTTTGAGTTTTTTTAAAAAGTAAGCAAATATATAGATATATTTTATTTCTACATAATTTGGTTACTGTAGCTTTTAGTTAACAATTCAAAAATGCTAGATATATCCATAGCCATTCAAGTTAAAATGATTATAAACCCAAGAAACCATAATTTTTTTTATATGTAAATTCAAAAGAAACTTGTTTCGTAACTGATTTTTTAAATAAATAAATAAATACAGCTCAAAGCAAAAAAATTCTTAATGTATCATGCATTTCATGAATCTTGGCCGAGCTGCTGCGATATGTAAAGGATGTCCCATTAACAATGTCAAATGTAAATTGCATACCGTTAGCATGGGGGTTGGTCATATCTTGTGTTTATGTGAATAATCCCTGACCTCAAGATAGAGATTCGACATGTTATTGGCAAAATGGGCCTGAATTAGGTGGTAGTGTCATAAAAGCAATTTTGTGAAAAGAGCATATGTATGCTGCCAGAATCATGGGGAATGTTTGGCAGACAGTGTCTTCCGCGTGTAAAAATGATTTAGCACTAAAATGGGACGTAATGTTACTAAAATAAAAATATCCACAGTTATTCAATAAATTGTGTGTTTTATTCTACAATTACAAATTCAGCACACTGTTTGGATATACTATAGCAACAAGGTACATTAGTATGCAAAAAATACAGATTATGTAAATTTAACAGGATACGAATATAACTCAAGTTGCCAATGTGTAATCTCTAAAAAATTCAGAGCCTTATTCAGATAACATGAAACTAGCAAGCTATATTAAAAGAAAATGTTAAAAAACCAATTCAGGAAAAGGTATGTGACTTATCAATAACTTTTTGACTTACAGAATTTGATATAATGTAAAAAATTACTTAAATCTCCATTATGGTCATATCAATTTCTCAGTATGAATTATGATTTCAATCTTTGAATAATTATAGGTTCACACACTGATTAATAATTTTTGTAATTAAAAAAATTATTTCTTTACAACATAAATTACTTCTCAAATACAAGATTCTTATAATTAAAATATTCTTACTTAGAGGTGACTGGAGCAAATTCTAAGGCTCGAAATACAACAAAACTTGGAGAGCATGTATTTCAAGATATGAAAAAGACATTAATTAAAAAAAGTTACAAAACTTTCACCAATGGTTCAGTGGTGCAATGTATCCATTGAGGAATGCAATAACTGTTCAATATGCTCTCCATTACAGGCAACAACAGATTCTATTCAAAAAATGAATTTTCAGTAGAACATAAGATATCATTTAATGTTTTCCTTCAGATCTACTAGGATATGACATCCTTTCCAAAACATCTGGTTCTTCAAATGTTGCATTACCAAAGATCTTATAGGTGTGAAAGCTAGTGATTAGTTGCCAAGATATATGAAAATTGAAACTGATAATCCATTGCTCTCTTAAATGGCTGAATGACAGAGGCAATAAAGGCATTAGCCTGCTTTTCTGGGGTTCCAGGACAAAAACATCAGATTTTTCGGGGAGGTTGTCTGTCCCAGATAAGCCAGACTCTGTCCCTCATCACTCAGCTGTCCAAATCTACAATGGTATAGATTTAAAAAAGCCCCCTTAGTGCCTTTAATAGAAAGGGTGAAAAATCCATTACTCCCATAAACTCTGTAAAGTAGTGCTTAAGAAGTATCTCTCTTAATCCAGCAATAAGTATTTAATAAACAAATATTTTCAAGCTTTTTAAAAGCTATCTGTAAGTTAGTAATCAAATTGAGTTTAGTATAGCTACCGTATTTTACGGACTATAAGACACTACAGACTATAAGACGCACTTTAATTTTTAAGCATTTTTTTTTTTTTTAAATACATATAAAATACATATAAGATGCTACGGACTATAAGACGCATCTGAATTTTGGAGGCAATTTTTCGAAGAAAAAAATGCGTCTTATAGTCCGTAAAATACGGTATATTGTGTTCAATTCGATGGCTAACTTGATGATGAGTTTTAAATACTGAAAACATTTGTTTATGAAATAATTTTTTCTGGATCAAAAAGTCGATTTTTTTTCTTTTGATAAACTTTTCTCCTTAGTTTTCAAATTTAAAACAATTGTACAATTAAAAATTTATTACATCAATCAGGAGGAGGCATTGTTTCAAATATTTATTTCTTTTGAAATTAAACCTGTATCCTTATATTTAAGCTTTTAATAAGAAACTTATTATAAGCAAGACAAGACAGCAAAATGGTGGTCATTATTAACACTAAACACATAAGATCATATATTAATAGTGTGTCAATGAAATGTATTTTGAAATAAACACATGGAGCCCAGTTAATTCAAATCGGTTGTGGAAAAAATTTGGACTTTCAGTTAAAAAGTTAAGTTTTAAAAGTTCAGCTAAAAATTAAGGTTTTGTGAATAGGATTATTGGTAACTCATAATATACTATCCATATGATATTTCCCTGGTCTTATTACATAGAATAGTTGTGTCAATGTAAACCTCTCAGTGTTGTTTAGAAACTCGAAAACATTTAACCAAGTGGCTAAATAAGATATTCAGAAATGTTTTACCAAATGACTGATCTATTCACTCCTAAGTGTTTAGTAAGTTTTTTTTTAATTGCAATATTTCATGCCTAGAATTGATCTGTTTTTTTTACTTTTTATCACAAAAAATGCCACTCTATAATTGTTATATTTTTAAAATTGTGCTGCAAAGGTTAAAATTTTTACTTAGAATCTGACTATAATTTTTTTTTTTTAAATTAATTTATCAAAAATTCATTTATTTATTAAATAAGGTAGTTGGAAAAATCCATCAGTAATCAAAAAAAAAAAAGTTTGGAAAAAAAGCAATTTGAATGGAAATTACAGTATCTAGGTCTCACACACACTGTCTGGAAGCCTCTACTCCCCACTTGCAGTCATATCACATGTTTATTTTTAGTTGTATGTGGTTCCTGCACTTTATAGAATGTTTCTGATTAGTTTATTCAACAGATGAATGTTAATTATTTTATTTAATGAAAAATTAAAATTCCAGACAGTTTATGAAAATAATATATCAAAATCTCATTTGAATTAAACAGTTCAAATGAATTCAAGTTAACCAGTTTGATTTAACACACAAATTCCTATGCTGGAAGATCAGAGGAAAAAAAATGACTTCAAGTTAACCAGGTTTCACTATACTAATTTCAAAAACAAATTATGTAATGTTTTTATAAGTCTTTCCAAACTGTAGTTTTGAAACAGGTTATAAAATTTTTATTTATCATAATTAAATAAAATGAAATCTATATAATCTTTAATATTAATTACCTTGTAACTGTGGTACTTTATCAGCAAAACTTTCCTTTTCCATACTAACTAATGCAGAAAAATGAGCAGCATCATACGTAAGACAAAGAGGAGATCGGTAACAGTCAGCAGGTGGACATTCTATAGGAAGATATATGCCACCAAATGGAATAGGAGCAAATGGTTCACCAGTGACATCTTTAAGCATTGTATCAGCAATTACAATAATAGGACGATGTAAAACATGAGCTAATGCTAAAATATGAATTTCTTCTAAACTTTCATAAACATCAGATTGTAGTCCTTCTTCATTTTCATTCAAAGAGCTCAATGTTCTGTGAAATTGAGGACCAAATTATTTTTATAGACTAATTTTTTGGCTAAATTCAATTACATTATAATACAACTTAACAGTAAAATAGACAAATATCAAATATTTTCAATTGAATTAAAAAATTAAATTATTATATAAAATATATCAATATTTATAATTATCACATTAAGTTTATGTAATTGATACTTTGTGTGTCACTAATAATTTTTAGCTAAAAAATTGTAAAAATCTGAAAGAGAAAAAATGGCAAAGCGTTTTATCTAGATACTAATGTATTATAAATATTACTAATATAAACCATCATAAAACAAAAAATATTAAAATGTAAAAAATCATGTACAATAACAACACAGGACACAAGCATAGATTATGGAAATAATAAACTTAAAATGAAATAATTACTCTCTATTAAAATAGAGTAAAAGTGAGTATTTTATTCTTTCTTCTCTTTAATGCAATCATATATTTTCATTATTTATTTACTGTCTAGTAGTGATAGTAAAATAGTAGACAATATTAGAATTAATCAACTATTTTATTAATTTTTCTTCAAATGGAAAAGAAAATTAAAATATTTAAAATTTAAATACTTAAAGTTTGCTTAATACAATTATTGCTTACATTCATTACACACACTGAAAAGCACACATAATTTGTTATGTGCCTACAGATAATAAATCAATGTTTTATTTTGATTAAACTTTGTTTTAATTTTAAATGCTTAATTACATTATCAGTTTATGAAATAATAATTATATTTCATAAACTGATTCTTATACTTGGCACTTTATATGCTATAACAATGATGAATAATTAAGACAGTTGACTTGGACATTGGAAACTGAAAATTAATAGGACAGATTTTTTGATAAAAAGCTGTAGTTTTATGAAATATTTATTTTTAATTGCTTTAATAACAGAAATAACAAAACAACTGAATATTAAATACAGTAATTAGTTCATAATTTTATAATTAAAAACAAATCATTTCCATTTAAATCCAAGCATATAAGTTACTTTTAAATTTGTAAAGTTTCACACATAACCAGCCTCTGGATTCAATTTGCAGCTAGTCAGATTATTATATCCAGTAACTTTAATTGTTGTTCTATCAACTCTAACATCAAAAAACAAGCATTGATTCTTTCCTTAATCTACTGTAGAAATATGCATCTCCACAAACATTCCTGCAGTGATTACAGAAATTTCTTCAAGACAATGTATCTCAATAAAGTCTGTGTTTTGTTTATTTATTTACTTTTAAACATATCAAAAACAAAATATAGCGAAATTACTGGGAAAAAATTGGATTTTGCCATTTAATGATACGACCATTCATTTTTTGTAAAGTTTGCTTAATGCAAATCTTGGTAATAAAACATACCAATTTTTAAGTTCCTTCAACTTTGTACTAATGGGGTTTCTGACTGTATTTCTAATTAAAACTTATACACTTGTAAAAACATTTTATTTAAAGTATTACAAAATTACTTTTTAAGTGTTCCAAATTACTTAATGTTTCAATTTAAACAATTTGAAAATTTTAATTAAAAAATGAAAATCTTACCCTCTTCTACTAAATAAATCACGATGGATTTTTGTTAAAGTTTTAGACCTAGGCTCAGTAGATGCCATTTTTATTAAATTCTTCCATTCTTGCTGCCATTCATTTTCACAATATATAAGACCAGCCTAAGTTATAAACATTAAAATAAGTTATACACTGTAAGAATTACAAATTTAATTTTTATGTGTACATGTGCAAGTGGGGTGCAAAGCCAAAAGCAAAAGCATTTCAACCTATAATTTAATGTGAAAAATAAACTTAATACCTAAACTTAAGAATTATAAACCTAAACTTAATGATAAACATTTATTTTAAAATTCATTTAAGTGGAAAATTGTTAATGTCTCAGTAGATTTCAGTTTGATTTATAGTAGTAATATTAATAGTAATTATCAAAACTTAAAAGTTTAATACAATAGACCCTCAATTTAACAGATGAATTTGAGAGAAGGGGTATCTGCTATTGCTGAAAGTCAATTAAATCAAATGTGTTTTGAAAGCATATATTAATAATGAACTTAAAATGTGCAAGATGTGTTAATATGTTATTATAATATATAAGTATGAATAAAATAATATAATAATTTACAGTGAATAATTTATACTAATTAACTTATTGATCCAACCTTTTAGCATACTACTTGTGAATAAAACATGTTTTAAATTTTTTCTATAGGACATAGTTTTTGTTCATTAAATCCAGATCTGTTAAATTAAGGGTGTACTGTACTTATTACAACTGGATAATTTAATTAACAGTTTATATATGCATGTCAAAAACAAAGTTTTAAGTTAAATTAAGTAATTAGTTTTACTTTTGCATTTTCATTTTATTCAAAGCAATATATTATCTTAAAAACTTATTTTATATTTACTTCTTTATTTTGTAAAGATGTTTGCCATCGCCATCTGCGATAAAATGCCTCGGTATATGAGCTATTTGCTAACAATGAATAAAGCGCTTTTCGTAAAGTTAGTAATCTGTCATGAAAACCCCACATACCTAAAAAAATAAAAATACTTAAGTTATTCAAATTTAAACTAAATTTAGAGTATTTAAAATATAAAATAAATAAATAAAACATAATCCTATTGAGCATCTCAAATGTTAAAAAAAAACAATAAATAAATTTTATTTCTATAATAATAATATTCACAATAAAATGTCTTTTACTGTTATAAAATACAATACAGGTATCTCTCATAGAACACAATTTTGATCTAACAGTTTTGGAAATCCTCCGTACAAAAGTTCACATGTTTTAAGTGTAAACTTCGTTATTTGGTATCTTTTTTTATTCAAGCAAGCATATATTTTGTTTCAAATTTGACCATGGATTTTAGAATATTGAAATTTTCAAATTATTTTGTGCTTTGCGTCAGATTTACTTTAATGAAAACTGACAGGACAAGAAAGAAAAAAATTGCACTAACTTTCCTATCAACCAGGTGTTGTTGTCATTGCTTTCAGACTTTAGCCCTTAAGACTGTCACTATTACAGATTAATCTTCATATTTAGTAAAGTTTATTTAAACATTTTTAGGTAAGTGTTATTAAAGTTTTTTTTTAACTGTAGGTAAGCAATCATTTGTAAAATGACAAACAAAATACAGCGGTATCTCGGTACTTGAACAATTCGGTATTCAAACACAAATTCTGAAAAAAAGTCGCTCGGTACTTGACTAAACAAATGCGACCCACTAGAAGAATTTTCAATTAATAACATATTTTTATTTTGTCATTCTTAAAAACTTTTCACGATAAAAATAAAAAATATGAAAATGTTGCTGATACTTCTGATCGAGATCAACAAAAGAACTGAGATGACAATGATACTTTGTAAAAAGAAAATGCCCTCGTTTAACTAAAATTAATATTAGCATGTAATACAGAACTGTACATTTAATTGTAAGTTTTAGTTAATTATTGATTGGAAATAAAAGAATAGTATACTTTTGCTAACTTCTGGAATGTAACCCCATGTTTTGCATCAGTTCTTTGTTTCATATAGCCGGATTCGCATAACACAACACTTTTTCAGAACGTGACTACCTTGTTATATGAGGGATACCTGTATCATATTAGTATATTAATTGAAAATTTTATTTTTATTTATATCAAATGAATTTTTTTCCATATTCAACAAATAAATATACAAAATACAGTCAAACCCCTCTATAGTGATATTTAGTAGAACAAGAAAAAATACTGTCGTAGAGAGATTTATTGTTAAGTGAGTCTTAAAAAGTATCTCCTTCCTCATTTAATATTACAGAAATAGCCCAGTCTCCTCTAATACAAGATTTAAATAATTTATTGCATATTGTTTCTACAGTATATGCTACACATCAAAATCATTCAGAACCTGAATCTTCCTAGGCAAAATGAAGTAAATGAAAGTAAAACTAAACTAATTTTGAAATATAATTTCTTAATGAAAATGCCTTTTGTAATTATTTTAATAAATGGAATTTGTAACGTTAAGACATCTGTGTACACTTTTTAAGATAACTTCATTATGTTAAAGGAGTTTAACATAATGGTTCCATAAATTATATGGGAACTATTTTAAGTGTTGCAAATTATACTAATTCTAAAAGTGAGGTTTCTTAAAATTTATTACTTTTACCTAGTAAGATCAAATTCTGGCAGATTTTGGTTTTTGACTAACATATACGTTAACTATAATTTATAATTTCTTGAAAAAACTAGAAATAACAGATTTGAAGGAAAAAACTAAATTGCTCTAAAAAAAGTTGAAAAAGATTTCCTTTGTCATTTAGTATTAAATGTTGTCAAAATAAATTTTGCTGAAAAGTTAATGTTTCAGGTAAACAAAGTAAAAAATAAATAAATAATATTAAAATGCTAAACAAAAAGTTTAGATGCTAAAATACCAAAAACATGCTAAATTTGGCAACTCTGCTCTCATTTGTACCGATAACTACCAACTGCACCTAATGTTCGTAATAGAATTGCTGTGTGTAAAAGGTGTACATTCTAATTCAAAAAAAATGTGCAATAAATTAGTATCAGTTAAAATATAATTTACTGCATTATCATCATTGTATAGAAAGGAAAATCCTGTGTTTTACAACAAGTACAGTATAAAAAAACATGTATCACTAAACAAAAATTTATTGCAGTACAGAAATTTTTTATTAAGCTAAGATAAATTCATAAATAACTATATTTCATAACATTATGAAAAGATTAATCATTTTATTGATAACCACTGTATCAAGATTTGACTGTATTTAATTAAAATTGAATAATTCCATTAATGAAATTATGTGGTATATATACAAATATATTTCAAAATTTTTAATAAAGCAATATTTACAACAATTAAATTTTACGTAAATAATAAATACTGTTTTATTAAAAACCTAGGCCAATTCCATATGTTAATAACAACTTTAATAATTAAACCTTTATTGTTATAAGTCATTTAATAAAAACACTGTTCAATTAATTTTAATTAACTTTAGCAGAATATGCTGCATTATTTTCAAACTCTATACTATAAAGAATTTAAGAACTTAAAAACTTAATTTAAATTCATAGTAAAACCTATCTAAGAGAGAAGCTGAATAAAATGGAAACCTGACTAAACAGAAAATTTAGAATGGAGGATATTTCTTTGTATCTGACTATTAATTTTTCTTCTTATAAGAAAAATTAATATAAGAAGCGATAAGAAAATATGATATATGTCTTAATAAAATAAAATGTTTGTTGATTTTATATTAAGTGATGTATAAGGAATATAATTCAACAGTTCATTTTTATATGTATTAATAACTTTGTTCATAATATAGCTTTAATAATTTAGAAAATCCTAGAATCACGACATTTTGACTCAAAGTTAGGAGTATTCAAATCAACATATCTCAACTTAATATTTGTCTATGATCGAAAGAATGGTATCATTTTATTCAGGAGTGTATACGGAATTTAGAAAACCTATATATATTACACTCTGTACATAAATTATTTTTTAAACTGTCATAACGTTTGAAAAAATTGATATTTTTCATAGCTGTGGGAGATGTTTCTGAATTATTAAAATATAATATATTTCTAGAATAGAATGTTTGTTGGTTTTATATTAAGTGATGTATATGGAATATAATTCAACAGTTCGACCAGTTCCTATATTGTTTTACCAAACAATATAGGAACTGGTACACATTATTGAAAATAGAGTAATTATAACAGTTGATAATTTCATTTCTGAGGATAGTTATCTACTGAATCATTCCATTCTAAATTGTGCTATGAATTTGAATGTTTATAAACTTGTTTCAATTTTATCCATTAAAAATTATTATTTAAGTAATCAGATTATAATTATGCTGAATATATGATGATTAACTATAAAATTAATGGCAATTATTATTGATTTATAAATAACAAATTAGACATTTTCATAAATAACACTTTAATCCAAGTTATAGTCCAAAATTAATCCAGCATTTAATGATTTGATTATTATGAAAAGTTCAGGCTTAATTGTTTATATATAAATTTGGTTAATGTGAGCCTAGGTATACAAAATGGCGGCTCTTCCGGTCGCCATCTTGTTTGCACACGCAAATGTGCAAACAAGATGGCGACCGTCGACAATAACCTAAACGCGCCTATATTTAAACTTTTTTAAAACTAAAACATTTTTAAAACATAAATTTGCTGCTTACTTTTTCCCCTGCTTTTGGTTACTTTTCCTATTCTTGGACCAGAAACGAAAAATAAAAAAGTCATCATACTACCCATAAATTCAATTGATGCATGGACGAAGTGAATTACGAGATTCTATAATCAGTGGTTCAAACAAAATTTCCCTGTATTGTACATAAATTTTACTCCTCTTAAGAATTGCAGTCTTATGATTCACATCTCTCGCCTTTTCATCTACGATAGGCAGCGTCTCCACAGAGGGTGGCACCTGCGATCCACGGCCACCTAGCCTTCCATGTGTCGTTCACGTTGTCTTTCAGGTCGGAAATCGCTATTACATATCCTTGGTTATGACAAATTTAACACGTTTAACTCACATTTGCACACTTTTAAACACATTTAACACATTTACACACTTTAAATGCACACTTGAACCACATATAAACCCTTTACAAAATTTTTACCTCACTTACAGAATGTTAACACACCTTTTACGCTTTTATAACATTAACATGTTAATTACCATTGACAAACTTTCCTCCTCGATAACTTTAGACTTTGAGTAAATTGTACAAACTTTAAAAAAACACAGACACTTTTAAAAAAATTAACAGCGTGCATAATCCGTCTACATCGTAACCAAATTTCGAAATTCACATTATTCCTCATGTTTCCTGAACGGAATTTTTTTATGGATATTTGCATACAAAGGGATAATTACTATCAGCGCCATCTACATTTTTTTTCTAAAAACACTTACCATCGACGTTACCGGAAGCGCTGCCATTTTGTATACCTAGGCTCACATTAACCATAAATTTACATATTTACAGTTTTTAAATTTTATGTATGAAAAAATTTTAATAAAAAATAATTTATAGTAAGACAAAATAAAATGTTATTTAAAATAATGTAAAGCAAATTAATAGTAAAAAGCATTTTCAAAAATAGGAACACAGTAGTTAAATTAATCATTTGTTATTTTGTTCTATAGGATCAAAAATTAAACTATCAAGTCTCATAGCCCATAAAATATTTTATTTTTAGTTTCCCAGCTATGTTATATATAACAGAGGTAGTATGGACATAGTAACAAAAGAAAGTATGGTGATTGGTCAAAAATGACAACCCAAGATTTTCACATTTTGGACCCAGAAACTTGAAATGTTGAGAAATGCAAAAAGCTTTGGGGTTTTTTCTTGTATTTACTGTACATATGTTAGTGTGTGTGGGCATGATTTTACTCACCCTGTTTGAAGCTTAATAACCCCTGTGCTTTTTGTCAAAAATTCCTGAAATTTTGCAGGGAGGTTTGTGTATTAGGGAGATTGGTGCTATTAAATTTCGGAGATTAAAGATCGAGGGGGGGTCGTGTGTCATATCTCGAGTAGGGATGGACTTAATGACAATTTTACTCATTATTAGCATTTACAAGTTTTTATAAAAACCATTCCTACCCTCAAAAGTATGCTTTTTGCCATTTTATAATAGTTAAAAATATAAAATTGTTAAAATATGATAACAGATGGAATCAACAAATGTTGCTGGGAAAGTTAAGCAACTTGTTACTGAAATTTTTAAATTTCAAATTAGTTTGATAGAATATTGTGCTGTTTCAATTTTTGTAAAAAATCTGCTTCTGCTCAAACATATTTCATGTCAAACAGTGAGTCAGTAGTGTCTATGTATATAATGGTGTTATGTGTTTATTTGTTTAGTCTATTGTGTTTTCATTGATTCTTATTAAAATTAATAGATTGTAAAATTTATTATAAATATTCATTTATTAAAATATAATGACATGATAAATATTAATACCAAGTGAAGCAGCGTGCAGTAAGCAATTTCCATCTCCAGTTGTTGCAAGAGGCCATAATCTTTGGCAAATTCCAATGTCAGCCCACCAATTAAGTCTTCCTGAAAATAATTGCATTTAAATTAAAATTTTTATGAGTATTAATTACATAAATAATTTATTATATTCAGAACTGAGAATTTAGAAACAAAAATTTAGTTTAATCAGGGAAAACTTGAGAACAAAATTACAACTTTGAATACAATGTATAGAGGACAGGTTTGGTGACTTACAAACAATATAAATTGAAAACAAGTACTCATTGTAATCTATAATACACAAATCAACAACAAGCATTTTTTAATTATTACTGGTCAGACTTTCATTTTTAATAGATTGCTTTAATTATAAAATTACTCTGAATTACTCTGGGATACGTTCACTTAAATAATGATGTTTTTCAATGGTATTCAGAACAAAACTGTCTGATCTAAAATGAGACTTGTACATTGAGAAGAAGTATACTCTACATCAGTACAAACCAAAGACAAGATACTTTATATAATTTAACATGTGAGAGTTCATGCATCTATTTTATGATTTCACTTTCCAGATGTAAATTTTTTCAAATTTTGTGAACTCCTTTAGAAATTCCTTCATAGCAGGATGATCCACGTTGGCCAATGAGATATTGCACCTCAGAAATGTTTTGTCAGATGCCAATAAAAATGTTTCTTTTCTGTAATGCCTTCATTGATTGTTTTTGTTACTTCAAAGGAATGTGCACATGCTATACAATATGCTGTAATAGTGGAAATGACTTGTATCTACATGAATACAATATAATTCTTAGTCATTGAGTTTTTGCTTCAAGCTAAGAAGGTCCATCTTCAGGCAGATAAAAACTCTTATTAGACTAAAGACTAAAAGGCTTTTAGATGCACAAGTATTTTCAAAAATATGCAGTACATGACATTAAGTGTGAGAAGCAATCACTTGTGCTTGGAACATTATAGAAGTAACTAATCATATCAATTTGTATTTCAAAATGTCTATTTTCATATTATATAAATTAGTTTTGGTTAAATAATTTGTTTATAATCCATAATTTTTGACCTTATATTTAATTTTATATTCTAAATCAATAAAAAATTTATAAATTAAAAATTATACTTAGTGTATGTCTTGGAATGCGCACACACTGGAATCAATCAGATATAATCAAAATGGCACAAAAACATTAAGTTGAGGATAAACTGTTTTACATGAGAAACAAGGGAAATTTGGGGACAAATTGGCTATTTTAAGGAAAATTGGAACAAATGGGAATGTTTTCAAAACACCAGACTTGATTATAATAATTTTAATTTATATTCCTATCTGCTTGTCTCATAGAGTATAAAACTATATATAATACAGTTTACTTCAATAATATAAATCAGCTTTTTAAAAAATAAAAATAAAAAAACAAACAAAAAGTCACTATGTTACTCTGAAGTTTAAGTTAAACAATTAATCAAAGAATAAAAATAAACAGCTTGAATTAAATACTTTGTTCTCTTTGACAGAATAACAAAATTAAACATGGCATAGTGAAAAGATACTAACTCAAGAATAATACAATGTTTCTTTTCTTTTTAAAGACAACAGATTATATTGATAAAGTAAACTGTATCATTCAAAACAAAGAACAACAAATGCAATGTTACTAAATTTACTTACAGTAACATGTACTGACTATTGTTATTACAAACAATAGCCTGAATCCAACAACAGCTTACACTTAAATATTCAGCTCTCAACAAAACATTTTTAATAAATTCATAATTAGATAAATTTTATTTATGCATATTAGTTTAATCTTTATAATAAAGGTTTTAATTCCAAATATTTGAAAATATTGTATGCAAAGAAATGAGATACAATATTTAATTAAAAATAGTTAAAATATTAAAATAGATATAAACATATCAAATTTGTACTATTATTAATTTAAATGTACAATTATGACATATTTCAGTTAACTATTCAAAAAAAAAAAAAAACATCTAGAAGAACATTTGAATTGTCTTAAATAATCACAAAAGTTAATAAAAATCTTTATATTTCATAACAATGTCACCTCTCAATTAATGATTTATATTCAGAAGCTCTACAGATATATTTTATTTGTCTCGAAAATCTAATAAGATAATACAGGTAAAATTTTTATTTAAACATATAATGAAATATAACATTCTTATAATCAAATAATCAAGCAAGCTATAGAAAATTTTAAAAACTTGCACAATAGCATTATGCTGTATAAGAATTTTAAAATGATCTTTTTAAATAAATTAATTATTTTTAAGACACCAAAATTGTGTGTTTAAAACAACTCTAACTACAGTCATTTCATTTTAAACATTTTCTGATTTTGTTACAATTTTAAAATAAATAACAGTTTAATTTATTATTGGATATTTTTTGAAATTAGAGTACAATAAAACTTCTTTAATTCAAACATCTGTAACTACAATATTTCTTTAACTCAAAGAAAATGAAGCACTTGGCAGGTCTCAATGGAATAGCACAGTCATTTAATGTTTCCAACTTAAATTGTCTTAACCTCAAATTTCTTCCAAGTCAAAGGTTTTCATGGTCCTCTGACACAGATTTACATTACTTTCAACTTCCCCAACTTGAATTTTAATATTTATTCCATCCAAAGTGATCCAAATTATCAGATTTCTGCAAAATTTTCAGAGTTAGTTGTATCTATTGCCCAACACCCATTTGTATAATGTTCCAGTCCAAAGCAACAGTACCTGCCACTTTATCTCAACAAGATGTACTGTACATACATGTGAAGGTGTTTGATTCCATTAGTTACAATGAATACATTGAACATTCTGCTGAAAGCTGTTTAAAACAAAAAACTATCAAAGATTCTTTATATAATGCAAGAGAGATAAACACACAAAAATATTCAGAATCAATATTTTTCACTCTATTGCTCTCTAATTCAAATCATCTGTAACTCAAAGTTTTATCCTGCTCCTTGGTGCTTTGAGTTAGAGGAGAATAACTGCATATAGAGTGTATAATTTATTGGATGAGTAAACACATGAAATATTAGTGTATTTCATGTCTTTATATATTAAATAAATAATTTTCTTATTAAAGTTATAAATGTTCTTGTTTTCAAATCAACAACTTACTGTTAATTAGGGAATATAATATCTGTAGAAGTTTTAGTAATTAGTTAATAATAATCAATCAGCAAATCTCTAAATACATTAGCCAATAAAAAATCTGGCTACCTAAATCAATTGATCTATTAGATAAGTCTCTCTTGAAAGTTTTAATTGATCAGAACAAATCAGGAAAATTATTTGTGAACTTCATTATACTTGTTAATTCTGCTTTTTGCAATTCAAAAAACTATATGTAGAAATAAGCTTATATAAATTAGTCATAACACTCTCCAAAGTGATTATGAAACTGTAATATGAGGAAATTTCAATGTAATGCAACTTCCAGAAATTTTATTTTGATATAATAAATATATTTAAGCAGTAAAATATACATGTAAATTCATTCTATTATTAAATGAAACTATGTAGTAGTATGTTTAATACATATTCATTTAATTATAAATAAGAAAATTATTTTCTATCTGAAAAATATAAAATGTTTAGTTTTTTTTAACAAGAATATCAAAAATTAATACTTGAGATTGTAAGGTAACCGCTTATACCATTATCAAAACACGAATCTCACAAAATCATCTTAGTAACCTCAAAATTTTTTAGCACATTTTACTAATTTCAATGATGAAAATGAATATAATTGATTTATCAATAATTATTTTTTCAGAACAAAAAATTATCTTACCTGCTTGTTCCAAAGAAACAAGCGTAGAGGTTTCAATTAAATCATGTTCTAAAAAATCTCTAAAATCGTCGGGATAAATTGAAAGATCAGGAAGAGTAAAAGTAAAATCAGGTGTTTCTAATCTGATATGGGTACGTCTTGTGCTCACTGTACCAGCTGATCTAAAATCCTGAGCAAATTCATTTCTTGCTTTAGTGACTAAAGTTAAGTTGTCTGTTGCACTAGATATTCCACGAGTCAATTTCTTAGCTGAAAATAAATTTATTTTTATCAATCTTTTGTATAAATTTTTATCTATAAAATATAAAATCAAATGTCTATTTTACAGCCATAATTTATAAATCACTGGTTACAAAACCAGAAGATACTTTCTATTTAAAAGTTGTCATATTGAAATGTAATTCAAATCTTCACTACAGATAATATTCATACTACTTAAATGCTCGAACATAAATTCTTACTTACTTGGACCATCTTCAATATCAATTGCTTCTACTTTTTTTAACTGAGGTCTCTGAACTGACAAAGGATATGTGTTTCTTGTTTCATATGATGATGATAATGTACTTAATGGAAGAGGATTATCCAAATTATTATAATTTAATGAAGGTGGTGATGATGGTACGATTCCTTTTAAAACATAATAAGCAGATAATGCTGATTGTAAATCCCATTTATGACCTAAAAATAAAGTACTTTTATACTTACATTCAATAAAACAATAATAAATTTACTACCTTAATAAAAAGAAGATAACAATAAAAAAATAGTTTGACATTTATAATAACATTATTATATTTCCAGGAATCCATCAGCCCAGCCTTTTCCAAATTAAAGTTTCTTTTAATAAAACAATTATAAATTTTCATAAATTTTATCTACATTATTATTTTGTTACAGTAAAAAAAATTTTTTTTTAAAATTATTTAATTCCAAGAATACAAAATTCTATTGTTTTTGAAACTGAATAAAAATTACAAATATTCAAAAAATTTATTTTTAAATGTATTCAATTAATGTTTTCTCATGTTAAAATAAATTATTACCAATAAAACAATCTAAGTTGATTTTTTTTTTCTACCTTTTCCTATTTATCTTCATTTATATCTTGAACTGTTATTATACTCTGATATAGTAACAAGTGAGAACTAGGTTAATACTAATATCAAAAATTGATCAGTATAATATTAATTTAACAAAAACTTAATAAAAGCAAGCATTTTTTTACTAATTTGAGTCATAATCTTCAGGTTGAAAAGTACTTTGAAATACAGAACACAGAGTTCAAAAAAACCAAACATAGTATGATATAATTGGTTGCCTCTGACACATGATCAATGATGTCAAACTAGGTTTACAAAAGATATCCGTGCATGGAAATCTTTTAAGTTGGATTAAATCAAAGTGGGGATGTATAATGAAATCTTGGTTGTAGGCTACCTCAATGTTATTTTTACTAGTAAGAACTCAGGACGGTGGAGTATGGACCCTTTTGAATAGGATATATCGCATGCCGGCAAGAAAAGTGACAACTCAAAAATGCAGTATTTGAGAAAAATCTACTCAAAGAATACTATAAAACTTATAGTATAAGCTGCTTTTAAATTTCAGGCAAGTATTTATGGCAGTAAATTCTATTATATTCTATAGTATAGTAATTATGGATCTGTAGCTCTGCTCTTGTCAAATGTGAGGTGTTATCAGTTAAATATATATGAGGTCTTTGAGTTATGTCACTTTTCTTGCTTTTCTAATAACTTTGTTATTTTGCAAGATAGAGATGTGATACTTGTTGTGAACGTTGGGGCACTTCATATGTATTTTTCAATGACATAACCTCAAAATTGCCATTTTTTGAGTTGTGTCACCTTTCTTGCTGGCATGCGATATATGCTCCTTAATCTGTTTCTTCAATGATTTTTAGTGGCTTCAATGCATACTAGGTTTTTGTTAAACAATTTGACCTTGAGATGGATGGAACACACCCCTGGAAATAAATTGTAACTTATTGGATCTTTTGAGTTCCTTAATAATGAATAAACATACAATTCCATTTGTATGCCAGATTGCTAAATGCAATAATATTAATCTGCTTGTAAAGATTGAATAGGTGATGGTTAAAACAGACCACTTTTATATTTTGGACATTCAGATTTATTGTCGTCAATGGAGTGGATTTGGAAATGTCAAATAGCGATTTTATGAGGTTTGGATGATATCTGTGATCCTCCAAGATTCCAAACTCTGATTGTTTCCAAATTCAGTCCACTGACAATGATAATTCCAAATGCCCAAAGTATAAAGTGGTCCAGGTTAACCATCTTTAAAACCTATCCAATCTTTTCAAACAGAACCCTACTATTTATTCATTATTAAGGAACTCGTAAGATCCAATAAATTAAAATTCAATTCAGATTGTCTATTCCATCCCCCTTAAGGACAAATGGTTTTACAAAAAACTAGTATACATCAGAGCCACTAAAAGATCATTGTAGAAATGGATTAAGGAGCATATATATTCTATTAAGAGACCTAGCTTCTACCAACCTGAGTTCTTGCAGGAGTGAAGATGACATTGATGTAGCCTATAACCAAGATATCATTATACATCCCAGCTTTGATTGGTCCAACTTAAAACACCTAGAGAGGTTGGAAATTTTCAAAGCATCTTTTACAGACACAGTAATTAATTACAAGGAGACAGAAACAATAAATTAACAATTAAGAACTGTGTGTGTGTAAAGAAAAGGGAAAATTAAATCTTCCTAAAATAACAATTAATGACATGTTTGGTCCAATAATGCAGTAATTAACATTGTAAAAAATGTGAAAAATGTCACAAAGTAACCTCAGTTCACTGATAAAAAAAATTACATCACAAATAATAAACTGAATTCAAAAAATTACATATGTAACAACCAAACCCATACTCAGCAGAAAGAATAATTCATCACTAAACACCTTTGGCTGTTGAGAAACATTTATTTGCTATACACATAGCAACTAACAAGTCATATACATAACTTGTTAGTATGCATCACATTAATATTTGGTTAGTCAGGCATCAGTATTTTGAATCATCAAGAATATTTTATTGTCAGTAAATTAAATTCTTAATTTACTCTAGTATTTAGTATACATTAAAATTGATAATAAAAGAAATAAATAAAAAAGCAGTAATTTTTAATGTGGTCTTAAAATATGATATTTTTAGGAATTAAAACTTTAAAATAAATATAAAATTAATAATTATAATAATAATAATAAGCTATAACTCTGGCAGACAGTAACAACATACTTTAAACACTGAACACCTGGACATAGCTCAATACACAAATAATATACACAATATTAAGTAGCCATTAGCCTAAAAAGCTCTTGATGGCAGGCATACCTACACCTAGTTCAGGACTATGCTGTCAAAACTGCATCAAACTACTGGCTGACTAGGAGCTGCCTGTTTGGAGAGACTGAGAGGTTTATGGCTGCCATTCAAGATCAGGTCATAAACACTAAAAACTATAAAAAATACATCCTGAAGGAAAGAAACATCACTAACAAATGACTCTTGCAGAAAATGCCACATTCTGCCAGAAACAATACAACATATAACTTCTGTTTGCAAGCTCTTAGCATAAACAGACTATTTACATAGGCATTAAAACAGTACACCTCTAAACCTTAAAAGTACAATTCCAGAATAGTTTAATGCAGATAAAACACAAACGTTTTCGATCTACATAGATCATCTTCAGGTTAAAGCGTTCTCAAATGGAATGCAGAAAATGGAACATCCTTAAGATTATTTGAAAAAACATAAACAAGAATTTAAAAAAATTTTTTAAATAATTTTTTTAAATTGACTGTTCCTGTTGGTATAAAGGTTGCCAGGCATAAGATAATTGTTGTTCATCTTTGAAGTCGATGCAACAGCCCCTCTTTTCAGAAGCTCTCAAGATTGAGTATCTCGAGAGCTTCTAGTGTCCTGATTTGGTCATCATGCTTAGATTGCCGTATAATGAAAGCTTTGCCTAGATAAGCTTGAACTTCGTTGTCTGTGGCATACCTGGCTAGAGCGGTATTGTATTTTCTTTTATCAATATCATATTTGTGTTCCACAAGCCTTATTTTGAATGATCATGTGGTGGTACTGATGTATTCAAGATCACATTCGAAACTATTGTCTCTCAATGGAATCCTATAAACTCCTGGTATTCTAAGCATGTCGGTGTTGTCCTCTCCATTTCTGAGGATATTATAGATAGTGGGAACACGTTTATACATTAATCTATCACCTTTCTGACAGGCAATTTTTTTATATAAGCTTCTCATGTTGTGGTTATAATCTATAATGATGCGGGTGTTGTGAGTGTTCCCAATCTGTGATATACTGGTATTGTTAGTGGGTGTAGAACGAGTGCCCCTGTTGGAATAAGCATTAACTAAATTATGGATAAGGTGTTTTTGGTAACAATGTTTTATAGCTATATCCTCCAGATGTTTAAGCTCTTTTAACTCTTTAAGCACTGAAAATGTTTTCTATTCATGTACTAAAGACTAAATTGTTTTTACCCCTCAGACTACGCAGGGAACTTGTATACTAAAACCTGTCAAATCACTTTTCCATTGACCAATTTTCCATTTTGTTTTGAATGAATAAGGCTATTTTAAGCCGATTTTGTTTTTAAAGAGTTAATGGAACAAGAATTAAAATAGGCAAAAACAAAAATAAATAAATAATGAAAATCCTACTTCGGGCATATAACAAACATCACAAAGCTCGATGCGTATATAGAAATATCGCCAAATATTTGCCTAAATAATCCGGCTATAACCCGATTATTTAGACAATCATTTAGTGATGTTTCTATATGTTACTATTATGGCAAGTGAGGTTCCCAATCACAACCTTAAAACAAATCACAGCCAGTACATTTAAAAGCTTAAAAATATTTACACTATCATTTAGGTATACAACAGCATCAGGCCTTAAAAAAACCATGAAAATAATAATAATAAATACAAAAAAATCCTTAAGAGTAAAAGACAAATCACAAAAAAATAAACACCATTATTATTGAAAAGTGCCATATTAGTAAAATGCTGTAAAGCAAGGTATGCCTGTAAAATGACTATCAATAAAAGAAAGTTGAAATTTTTTAATTCAACAATTTCAAAATCTATTGATTTTATCAGAAGTCATATGTTTGTAAAAAGTATCAAACTGCTGTAAATCCATATTAATAAATATCAAATAATAAATTATTATACATAAATGTGGTACTATAAAAATATTACACTTGTAATTAATAATTTATTTTAATAACTAATTTTTTACCTTCTAAAAGATCTCTTGCTAATCCAGGTTCAGCTGAAGTACGAGCAATAAATTCAGACAATATAGTTTCCATTCTTCATTATTAAAATTACCTGAAATTAATATATGATAAAGACTAAATTTATGATACAAATCTAAATACAATAAAATTCAATTAAATCTCTTGCAATTCTAAAGATTTTGGATAGGAAAAGATACATTGAATTAATACATTATTACTGTTGAAGAATCAAATTACTTGATATTAATCAGTTATTCTGCATGTATTTCCAACAGAAAACATAAGGTAATACTTATTGATATTGACAAATTTACATTCTCATTAAAAAACAGATGAAACACCTTTCTTGTTGAATTATGAAATATTCAATATTATGATTCACAGATTTATCAACAATGAATCTGCTAAAATTATTCAAAGAAATCAAAACAAAATTAATGAGTATAGTAGATTCCTGATTATCCAAGATAATGTGGATTGAAGCTACCTTGGGTACTTTAGCAAATAATAAACTTAGATAACATTGAACATTTGGTAAATTAAATAAATAAATATATATTGAATTTGGATTCATTAACATCTCTGATTTTCTCTATTTTTATGTCAAACATAATCTTAATACATTGAAAATATTTTATTGTATAATTAGAAAGTTTTATTTTATTACAATTGTGTTTATTAAAACAAATGTAAACCTATAATTATAATTAAAATTTTATTAAGCATTTTTAACATTTGTATTGACATGAGAAGTCAGAATAAAAATAAATTCTTTTAAAAGTTCTATAACTCTAAGTATCATGCATTGTTTGGCCAACATTAAAAATCAAATACAAAAGTCATGGACTGTTTTACATAGTATTCTTTAAAAATATATATTAGACCATAATTAAATTTACTCTCTTTTTGCAATTTGCTCTTGCATTTGTTCATGTAAAATATAACACTCTAAAAACCATCAAACTGGCAGTTTAAGGTCGTCATAAAATTCTTCTAAATAATGAAATAACTCCATGTTACACAATCACACCAACAAACAAACCATTATTTATGAAATTAAAACACATGTGAATGCAATATTAGATATATAGAAATTAAATCAAGACAGAATGTAATTTTTAAAAATTGTTTTTAGTACAAAAATATAAATGAACAATAGAAAATAAATATAGTTGAGCAAAGTTTTCAAACAAACTACTTTAAGTATTCAATATAGAATGTTTTGTATAGGTTACTGAGATTAGGAAGGTAAGGCTTTCAATTGAGTAAAATAAAAAAGGTTGGTTCCTTACATAATTACAGCAAAAATAAACCATTATCATGAAACTTTTTCTTAAAAAAAAATTTCAACATTTATGAAATGTTTTTGTTTTACAATAAATAAACAAAAAATTAACATTAAAAACCTTAAATCCTGTAAAAATAGAACATTTATTATTGTGTGAGGACCTGGGCTAGCATTTTTGTAATTTAGAGAATTTAATATTTGTTCAAAGAGAAAAAAAGCTATTTAAGCCCAAGATCACAAATATCACAGAGAAAGTACATGAGATTTTCTCTTTGACAACATTTCCTTCATAAATGACATATCATCCAGCAAAAACCTACTCATCAAAGAAACTTTTGCCAAAAATCAGAGATTGGACTAGCAGCCTGAATGGAGAGGGGTGAGAACCAAATAAAAGGAAAAGTGAGGGTTTGCCTGTCTACCTTTTCAGTGTGATTATCTGTCGCAGTACTCTGCCATCGCTGATCTTCTCAGGTTCTAGTCATTTCCACCGGACCTTAGCCACTCTGGATTACATAACAATTTGACTTGAACCAGTTATGACCAATTCTGGATATTAATATCACAGATTATTACCTAGACTTAAGATTCTCAGTAGCAGTGAAAGACTCTCCTCCCACTCTCCAGAAAACCCAAGCTAGCCAGTGATCACAACTTCAAAGGTATTTATCATCATGCATGAAATTGTAAACTGTAAACTTAACTCACTCCATTTGTTATAACATTAAATTGGAAAACAAATGTTTGTTGAATTGTTATCTACATTGTAGAGTGAATTACTTCCTTCTCTGTCAACTTCCTCTTCCATCCCCTTACCCTAAGTTCCCACATACATGGCCACTCACACATTATTCAAAAGGTTCCTGTGGGCCAAAAGTCACAGATGGTATCAGACCTGACCCAAGGGGGTGATGTTGAACTTTTCACATTATTAGAACTTTTTTCCCAATAAATATTTTTTTCAAAAATTTTGGGTGTACTATAGATTACTCCCTATGGAATTTCAGGACTTTGATTATATATTTGAACTCAGGGGACCGAGACAAGTTCAACGGTACCCTATTTTTGGACCGAAAACGAAAAATAAAAAAGTTATCATACTTTTTAAGTTACCATACTTTTTTAATGCTCTCATGCAGACGGCACCATAGTTGCTAGTATTGCCATCTTGCGGTAAAGTCTGCAAACCGTGACGTCAGACTACGGTCATCTCCCGGAGGGTTAAACACGCGATATGAGAGCGGAGAGAGCAACGCGACTTCCGATCATCGCGCGATCGCCACTTCGGTTAATGTTACTTATGGCAGCGAACATGGCGGCCTGACTGACCTCTCGTATGGGCGCCACCACACGCCACCATGTGCTAAACTAGTGATCGATTCACGGTAGTTCTTGAACAAAGTAAAAAAGAGGGAGAAACGTCTACTAAAGGCAATTTTAACGGCAAGCGACGGGACTCCAGATCGCGATAGCGAGGCCGACTTAGCGGAGAGCGACGCGACTCCCTATCATCGCGCGATCGCTGGAAAAAAGTATGATAACTTTTTTATTTTTCGTCTCCGGTCCAAAAGTAGAGTATCGTTGAACTCGTCTCGGTCCCCTGAGTTCAGATATATACCCAAACACACGAAATTCCATAGGGAGTAATCTATAGTATACCCAAAATTTTAACAATTTCACATGTCCAGAACATAATTTTAAAAAAATATTTTAATTTAATTTTTCTGTAATCCAATACACAGATATCAGTGATTAAGAAATGAAAAGCATCATGTTTTTGATTTCTTAATCAATTTTACACAGTTTTATCTGTTATTTAAATATTTGAATAATTTTACCTAATAAAACTATTTAATTAGATTCATTTTCATGACTCCCCATAATATATTTTGAATAATATTGATGTGATTTTACAAACCACATGCAGTAGAATCTATTATTGTAAATCAGTTTGGGATTCATCTATACTGATGTTAATAATTAACTGATAACATTAAGTGAGATAAGTAAATAAAACCATGATTAGTCAGAAGTGCAGACACTTCTAACTAATCATGGTTTTATTTACTTATGTAACAAGATGGTTTTATTTACACATTATGTAAACAAGATTCTCGTACAAGGCAGCTGCTTTTTAACGCTCTAGTCAGAAGGGCATTCTCACACTCATCAACCAAACAAACCCTGGCAACTGAGTTAGACCGCATTAGAAAGTTAGCAACCGAGCACGGGTTCTGGACTCTGACACGCCACTTGGTCAAATGGCACCAATGCATAAAGCATGCCTCCACTGCAAATAGTAATGCCGACTTGCAGCCAGACGGTTCGGGAAGGCTCTCCATCACATTTAACCCATACCTTAAGACAGTGCATAAGGAGATAGCCAACGAACATAACACACAGATAGCATACAGATGTCCTACGATTTTCCGTATCCTACGGAATAAAAAAGAGCCCCGGATTGCACCAGGCTCCCCTAGTATCTATTCTATCCCAATCAGGGACAACAGACAGAACAAAGACTTGTTATACATCGATTCGAACAAGCGTCCCTTAAAACACTCGTATACGAGAACACCAGGCGATAATCTGGCACGGGAGACTCACCACAGCCCTTGCCACGTTTGCATCTGATCCTGAGGTCAAGGCATGATTTGAGAAAGCTACAGTCATCGTAAACACATCCCACCAGGAACATCTCAGGTGGCTAGAAACTATAGCCATCTATAATGCCGGCTAGGTAGCCACGTCATCAACTGGAAGGAAGAGCTGAGTCTATCTCTGGCCTGGCAATCCCTGTTAGATGCCAACTCGCACCTACCTACTCGGTGGGATCAAGTATGTTATTCGGTGGGATCAAGTATGTTATTCGGTGGGATCAGGTGTCATTCCGCCAAAGCGGGTCATGCACCTGCAGTGCATGACCCACTTCAGCAGAATGACACCTGATCCCACCGAATAACATACACTCCGTCCAGGGAATTCCTTAACCAGTTGACCTGAAGAAGAGCAATGTGCTTGTTTGAAAACGTTTGTCACCCACGATATACAATATATACGCGTTACGTGCCGGTTACAGGTTCCAGAGAGTGTAGGGTATACAAGTTTTATGTAAAAACAGCCTAAATGTTTATTTTACACATTTAGGCTGTTTTTACTCTTTTTAGTTAAGAGTTTTCATGTAAACATAAATTTATAAACTTGTTTCCAATCTGTAGGTTATTTTAATTAGTAAATAATTTGTAATAACAAAAGACAATCAATTTATTTTGATTATTTATTTTAACGACAAGTATATGAAAGGATCAAATAAGTATATTTATATTATTTAAGTATTATTTATTTAAGTAACATTTCACCTTCAATCAGATATTAACAATTCAAAAATTTGAAGAAATCATTGATAAATACAGCTGGGACTCCTATTGCCAACCACTTCCAGTAGTTGGGCATGTAAGCCATGTGTAATTAGTCTATTGAAACTATCTTCACATAAAGCATCATGAGATGATCCCCTTCTCAATGACATGTACGAACAACAGGTTGTCTCACAATGATGGGAAGAATTATTGTGCAACACCCCTTCTGATAGTTAACCACGTAGTGAGTTATTGTCAGGTCTTTAGAAGATAATGCAAACTCTGTTTCAGTTGCATATTTTCTACAAAATACCTATTATTGAGCTTGCTCATCCTTTCAAGTTGTCACATTTCTCAGGCTCTCGATGACAGAAAACCCAGTTGTCAACCACCATAAACAATTGTGCAGCCTGCTAATTGACTACTGGGTGAACAGCCAGTGAATTTTTTTTCATAATGTAAACAAAGGTCTAATGAAAAATCTTTTTTTTCTTTCCATGACAACTATAGAACAAACTTTATTTTCATATATGAATTTTGCATTTTTGTTACAACACATTGTAACAAAAAATATCAAAGTCAAAACAGCTTTAAATGATCAACTACTGGTGCCATTACCCTATTATATTGAATAAATTAAATCTTTGACACACTCAGTTTAAATATCATTCTACAATTGTTTGATATGGAAAATAATAGTTTGAAATGGAGTCAACTTGATCTGACAAATGAAAGATTCATCTCAAAAACCATTTTAGTAATATTAAAGACTGACTTCTTTAAAAGTATAGCATACAATGATTAATGTTGAATAAATCAATTATTATTAAATGCCTGAACATCTACTAGAAGACAAAAAGTTAATTTTAATCAGAATAAACAATTTTAGAATTCAGAAGCTTAATATTCTTTCTACTAATAAAAGGAAAAATAAATTTCTTTTATAAATGCATTAAAAAAATAATTCAAGAAAATAAGTGATTTATTAATGCAAATAATTAGTACAAAATGGCTTCATCTCAATGTTGTCTCTTACAAACAGAAACAGTACTTGTAACAAGTACCGGCCTATCAATAAACAGACCAAGAGCGCGACAGAGTCAGACAATTTGCAAAAAAAATTCCCAAGGTTCCGACACAAATTCAAAACGAGGCTCTTGGAACAGTAAGCAATATCTTCATCCAGTCACAATTCAAAATATAAAATCCATCCAATAAACAAAGTGCCGATAAATGTATCACACTAACCTTATAATTCTTTGCAGTAAATTTTGTAACGTATCACAAACATTTTCGGTCCACCCTAGGACCTTCAAGCAAAGTTCCAGAGAAAACCTTTTCTGGTGCAATTCCCGTTCTATTCCGTTTCTGACGCATTTTATTTTCTTTCGAATTTCCTTTTTAAATTAACAGCCAACGCAGACACACACGGTTAGAAATTTAAAATTTATAAAGAAAATTCGAAAGAAAATAGAACGTGTCGGAAATAGAATAGAACAGGAATCGCACCAAAAAAGGTTTTCTCTAGAACTCCACCTGAAGGTCCTAGGGTGGACCAAAAATGTTTGCGATACATTACAAAATAACTGCAAAGCATTATAAGGTTAGTGTGATATATTTAATTCAAAATGACATTTTTCAAATCAAATTCAAGTTTTGTTTGTTATTAATTAAAAATTGAAGTTTATTTTCAGAATTTAAAGTCAATTATAATATCTTTTAATTTCAAAAAACAATTGTATCTTGACAGTTTATTTATTATTACACTGATAAACTATTTCAGTGTAATTTATTTTTATTAGTTGAAAAATCACGATAGATTTACCTGTTATAATTTCTAAAACTTCCAATTTTAATAATTAAAATTCAAAAATTGAATATAAAAACCACTTTGGGTTTAAATAACGCTGTCATCAGCAACAGGTATCTTTCAATTCTCAATTCATAATACGAATTTATAATAAAATTCAGTATAAATGAGAGGAAACAGTCCAATGTCACAGTAGACTTGAAACGGAAATGTCATTAAAAATCAAAGCAATTGATGCAACTGCAATACCTCGAAACACTGATTTACGTATAAATCATAATACCTTATTACCTTAAATATATATACCAGTTACAGCCTTTAAAACGAAATATATTCTCTCGCATAACACTTACCAAATATTACGACATCCACGACGACTATTTTTAAATATTCGTATCGACTCGTTCCTTTGCATAATAAACAATCCGGATTTAAAATTTAGTCTACGTGCATTGTAGTCCTAGTAAAATAAACCTGTAAAATATATTATCCCATTATAGCTTATCTAAATCTAATATAGCATCGGTATAATATTTCAATCATAACATGGCCGACCTTGGTTATTTTCGTACAGCACACCCTAACTGTTTGTTTTTTCTTTTTTCTTTTTTTTTCGTTTACGAAAATATTAGTCAAAAATTATTTCAAATAAGTATAAAATCCTCATTTAAAAATTATTATTTTTATTATTATAAACTTTTTAATTTTTTTATTATTATTAATATAACGTATTTATAAAATAAATATTAACTTTTATATATGTGATCGGTAATAGGATGATAAGTTCTACTAAAACATTCAAAATTATTTATTTAAAATGATTTCAACAATGGCTTTTGTTGTTTGTTCATTATTTATCTGTTTTATTTTGTCGCTTCTGGCTTTTATGTTTCTTTCGGAACAGTAGTGCCCGAATTAAGGCCCGCGGCATACGCTAATCCGTCCGCGAACATATTTGATACATTACTTATTAGTGATAGAATTAGATCTACTTTTAGTACGTACATATATGGAATATACATCCACTTTTATAGGTAGGTAAGTCACAAATATTTTGTGACCTACCTACCTATGATGAATTATGCGCAATTTGGTCTGCCAATCAAAAAGTTTGAACACCGCCGATTTAGAAGATAGAAACTTGGAAATGGTTTTACTTTTGGGAAGATGGATCAATTTAACAATGACAGATTATTAAAAGAATCCTTTTGAGCGTATTATAAACCGAGAGTATAATTTCTAATTCTTCATCCATGTTGACCGATTTCATACAAGTCTTTTTTTCAGAGTTTTGACACTGTTTCGCCCTGAGGCCACGCTTATGTTCCTCATCCATTTTGATCAATTTTGACAAAAATGTAGTGTTTGACATTGTAATGCAGTCATCCAAATCATTTAATTCTTATGGGCCATAATGAGCAAGTAATAACTAATTGAGCGTGGAACTATTTGTGACCAAGGGCGTGCCAGTAGTGTCTGGCACCCGTGTGTAAAACTTTAGTTGTCGCCCCTACACCCCTCCCCAATAAAAAAAATCACTTTATAAAAACGTATCAGTAAGTAAAAATGAAATACAAAATATAATAATTATAAGTTTATTGAACAAAATGCAAAAATTACAAAAAGAAAAATGTATAAAAACAATAAACACAAGGATACAAAAACAAAAATAATTTATGTTATTTGGCGAAAACAACAAATTTAAATTATATTAGAACAGATGTATTTTATCTTATCTTCAGAGTGGCTTTTTTTTTTTTTTTTTTTTTACTTTTTCCAGCCTGGGAGCACTAAGAAGGATTCTTTTAGCAAACCCATTATGGGTTCGGCTAGGCCCACTATGGTGCGTGCAGCTGGATGGCGAGAAACGGGGGCCGACATATCCAGATGGAATAACCCCCGAAAAATTCCTGGGGATTTCTCGGCCCGTTCGTATTTGATCCCGAGTTCACCAGAACGGTAAGCTGTCACCTTGACCGCTCGGCAATCACGATTTATATAAAAATAAATATTTTTATTAACTGTACAAAAAAAGATTATGAATAGAACTACATTGGAACATGATAAAAATAATGAAATTATTGATGTTATTAAAATGTTTTTATTAAATACAGTCAAACCTGTTTTTATGCGGTGGATAGGGACCGCATTAAAAAAAACGCATAAAAAAATCGCACGAAACTTCACGAGGGGCTATAAAAAATAGTTTTCGCAACACAATTTAAAAAATATTTTTTATGCGGTCAACAGGGACCGCATAAAAAAAGTCTCACATAGAAAATAACTCAAAACCGTACGAAATAGAATTCATTGACAACAGATGTCAGCACTTGACTGCATCGTCTGGTCTATCGTCTGTTTTACATATTTTTGTCCAGGTGATGTTTTGTTGACTTAAAAAGTAAATTATTTCATTTTTCGCATATTCATGCAATAATATTACTATAATAAGTGCATTTATGCTATAATAAGTTTATTTAGCTATAATAAGTCAACGTGAGACATGACAAATCGCACGAGACTAGTCGCCAACTATACCCAAGGTCCTAGAATATATTCTAGGACCTTGAACTATACCGCACAAATAAAAAATCGCACAAAAAAACCGCACAAATTAAAAATTCGCATTAAAAAAATCGCACAAATAAAAATCGCACATAAAAAGAGCGCATAAAAACAGGTTTGACTGTAATTACTTAAAGAAACTTCTTGAGAACTGGCTGAGGCATATATTTGAAATAACATAATAATAATAATAATAATAGCAAAAAAGTTAATAATCAAAGTTCAGTCAAATATTTTAAATTAACATGTGTCAAAAACATGTTTGATAAACTAAAAAATGAATTTAAAAAGTTTAATATAGTAATAATACCAGACCAAAGAAACAAAATACAAAAATATATTGTTCTGAATAAAGTAGAAAAAAATACAAATGATTTAGAAAAAGTAACGTACTCTATAGATTTAACTGTAGTGTTGAAAAAAATGGTATATATAAGATAAACATAAGTTTAATAATACGGGTGAAAGAACATATAAACGCAATCAAATATAATATGCATAATTCAGATGTAGCTAAACATTGTAATTTTAAAGGTTGTGAAATAGTGAAAGATTCAATCCCAGGAGGATGGTATGATTTCATCGATAAAAACAAAAATAAATTAATAATTAATGGCGTAATAATGTGTGTATAAATATACAAATTAGCCGTAAAGCTCAAACTGTGGTAGTGGGTAATATTAGTCCGGTGTTTCTGTCGTGTAGCAGTTGTTTCAGCTAGTTCAACTGAAGTGTTTATTGTGAGTATATATCCATCACTGTACATTTATAATACTTTAATTGTAAAAAAAAAGTCAATTTTAGTAAATTGTATTTAGTGTTCCCAAGGCCAAGAAAGTGATGATTTTGAAACTATTACACTTGTGAGACATCACCTGTGATAATTTTGAATTTGTAATATTTACAACGGCCTTTTAATGTATTTTTATAATTTATATTTATAAGGTGACCAACTTTTTTATAATGAAAAGGAGGGAACATAAATTGAAGGAAAAAATATTGTAAATAAAAGAAACATTTTATTCATTGCAATAATAACACACTATAATAATCTCTACTGCATGCGCAGTGGCGTAGCTAGCATAAGTGACACCCGGGGCGGATATCGTGGTGTCACCCCAAGTCATACCGTGGGTGTCACCCTTCTTAACTGTTTTATAAAACAGTATCGGATTATTGAATTGTAATATGCCCGCACTCGTGCAAACTTGAACGCTATATCGAATAAGCGATTTTTTTATTCATGGCCTGTTGAGTCGGTCGAACTTTCCATGACTTAATGTTACAGGATACCTGCATTAATGCAAGGGATGCTGAAGGGCTACCATCTGCATGGAAGTACTTAATTAAAAAGTTTTTTGGGTTAATGTTACCTTAGGTAGCCAAGATGGCGGCTCGTCTCTGATTCCAGCAAGGAAACAGTGGGACGCACGTTCTAACCTAACTTAACCTAACCTATTCTAATAATTTGGTTGCTAATAATTATGGTAATTTATTAGAATAGGTTAGGTTAGAACGTGCGTCCCACTGTTTCCTTGCTGAAATCAGATACAAGCCGCCATCTTGGCTACCTAAGGTAGCATTAACCGTTTTTTGAAAGTTCATAATTTATGCCTTGATTTTTTGTTTATGCATTTCTTCGTATATTATATACGATATTATTATATAATGTTATAATTGTTGTTTAGAGTGTATTTATATATATACGAGTTATACGTATACTGTAGTTTGTTATAATGAATTTTTTTTTTATACATGTATATACATATTTTGTTATAATTCTTCCGTTAATTTTGTACTGTATTTGAATTCGTTCCATTGTATTTGTATTCGAATTGATATATTTTAGAACATATTTATTTTTCTCATTTAACCTGAGGATGGCCAATAGATTTGGCCGAAAACGTTAGTTACGTTTTTTTAATAAATTTTTCAGCAACTTAAGGTGTTGTGATGTGGTTTACATTTTGCTGAGTGAGTTTACTTGAAGATATATCCTTACAACAAATAAAACAATACAATACAGTATATTGTGTTATAAATGAATTTTTATTCACGGTTAACTGATGGTGATTCTGTTGACATAAATGGGTAGAATTAGCAGAGGAAATTTCAGCAGTATCTGCGCTTTTGGGCAAAAAAAGAAAGCCTAAGCAATGTACTGAGCTTAATTACAAAGTTAAATTTTACAGTATCAGAAAGTACTCAGCAAACCAATAAACAGATACAAAACACCTTTTCCGTTGCCGAGAAACACATTTAATTCAAAAAACAAACGTTTTCAGCCTAATTTATAAGCCATCTTCAGGTCGAAAACGAAATTGGAACGAATACATTCCATGAATGGAATACAAAAAAATTTAAATCAAAAATTTTAAAAGGGAACAAAAAACCAACGAAACAACATATAAAAAAATAAGTATATAGATAAATTAAGATAAAATACAAATAATAAAAATAACATAAAACCTCTAACAAAATTACTAATTTTCACCGGTTTGAGTTCCTAGCAAATTTTTTAACCATGAACTTCCACGCTGAGGGTAGACTTTCGGCATCCCTCGCATTCAAACAGCATTCTTCCAGCCTACTCCTACATAAAGAAGTATGAAACGAACATAAAAAAAAGGACCTTTAAGAATGTTCCCACTAGAATCATGAAATTTGCCTACAATGAGTGTGTGAAGTGTGAAGCGCGATAGGAATACACAGACACGTGGATTCAATTAAAACGAATTTAATTTCGCGATTAATAATATATACAAATAAGTTCTTTTTGGATTCCCTCAGTCCAATTTCTCTTATTGTCCGATTGTAACAATAACCCAAGTAGCTTACCTTCTTGGCAACTACTTGCCCTACAATACTAATAAAACCCGCGCGATTCTTAACTAACTTAAACCTAAAAGGATAGAAAAGTATAAAAGTAGGAAGTGAGAAGAATTGATAGGACAGTGGGGTACCCTTGTTCTCGCTGAACTCCGATGCCGGCTGGTGGTTTATTCTCCGTGTCTCTGGGTTCGTCAACGTTTCAAATATCTCTACTATAATTTCCTTTCGGGGTCTTTGATTCGAAAATCCAGATCCTCACCTCACGGCTCTCCATTCGGCCCTCGTAGAATTCCGTCTCACGAGCTCGCCGTTCTCGTCCGTGCTTCTTCTTGTCCGGCCGGGGAAAAAGTGACCCTTCGTGACCCAGATTTTACTCGTCCTCCACTCGAACTCTTTGTTCCACACGACCCCCTGGTGGGTGGGGAGTGGGAAGCCCGCGTTCCCAGAAGCCAGAACAATGAACAAAGGAAGTTAGAAAGAAGGGTTAAGAAGGAGAGAAAATTATTAAAACTAATTAAATCTAAAATACATGTACAAAAATATGGCGTACAGCCACAAGAGTATGAGTAGTGTTATGAAAGAGGTTGCTGACCGAAAGGAATCAAAAATGGTTCTAAGAAGGGCCCCAAATTTGTACAAGATCTTGAGAAATGATGAGGATAGTATAAAAGGAGAGGAGAAAGCAGGGGTGTATAGAATTTCCTATGAAAACTTGCAACTGGATATTAAAAAAGATTATATCGGCGTCACCACCAGGAGTTTGGGGCTAAGGCTCAAGAAACGTAGATATAACATCAGAAAGGAGTCTAACGCAACGGTTTTGTCCAAAATGGCGCAGGCACAAGCTCTGTAGTGCATTATGACGTTGATTAATGATGATGATAATAAAAAGATTGTTAATAATAAAAAAAAGTTCTTAAAATAAATTGTTCATTCGAATTCATTAAATTTTTATATTTTTAAATTTGTTCACATAGTCTTTTATAAATAATAGTACATATTAATTAACTAATTAATAATTATATATTCTGGACCTAAGGTTTTTAGGGTTTCATTAAAAATATTTTTTTTGTTAAAATCTTTCTATAAAATTATGCCTAAATATTACGTAAGATAGGGAAGGGGAGGAGGGATCAAAGAAAATATTACAGTTTCTTACACGGGTGGGTGGGGGTCTAGAATGGCCGAAATCGCCCTTACGTAATATATGGACAGTCCCTTAGCAATCGTGGCCACAAATTCAGAAAACATTTCCTACTTTTAAGACGCAAAACTTCTACAAACAGAGATCAAGTCTCCAGAAAGATTATGATAAGATAACAATATACAATCACGTTATTAAACATTTATGCATCAACCACAAAGACACTGCTTGGAAATACGTTTTAGATTAGTAAAGGAGCTACTAACAACAAAGTCTAATTTTAGTTTATTATTTCGCTGATTTATAGTATACCTTTGCTTTATTTTTATTTTATGTATTTATTTTATTTATTTATTCTGAAACTTTTTAAATTTAAATTTTAAAACTTACGTTCTATATTCCAAATTCCAATCAGTTGATGTTCGATACTGAGAACAGCCGAAAACGTTCGATAAATAAAATATTTTGTGCTGTAAATGGTTTCATATAATTCATCTTATTAAAACTTTAAAATTTATGCTAATTTAATTTGTAAACTTTTAAGAAACTGACAATTAATCCCGTTTCTCCATTATCATTTTCTTCTGAATAAATAAAGATAAGAAGAAAACAGTGTGTATTACGTATTATTTTAAACTGTACGATTAGACTACCCTCTATCACGAAAAAATGGCTCTGAAAAGAGCCGTTTGGCTGATAATTTCGAAGAAATTAACAAATTCGGACCCGTCGCGTTGCAACGAAATATTCGTGTTGACTGCCAATTCTAACAAATCTTTCTCCTTTTAGATTTTGACCTTTTCCTTTTCTTAGCGGGTCTGCGACTTGATCTTCTTTGTTTCTTCACGCGTGTCTTGGACCTGGATCTTTTTTGTTTCTTCACGCGTGTCCTGGACCTGGATCTTTTCCGACTTCTCTTCTTCCCTTCCTCGTCTGCTTCGATGCAGATATAAAGATGGATTTCCTTCGTCTCTCTATCCGAAGGGCAATCTTCGCTTTCGGGTTTCTCAGCAGCCTTGTCCATCGTGTACTCGTTTCGTTGCAAAATCTCAACTGAATTTACGTGTTCGAAATCGAACGCAATTTAACTTGGTCGCGTGCTGCTGTTGTTGTGGATTTTGTGGTTTTGTTTGTCGCCGAAAGAGGCGCCGAGAAAAAAAGAAAAAGATTTAAAATTTTTTTTTCGATCTGCATGTTTTATTTTGAACAGCTCGTATGAATGACTAGAAAAAAGTTGTGATGAACGAAATTTTTTCTCCAGTTTCATTCTCAAGTACAGTACCTGCAATGAAGTGTCTAAGCGATTACGAGCTTGCTGCAGCGATCGTGTTTGTGTATGGCCGCGTTTCTTTATGCAGCGAGTGTAGCGAAATGACGTCACGAGCAGTGTTGGCCAATTAGAAACCAGTTTATGTTCTCTGTAAAGCGCTTCTCGAGCGCTGCATAAAGAAACGCGGCCTATTGGTAAATAAATATGTTGGTTGTCTTTATTTTTTGTATATTCGGTGTGCTGTATTGAACAAAATGGTTATGAGGCCCGCGCTCGTCATTCTCTCAGTTATCTGGCCCGTTTTGAAAAAAGTTTGGCGACCTCTGGTATAAGGGGATCGGGATCGAATCTGGAGAATATTGAAAAACTCCAGCAATTTTTTGGAGGATTCATCCTGCGAAAATGTCTTTCTCTCGCTATGTCCGACCTCATCCCTCACCACCTGGTCGCCCTATTGCGGGCTTTTTTTGAACCCATGATGGATTTGCTGAAGAAAGATCCTCTTATTGCTTACAGAGTGAAATGAGTTTAATTAAAACCTATCCAGGCACAAAAGATTACATTACATTTAAAAAGTTACATTACAATTTATTTTTTAAATGAACTGTAATATAACTTTTGAAATTGGCTAATACTTTGAAATGTAACTTTTTAAACTTTATATCAAGATGTTTCATGTTCCACATCCTGTTCTACGGCCACCTCGTTCCCAGATCTGGCCGCTATGGATTGTCTTTTTTGGGATCGCCTGAAAGTATCGGTATACATCGCATACCCACCAGTGTGCATGTTGAAAACTGAAAAGAAGCATAGGAGAAACCTGTGAAACGGTAACACCAGCTACCAGAAATGCTGTGCCATTCATGCTGTCGCGCTTGACCACATTCATATTTGGATTGCCACTGAAGACAGTCATTTTGAACGTGTTCTCTATTTCTGCAATGTTGTCTTTATCCTTTACAGTCAGACATTATCTTCATGTTACGCTAAATATTCTTAAATTGATACCTTTTGGTTATTTTAGCACTGAAACAAGCATGCACTACATGCATACACTCATGCAAAGCTGGAAGATCTCTTTTGACCCTGGACAAATCTTTACGTGGACATCCTCTATGTTGCCTGTATTTAGTTAAATTCAGTCAATCCATTTTAATAAATAAGCATTACATTTTGATTTTAATAGTAAATACTATGCAGTGCACAGTCTTCAACGGGGGGTGTGCGATGGACATTTGCACATTTGCAGTTTGATATTCCAATGCTTTTTTGCGTTGTCGGTTGCATAAACCCATGCAAATTATCAGTAACAATTTTACTCAAGCCAAACCTTTTAGCTTACAAAAACTTCAAGTTTGTTTACATGTAATGATTTACTTGTACCTTGTACAAATTGCATAAACATATAAACTGGCCTTAATATATTGAAAGTAAAGCTTTAGGTATCTGTTGTTATAGTCTCTTTTCTCAGAATTTGAAAATTTTATGTAAATACTAACTCAACACTTTTGAGAATTTGGAGTAATTGGAGAAACATCTCAAAACTAGTTCTGATAACTGATATATCAACTTAAATCAGGACATGTTTTCAAGACTGTAATACCAAAGGAATCTCAATATAAAAATTTTGGTTTCACACAACCCCACTCAAGGCTGTCCTCTGGTCCTTCTTATTTAACATACACAGTATATAAAAACTTGTTTTCTCACTGAAAGTGTTGACTTAAATGTTATCTTGGATAGTTACTCGAATTCAAGCTTTTTCTACATGTCTTATATATATGTTTTCAGTTCCCCTTCCTTTAATTTTGAGTTAATGTCAATAAATATAGCAAATACTAAGTCTAACTAAAATTTGGTAAAAAATATATTCATATTTTGTAGTAGTGGCCTAAGACACTGCTTAAGTTGTCAGAATCTCATGTAATTCTGACTTTCACAGGATTTATTGTAATTATTATTAATTTAGAGAAACCTAGAAGAAAAGAGTTGGAACTCAAAACTGCAACTATTGCTAGCTAGTCAGACGATATTACTAATTATGCTTTCTAGGCTTCCCCCAAAGAATGTATGCTAATTTTCTCAGCACATAACCATTTGATGCACTCTACTTCTGTTATTCTTTCTTTCAAAATTCTCTGATTTTCTTAATGTCTCCCTTCCATTATGCAAGGGAGAAATACTGGCATTCAATCTACCAATGTTTGATATGAAGAGCAATGAAGTATCCCTAAAAATGGAAATGCAAAACCTTTGCTTGACAAGTTTTGGATTACAAAGAAATTCTATGAAAAAATGGCATTGAAGAGAGATACTTTTTAAATGGTATTAATTATAAACATAATTCACTGTATAGCTCACTTAACAGGTTTTAGCAAATCAGAGTGGTAAGAAATTTTTTTCCATTATCCACAGAAGGAAGTGTCCACTTAGCCAAGATAGAAATATGACTATTAATGTGTTTTTATCTGTTCTGGATATTTTTTCCCACTAAGTACAGTTGTCTGCTAAGCCAATTTTAAATGTAGTCAAAATCATGAATCAAACATCCCACACACAAATCCTATTGGAAATGTACCTGGAAAATAAAACAACACAAAATTTAGTATCTAACATTACTGAAAAATAATTAGTGTATAGGATTAAACCAGTACACAAACTAATGCAATAAATCATAAATATAATAAATCAAATATTTAATTACTGGTACTTATAACAGTTGATGATACATAAAATGTTAACTTATATCATTTTTTAAACTAATTGCATTGTTAATTTCCAATAAAGCTTATGTAATTAATAAAGCAATGTGTAATAAGAGCTACAAAATGAAAATCTTATTTTGAAAAATAGAACAATCCATAAACATTTCATACAATTTTAATGTTAATTCAATAAAATTAAACTTTATGTGATTTAATTATTTCTTACTTAAAAAGCTTTGATGTAGAATTATGATAGTTTAACATCTATTAGTTCCATAAAACAATAAAGAAAAATTTTTAAACTTTGCAAGTATTTGTTCTTTTATATCTGATTTTTTGCCAGATTTAAGGTACGTATACAAATTATGTTGAAAGAATTTATTAAAATAATTATATTCTTTACTTCATACATTAATAAACAATAATATATGTATAATTCACATTACACAAACTATTTATCAGACATTTTATTGCAATCTCTCCATACATACGTATGCTGTTAAATATTGTTTTCTTTTTATACATAGGTATAGCATGTGGAAAATGTGTATGATTAAATGGAAAAACTTCAAATATATACATAAATATATTTACTCAAATTATATAATTTATTAAAATGATTTTATTTTCTTTATTGTTTTAATTAAATATAGGTGGACCAACAATGAAAAGTTATTCTGTATAATAATTAACATGTATCATTGCCCAATTTAATTCAGGACAATTTATCTAACAATATATTTCCTGTCACCCAAAATATTAAAGAATGTAATTTACTTGATCCATTCTAATTAGTGTTCCCAATTTAAAGACATGGCAGATAGCACTGTTCTTTACACCTGGGAGGAATTATCCCGAAAAGCACGGAAAAATTTACAGTACACTCAACACGATGTGCCATTCTGTCAATGCTCAGAAGAAAATTAACCTGATAGATGAAAGCAAAAATAATCACTTAATAAAAGCTGCAAAAACTCCCCACATAGTTTCATTGGCATTAGGCTTCATGCTTTCTCCTTCCATGTCTAGATCCAACAATTCTCTGACACGTTTCATTGCAACTTCATAATCGTCATCCGAAAGAGGAGCAAAGGCATTTTCAAGAACATCCGATGCATGAGCTAGAATAATTAAACATAAAAGCCTTTTGTCCATTCTATGAGGGTCATTCACCCATTTACCTAAAACTGCATCTTGAACTTTCTTCACTAATTTATTTTTTGAGGTTGAATCTACCAAAGGATGAGTTGTCATATCAAACAAAACAAAATTCTGTTTTTCAGTAGTCAGTACACCTTTTTCGACTAGATTTTTTGCCAGGCGTTCCCTAACATTTCTTAGCTGGTAACGAAGTTTCAAAGGATTCCAAGTTTCACCTGTAAAATAAAATATTTTAGCAATCAGCAATTAAATATAAGATATTACATTACAGAATATTGTTTTAATAAAAATAATATTTTTGTAAATTAACATACATCAATAGACATTCAACATTTTAAAAAGAAAAGAGTTGGAGGTAGTGTTTACCTGATTAGCATCTGAATAATAAAAATAATCAATGCAATGTTTTAATTTCCAATTATTATACAAATTAAACGAGAACATTACAAATGTTCTCGTTTATTCACATTTATACTTTATCTGCTGTTTAAATAGTATGGTAAGATATTTGATAATTATGTTAATTTCTGGTTTTTATTTACTAACTAGATGATCATTAACATTATAAAGAATAAATCAAGACAGAGAAGAATAACAGAATATAAAAGTGTATCTTTTATTTCAATCACATATTAGCAAAAATAAATTAAATGGTATGATGCATACATTATAAAATGAACATTAATTAAAAACATCAATTTAAATTATTTTATGTACTTGCTAATTACAGATTTTCAACTTTATTCTTGTTCATTATTAAATTTTTCATGATGTTATTAAAAATTTTCAGGTGAAGGTCCTAATTTCAAAATCACAAAGTCACATTTTCCTATTATCAAGATAATTAAGGTTAGATTTAAAATATCTCCTGAAATAATTCCTTTGTAGATTTTAAATCAACAAAAATAAGTTATAAAATATATCTTTTTCCTGTATTTTATGCAATTGAACATTAGTTAACCTTACATATTCATTTGGTAAACAGAAAAAAATATGGACTTGGAGAATGTTTTTACAGTGCCTTGAAGTTTACAATCAGTTGTTTTAATACTGTAAATGAAAAGAAAATGTTATAAGTATATCTTTCATACATATTTTTCAGGCACTTTTAAGTGTTGACAAACATTACAAGTACTATTGTCATTCAGTGTCCATGAGCATCTCTTTCAGATTCAGGTGCAGTACATCATACAATAAGCATCTGATTTCCAGTTTATATATATTTACTATTATTGACTTATATATACAGGGTGGGCCAACGAAAACGAAACGGCAGAGTATTCGTGTTCGTGCAAGCAAATCGCTCAGACAGGTCGATTTTATTCTCGAGGGGACATCTTATGCAATAAAGTTTTTGCGAATCTGAATATTAACTAAACAAACATTTTTTTCGAAATAAATGTTTGTTTAGTTAATACAAAATAAATGAGTTTTTAAAATTTTTTGTTGTCTGTTGTATTCAGAATCGCAAAAACTTTATTGCAAACGATGTCCCCTCGAGAATAAAATCGACCTGTCCGAGCGATTTGCTTGGACGAACACGAACACTCTGCCGTTTCGTTTTCGTTGGCCCACCCTGTATAAAGTCAATAATAGTAATTAATTTGAAACTCTTTTTTTTTTATCAATAGGTGGCTTGATTTTATAGACTTGGTGATTTTTTTTTTAAATGAAAATTATGTGACTGCCAATACAAGAGTGTTAAATGTAGGACTTAATGGTTTCTGGTCAACAAACAAACCACTAAGTTAGTAAAATGACCATCAAAAACAATGTAAGATGGTGTAGTTATTTCAGAAGTCATAAAAACACATTTAGGAATTTTGTAAATTGGTCCCTTCAATTGAAAAACTCTGTAAGTTCACTATAAGATTATTCCATTCTTATGTTATTCACACACATTTTCCTCTAGCACACCAGATTTTTACTAACAGTGAATATATTTAGCAATATTAAATTTGGATACAAAAATTTAATATTTTTACATATTTAGTAATAGTTGATAATAGGACCTGATATTTTATACAATGTTATGTACTATTATATTTATTATATTAATGTTATATAAAATATTTTTGTATCTATTTAATTTCTCTCTTCTCTTTCTTTCCTCAAAGAATGATTGGTGGACAAACATGGATGTGTACAGTTTTATACCTTTATTTAATCTCATAAAACCAATATAAAATATAAACATTACAGTAATTTAAATTTTATTTTGAAAAACAATATCCAATTTATAGAATTTCCCTAACTTAACAGAATTATTTTAACAAAAAGTTATCAGAAGGAATATACAATGTTCATGTATGATAACAAGCGTATAGGTTTTTTACAATGTTCTTATCTCTAGAATGCTAAAGATAAAACTTCACATTCAGACTATTATTGATTTATTTAATAATCTTTATGAACATAAAAATATTTCAGCAAAATTAACAATTTTTTATAATAATCAAATCTCTCATTTTCTGAATTATTTATATAAACTAAAATTCATTATTTCCTACAATTTCTAGACACTTCATTGTTAAATACTCATTATTTCAATAGGTTATTTAACCAATCATAAGATAACATTACATCAAATAATATTTTTTTGATACAACTGTGTTTCAATTTTTACATTATTGAAACTTAAGAAATAAATTACAAAGTCAACATCCAGGACAAGTAATATTTTATAGATTAGCAGTTCCTAAATTATTAAGATCTAACAGCCTCTTAGACAAATATTTTTATTTTTTTATTTTATAAGTAGTCTGGAAGTGAAGACTGCTTAAACAAACATCTATGCAATCTTTCATGATGTTAAGAGTTCTAGTCAGTGCAATTTTCACTTTGTTTTCCTTTGGTCATTCATGGTCAGTGACTAGCTGACCTAGAAAGGCATGTGTTCTCCAAATCTTCCCTTGATTTTGATCCTGCATATTTTTATCTGTTCCCAAAACAAAAACTAAAGGGATGCAGATTCCAATAAGCAGCAGAGTGAAAATTATAGCAACAAAAGTCATTAAAAACTTCACAAAAATTGAATTCCAGGTCTGCTTCAACAAATGGTGTCGATGCTGACAGAAATGTGTAGGAACAGAAGCTTACTTTGAAGGTAATATGGTGTAAAAATTTATGTATGTTGTATAATAAAGCATGTGCAAAAAGTTCAGTTTATTTTTGACTATATATATTCTGTCTGTATATAGGTATAAACATGTATAATATAAATAATACACAGGCTGTAAATGATCAATACTTAACTAATGCACTGCATCAAAAGTTCACTTCAGTTTGCAAATTGCTTTTCCTTCGTTGAATGTACAAATGATATATATATAAATAAGCATAAACATACATCAGTGATGGGACTGAACATGATCTTTGAGGAAAGCACTTCATATACATAGTAATCACATTGAAACTAATAATGTTCTATAACAAAACTTGTGATTCTATCAGCATATTTTTAGGAGGGAAAAAAAAATACATATTACTAGATACCTTCTGAATTTTTTGCAAACTTTCGGGGGTCCTCAGATCATAGTTTGGGAAGTGCAGTTATAAATGAATACCCCCTTAGAGTTACAAGTCATACCAAAAACCAATAAATAAAGTAAGAGAAAATTTCTTAATAACTTCAAAAAAAATTTATACTGATTAAATAATTACCATTTTTACATCTAAAACTATAGTTTTATTGTATATTCTATTTGTTTATTAATATATTCATAAAGTAAAAATATATTAATACACATACAGAAACTTAGTCATTTGAGCTAGATGAGCAAATTTTATAAAGAAAAATGGTGCATTTATAGTATATATTTTCATCTTAATCAGTGTGATTTTCATATACCCGAAGAGATGCTGATCCAACTTTCGTGACTACTACTAATTTATTGCACTTCTGATGATAAAACTCACTTGATTTCATGGTAATTTCTCACACCAACTTGTTTCAATTGATATTGTTTCTATTCATACATTTTTTAAAATACAATCTGATAAAACTATGCTTAAATTGCTTTAATATAAAACAATTAATTAGAAAAAATTCTCTATCTAGTGATTACATTTTAGAAGCTGATTTACATTAAATACTATTGAAAGCTTTATCTCAAAATCTTTCTCTATTCATTATTTTTACATTGCTAATACTTTTTAAATATAAAATATATATATAATATAAATGTGGTTAGAACTGTACTTTATACAGCTGCCATTCTGAATAAAATAATATTTATATAATATGCTTAATAAAATATGATTATTAAAACAACTTTAATGGAGCATATTTTTCATTATTGCTTTTCTTGATAAGTTGAATGATGCGTTTGACTTTATTCCATTATATCAAATAATGTACTGTACATGTGCATTAAACAAAAAAAAAAAAAAAAAACCACAATTTTAAAATTGGAAAACTTTGTTCAAAGTGAATGGAATATTTTTAAATTATATTTAATTATCATCACTAAAATTCTTTACTTTATTATTTGTTTTTGAACTGCATATTCTTAATTCCAATCAATACACGTATTGAAATTTAAACATTCTAATACCAGTTCTTTGTAATTGTTCAAGATGATCAGTGGTATTACAAAATACATGATAAATCTTGTTTAATATTTAATTTTGATTGTTATTATATCTCAATAGGTGGAAATTTAGATATGTTTTATAAATACAAAAATCAAAGTAGAATAATAATGGTAAATTGTTTTATATATAGAATATAAAAGATGAAAATACTTGCCACTTAAATAATCTATCCAATTTTGTAATGTTTCTGGAGGGTTTGTTTCTTTGATATGCTTCAGAGCTTCATCAAGTAAAACATCACCAGTTGGCACATCATTCTTTAGTAAAACTTTACGCATAAGAAGACTTTTTCGTCTCATTCCTGCCCGTTCAAGTTCTATTCTTCCTCTTAATGCTAATTCAACCAAAATACATCCACGTAAACCAGATGAAATGCAATCATTCCAAAATGAAGTATAACCCTATCAAAACAAATATTTTTTAATAATTTATGGCATAAAAACACAATCATAAGCACATATATAAATTTTCATATAGAAATATTAAATAATTTAATAAAGTTTATCAATGAAGCAATAAAAACTCAGTCTATTCGTGTAAATTTTCTTAGAAATAATATTTAATGTTTTGAATTATTATGGTTTGCTTGACATTTTATTGTATTTATACAAATGTTAATATCTGTATGTTTAATTATTGTATAATTAAATGTTTATGTGAAGATCCTAAAATGGCGCCGAGAATTCGGTTGTTTACAAGATCGCTACCTCGGGAAATTTCGGAAAGTCAATCGGAGCAAGAACGCGCATCGGGCTATAAACCGGACATCTGTAAAGCATTTCTTCTAAAACAAACACAACGCGGTAATAAACGACGAAGGGAATGTCGCGGTGCTCGTATACAAGAGTCGAGATGTAAACAATTAACAAAAAAGGGGAGAAAGAAGAGAGACAGATGGTCAAGGTCACCTGTAGACCATATGAGCCCGGGATCGTCGCGAAGGGGGGGCAGCCACAGAACGTTTGGCGGATCGGTTCAGCCCGATGTCCGCGAGAGGGGGCAAACTGTGTAAATTATGTGAGTAGCTGTCAACGCCCGGGAGCCGTCCCCGGCCGAATTTGGTTTTCGTCTTGCTAAGAAACAGTAGACTGACCAATCGAAAAAAGGAAAAAGGGACTTAAGACCAATCAAGAGGGAAGATTCGGGGGAAAATCGTATAAAAACCCCCGTATCAAGGTCAGAAGGAGAGACGACGGAGCTTTCTACCCGGAAGTGGACGACGGTACTCCAACCAGCCACCTACTCCTTCGCCGACGTCCGTCACCGACCCCATCGGACTCTCCTACCCGACTGCCCCGGGGCTTTACCGACGACTCCGACAGCATTCTCCGATCGCCGTCATCCGGAGCGCCTTCTGCCGCAGACGATCTAGATCGCATCTTGTACTGTAGGCCTACCTTGTAAGTTTGTTTTGAGGTTAAAATAAACGGTTATTGTAAGACACTTGTCATCTTTGCCTCTGCCGCCACCACCCACATACGATCGGTCCCTCGGTTTTTCCCGACGTGCAATTAACTAATTGCCCCCATATGTCGGCAGCTTACATTTATATTTAAAAACACTAAAATAAATACCAAATAAAATGTTTGAAGCTTTTTTAATCTTAGCTGGTGTGATTAATAAATAAGACTTTCTAAATTTAAAAGATATTTTACTATAACTTTTTAAGATTTTTTTTCAATAATTATATTAATTTTTTAAATTTAACAAAAGCACAAAGTAACAAATTCCAAAATACTGTTGGTTCTTTATGGATTTTTGAAAATAACCAACACCCCTGGTCTGCATGTGCATTTGCAAGACTAACCTCCAGCTTGTAAAGTGTTAATTATTTATTTACATGCTTTGGACAGTTCATAAACACACAATTAAATTATGGGATGTCCACTGAGTATAGAGGTGAATTTCTCAGTAGCACTTCCTTATTAAGACTAAGTTATACCATACACATAGGATTGCCAGGCTTTTTCAGAAAAAAAAAAAAAAAAATTTTCTACCACAGATCAAACATTTTATTACATTGTATAGAACATTGTTTACATTAACTTTCATGCTATGCCTTCTAATATTTCTCTTGTGATTTAGCTACTCTTAATGATTTTTCATCCTGTTTTGCAAATTGGTAAAATTGCTTACAAATGAAAGGGAAATTGTGTACAATCTGTAGTTCCACTTTGATTAGCTCTGAAAGGCTCTTGTTTCTAACATCTGTCCATTTATTCTTCATTACTGAAAAAAACCCTTTCTACAAAAGTATTAGAGTCTGGAATACTCAGTAAAAACCCTATGACTTTATTTATGTTTAGAACACTTTCCTTAGAAAGTTTAGAGAAAGTACTGCCACTTATCAATATCACGGTCTTGATAATTTAAACACACTAATAAAACACATCTACACTAACAAAACTGCTCATATAGCTCATCAAGGTTAACAAATTATTGTAATTTTAATATACAGGTATCCCTCATATAACATGGTAGTTATGTTTCGAAAAAGTGCCATGTTATGCAAATCCATATTATACAAAACAAAGGACTAATGCAAAAAGTTAGGTTCCAAAAGTTAACAAAAGTATACTATTCTTTTTCATTATTAAAAGAAATATATTTATAAAAACAATCAATAATTAACTAACAACTGCAATTAAAAGTGCTGTATGATGCATTAATATTAATTTCAGTTAAATGAGAGTTTTCTTTTTACAAAAAGTATTGTCATTTTCTGAGCTATTTTGTTGATCTTGATCAAAAACATCAGCAACATCTTCATTTTTTTAATCATAATTTTTTATGGATGACAAAATAAAAAATATGTTATTAATCGAAAATTTGTTCTAGAAGGTCACATTTGTTCAGTTGAGTACAGAGTGATTTTTTTCCCCAGAATTTGTGTTTGAATACTGAATTGTTTGAGTTGAGAACTGTTCAAATACTAAGATACCACTGTATTCTGTCTGTCATTTTTACAAATTAAGTAACCATTTATTAGTAAGTAATACCTAAAAATGTTTAAATAAACTTTAGTAAATACGAAGATTAATCTATAAAAAGAAAACACAGTGACAGTCTGAAAGCAATGACAATGACACCTGGTTGATAGGAATGCCAGGACAAGGAAGAAAAAAATTGCACTATCAATTTTCATTAAAATAAACCTGATGAAAGGAACAAAATAAATTAAAAATTTCAATATTCTAATGTCCATGGGCAAACTTGATACAACACATATGCTTACTTGAATAAAAAAAATTATTGAATAACAAACAAAATTTCACAATTTTTTTAGTGTAAGCTCCTTACGCTTAAAAATTATGAAATTTTGTACAGAGGATTTCCAAAACAGTGTTAGAGTGAAATCAGAAACTGTGTAGTACAGAGGATTTTCCCAATTTTCAAACCATGTTAGAGTGAAATCATGTCGAAGAAGTGCAATGTTGTATGAGGGATACCTGTATATCAACAGCATTTTCAAAGGTACTATATTCTTATTGTAATTACAATATTCTGGGAGTTTTAAAATAAAATCTTTTAATGTGTATAAATGTGAGAGGATAAAAAAAAAGAAATCATCTTTCAGGCAAAAGAAAAATGTAAGCTGTAAAATAAATAAATAAAAACAAGATCCAGCAACCCTACATACACAAGGCATTTTCAAAATTCAACTAGCAAAGCCAATATACAAGCATGAACTTATGTGCATACACTACACTACACTACTAAGCTACATTGGATATCTGCCAATTTTAATCTTCCAAATGTATAGAACACTCCAACATTGTTAGCTGCATTAAAATTCTATGAAACTTTTGGAATTCTTTTTCTGCTCATATACCTGAAGAGGGCTGATGAAGAGTCCAAAAGCATTTGTTTATTATTTTTTTTAAAGAAAATAATAAGTATTAAAGCATTAGATAATTTATTAGTTATCTCATTTCTAGTTTCTGTGAAAGTTTTTGACATACTGGTTAACTTCTGACACCAAACTGGAGACATATTGGAGTGCCCACAGACCTTCATGGCTTTAAGCCAATTTATGCCTTAACTCTAACATGGTGTGCATGTGTGCATGCATGTGCAGTCAACAAACAAATTATTGAAATGCCACAAATTTTTCACAATTAATAGATGAAACAAAAAAGTAGTTTCAAATTTTTCTAAAACTTATATACTACAAACTATACTCTAAAATAAAAATAAATGTATATAAACATAAAGTAAATACAATCTTAAAAAAACCATTGAAAATTATTGGCAAAGTGACAAACTTTATCATATTGAAACTCTTTAGTACTTTTTACTACTTCCCATTTGTTTAATTGCATTGCAATTAACAAGGCATACTTGCAACTAGTTTATTACAAACTTTAGTATTTGTTCCATGCCAATTGTACCATTTCAACTCATCTTTGCATTTTGGCTGTCTCTTGGTTAGTTTTCTCTTTATTTCTTCCCATAGATGTTCAATGGGATCTAGATCTGATGACTGAACACAACAAAGTGATAATATTCTGAGATTTCAAATATTCTGTCACTGCCTTGGCTGCATGAATCAGATTATTGTTGTTACAAGACTAAATTAGTACTACAACGAACTTTTATGGCTGAAATAAAAAATTTTAATGCAACATTTTTACACACTATCCTTTTCTCGAGGTCTCATCAATAAATATCAGGTTTCCAATTGCTGCTCATACACCCCCACACCATCACCAACCATCTCCATATTTCACAGTTGGTCTAACAAGATATATTTGATTAAATTCTTCTGTTTTTTTCCAAACTTTTTGTGTCCAAACAGGTTGAACTTACTTTCTTCAGACCAAAACCCATGGTTCCAAAATGTAACAGGGCTCTCAAAATACTTTTTACTCCACATAAGTAAATATAAAACATAACACATGGCCGACGGTAATACATTGTATAAATATATAAAAAAACAACGTTTAACAAATTACTTTGCTTTTCGTTTATTCTTCCGTCGTTCGCTACCAGTTGACAAGTCCAAATTTCCACAAATACGGAGGCGATCTTTCTTTTTAGGCTGCTGCCGCCGTAACAAAATGTAAAATAAGTAAAACGTTCTGGTAGCGAACGACGGAAGAATGAACGAAAAGCAAAGTAATTTGTTAAATGTTGTTTTTTTATATATTTATACAATGTATTACCGTCAGCCATGTGTTATATTTTATATTTACTTAAATTGTAATTTACGAAAAATGGCGATAGCACCAGAGGATGTTTTACCTATTTTACATTTTGTTACGGTGGCAGCAGCCTAAAAAGAAAGGTCCCCTCCGTATTTGTGGAAATGTGGACTTGTCAACTGGTAGCGAACGACGGAAGAATAAACGAAAAGCAAAGTAATTTGTTAAACGTTGTTTTTTTTTTATATATATTTATCCACATAAGTAATTTTTTCTTGCTTTGTTTGCTTATCCTTTGTTTCTTCCAAGCAACTCTTCCATGATAATCAGACTCATGCAATCTATTTCAAACAATCTGAAGTATAATACTGACATTATTTTCTATTTTCAATTCATTGACTATTTTAACTATATTTATAAAAGCATTATTTCTCTATTTCTTCTTGATCACTCTACCTTGTGCTAAATTTGTTTTTGTCTTTCTTCCTCTTCCTGTCTTATTTCCTACTTTCTCAGTGGATTTAACCTTATTAACAATAATTTTGACAGAAGACTTGGATCTTTCCAGGTTTTCACCAATTTTACCGTGGATTTGCTATGTTTAAATTGCTAGTGACAATTTCTAATATCGTTAGACCATTCATATTTTGTTTGGAGTCATGTCAAAGAGACAATGGTGGGGCATGACCTAAAGTTGATGTGGGCAAGGTACATTTCGCAAGGCCCTCTTGTGGCGCAAGAAGACGGATTTTATAAAATAAAAAGCAGTTGAAACTGTCAAATTTTTATTCATAAAAATGCAAACTATATTCTTTGACTAACATTAAAGAAAATTAAAAAAAAAATTAATGAAAGAAATTTCCTGCTTTTAGCCTTACTAAACTCTTTAATAATTGTATTGTAATTCAGCTTAGATGCCATATATGCTTCAATAGATAAAACTGCCAAAGCTGAGTCTTTCCTGATCCATTGTATTTCTTACATAATTTTTTATTGGTTTTAATTTTGAAAAGCTCCTTTCAGCGTAGGCAGTACTTACCGGTATTGTTAACAAAATTCGAATGACAATGTAAATATTTGGGTAAATTTCTTTCAAGTTATTAAATGTTATGTATTGGAGAAGCTGTTTCACATCTTTAATGAAGTTGGGTAAATTTGGAATAATTGTTTGTAATTCTTCATATAATTCGTAAGGTTGGAAGTCACTGCTCTCACCCATTCGCAAGGCTGAGTGTAAATTTTGACAGTTTTTTAATATTTGCTATTTTGGAATATTTTTTAACTTGCTTAGATCATAGAGAAAACCAAATTTTCAAAATGTTGATTTAAAGACACAAATCTCAAATCCATATTGTTTACTATAGAATCAATCACGGTGTTAAAAAAATCTGTTTTGTACCAGCTTTTGGGATACTGTATAAGGTTGATCGCTACCTTCATAATCAAACATTCTTTTCTTTTTGGTTATCCTTTCATTTTTAAAGTCTTTTGGCAGTTCATAACTGCTATTCTCAGTAAATTGACGAGTATCAGACAAGGATTTTTCGAATCCAGCGTGAAAGTAACGTAAACAAACAGAATGGGAAATCCCCAGCTCTGGCTGGCGGGGATTCCCCGCAATAGCAATGTAACACCAGCAAATGTTGCTAGACTAAATAAAAACAAATTTGGTATGTCAATATATTTATCGTTTTATGGCGAGTAAAATTTTTTCTTTGCGTTCATGGTTTTTAAGTAATGCATAAACCTTCGAGGCACGAGGCCCCTTGGACCGCGAGGCCGTAGGCGGTGGCCCACGTCGCCCATGCCTTACGCCATCTCTGCAAAGAGATGTAAAATCATAAATCATCTTTCAACAATCTTGCTTTTTCTGTTATTTATGCAAATAATTGTAGTGTTCCATTTTTACAGGTGATAAAACATAAAAACAAAGAAATCAATACCACACCATAATATCTTTTGCATAATTTTCAATAGTATTTTTAACATAGGTTTTTTTGTACATTGTATTTTATTTTAAAATAGAAATATATGTACATAAACATAGAATATAGTTTATATTATACAATGTATAAGTTTTAGAAAGTTCTGAATAGTATTTTATTTGTTTCGTCTATTAAAAATGAAAATTTGTGGCATGCCAATAATTTTTTTTGTTGACTGTATATAATATATATAACTAGTGCTGGCAACAAAATCAAATTGGAATAGGCAATAAAATTGTTATCACTGTGCTTATTTTCCTTTTTTGATTTTTAGTTGTCAGGCAGTAAAGTATGCTTGGATTTAAGATGATTCCACATAGCTGATATCTTATCAAAAAATTTCAGTGTAACATTACAATTCCTACTGTACATGACACCAATTTTACCATTCTTTACTTTTGTAGCTATTAAACAATTTAATCAAGTCATTTCTCTCATTTAGAAATATATCTTGTAACAACTATTAACTTATAGGCTAATAGAACAGTTGAGTTAGCAAGTAGAAGTCATAAGATATACAATGAAAGACATTTTCTTAACCCTAATGATTACATATAGTTTGATAAAGGTTGATTAACAATTTGTGATTAAAATACTCTTACAGGAAACTGAATGTGAGACGATAAGATACAAAAAAAAACACCTTATTGATTTCTAGAAGTGGATTTAATACATTAAAAACATTTTTGACCTATTCATAGGTCTTCCTCAGTCAGAATGTACAAAAGTAGAACAAACAGATTGAATACAAAATTAGCATTTTAAAACTGAAAGAACAAAATACAAATTACAAATTTGAAAGTTCTAAATTTAAATGAATACAATGTAAAACTTAAATGTAAAAATTAAAAAAAATCTGATTACCAACATTTAATTTTAAAAATTTAATGCAAAAACAAAATAAAATATTATTCAATTTCAAAGCCTTATATTCTTCCATCAAATTATCTTCGTGCTTTTGTGAACTGAGGAACTTTTTATTCTGCAACCACATAATCATCACCAGTACATTTTAGAATTGGCTCATTTGACTTGCTACTCTTCTTTCCTCTTTAATAATGAGATGTACATACAGGGTAAGGGTGTCCCAATTGGCAGCCTGATATTGAGAATCCCATGTGAATTAGTTGTATGCAAATTTGGAAAAAATGGAGATCAACAAATTCAAATTTCAACATCTCATCTTGCTCTATGCCTGAAATGTGGATGACTTTTTCATCTTAAGACACAAGAAACCTGACTTATATCTCCTATTACACAGGTTCAACATTAACCCTTATTGGTATGTCTGAAACTTGAAAAAGAAAGTGCCACTTCCATTTTCTGGACATCTCCATCAATCTTAACGACTGTAGGATACACCCCAACTAGAAATCAAAATACTAACCAATCTTTATTCTGTAGAACTCATCCAACCCTTTCTACATCAAACTCTCAACATTTAGATCTTTAATTAAAAGAGCTTACACATACTGTACGTACAAGTATTATGGACATCATAAAAGAATTAGAATACGTCAATAAGCTTGCAAACAGCATGGTTATCCACAACAACAATACATAATTTAATGTTGGTGTATAATTGGACATAAATGTATCCTCACAACAGAATACATAAGAAGGTGGATGGTAAATCACTTTTGCACACTTAAAAAATCCACAAGGAGATTGCTAGGAGTACCAACAGAAGAATAGCCTATGAACAAAATCCTACAATTTTTAGTATACCCAGAAATGATAAGCTGAAAGAAAACTGTTCCACCACACTGGGAGTCTACTCCATTCCACTGGAAGAACAGTGTTTTCAATGAAAGCTTACATGCATGACAACCACTGTGCAAAACCTGAAAGCAAAGCTTAAGGAGCATCAATATTCAATTAACAAGAACACGAATAGCATAGTCTTAGCAAACTATGCCAGGTAGTAGGACTTACAAGCTTCATGGAAAACAGCAATATTCAGACCTAATAGAAATCCTATCACTTGGAAATAGAAATGATGGAAATATTTAAAGTTCATAGAAAACAAATATGTATTAATTTTAGGGATGCAGACAGTCTATCATGGTGTGGAAATGTATTTTTGAAACTTGACATTAACATTTATATTAAAATAAATAAATAAATTTGTATCTGAGCTAAATTTTTAAAATTTAAATGTTGGCAATCAAATTTTTATTTTTACATTTAAATTTAGAACTTTCAAATTTGTATTTTGTTCTCTTTTAGTTTTAAAATGCTAGTTTTGTATTTGATCTGTTAGTTTGTTCTATTTCTGCACATTCTAACTGAGGAAGACCTATGAATAGATTGAATATGTTTTTAGTGTATTAAATCCACTGCTAGAAGTCAATAAGATCTGTTTGTGACTACTGAATTACATACAAAAGCAAATTAACATAAAAAATTGAATGATGAAATTACAACTAAAACAACACAGCATTCACAATGAGCAATCATCATGAAAAAACAAAAAAATTATTCACAAAATGGAAGTGGTTAGTTTTATATGAAGATAACAGTAACACTTTGCAGATGAAAAAATCTATATAAGTGTGGACTGCCTTATATAAAGATTTCATTTCATTTTCTGCTAACAAAATCAAAATTCTTAGTACTCTTTTTCTTATTTATTACTGAATAAGATTAGATTTTTCCTTTCACAATACATACTGTACTTTTACTTGTAATATAAACCAATCACAATTTCCAAAGTTTCTCAATAGATTCTATCTTGACTTTTGTTGTCTAAATTCTTGCTCTTGTTTCAGATTAATTTGCTTTTTCCTATTTCTATATGAAACAATAATAATAATAAAAAAAGTGTTATCATCAAAATAAAATAAATATTTTTAACAAGTTCAGTTAAATGCTGAAGTTTTAAGGAGTCATAAATTTATTTTTAATTAAATGTTTCTCAAGAAATTTATCTCATCTTCAGACCATTATAACTGATTAAGATGGAGATGATTTTGTTTACTACTAGGAAAACAATGTAGAAAATACTTTTACATAAATATGACTCTAAGAATTTAATAAAAATTTTAATCTAACAGAAATTGGTGGAAATAATGTAAATTAAATTTAAGCAATTACTTTATTGCGCAATGAAGCATGAGCTAAATTGGATGATGCAAGTGAGTGAATAACAAAGATAGCTCTAGATGAAAAAAACACTATACGAAAATGTCGTCAGAAGTTGATTGCTTACAAGTAATCCAATTTCCTACATTTAATGATAAATAATACAAAGATAACAAACAAAAGAAAGAAACAAAGTTTATTAAACAGCTTATTTCTCAACAAAATATTTGAGAAAAGAAATCTGGATCAGCATAGAAGAAAGATATCTTTCATCAAGACAATGAACCTGCTCACAAATGTATTTTTGTGACCAGAAAAATCAACAAACTGAAATACAATTTGATGCTAAATGAACTTTTTTTAAAATCTAATTTAGCTTCAGCCTATTTCTGTTTATTTCTGTGTGTGAAAAAGTTTTCATCAAATGAAGAGGTAATAGTAGTAAACTTATTTTGCAGAGCTTCCAGAATAACATTTCAGGAATGACATCATTTCCTTAAAGTGTCATTGGGCAAAATGTATTGATATTAGGGAAGACTATATTAAAAAATAAAAATAATTTCAGAAAAACACACAAACCATTCTTCTATTTCATTCTGAGAATTTTTTTGAATGATCTTTATTACTTAAAGAAAAACAAATCCAAACTGGAAAAGTGTAAATATAAATCACCTCAATAATCTTAGTTTTTTTCCAGTAAAATCTTAAAAACAATGAATGTTTTCAAACAGTTTGACTATTCTGCTTCAGGTCAGTCAAACTGTTTGAAAACATTTGTCATTTTTAAGATATTACTGGAATAAGACTAAGGTTACTGAGATGAATGATCTTTATATATCACCTACCCTAATTTTGCATTTTTGAATTTTACTTTTTAAATGCATTAAAATATTTTAAAGTAACGGGGGGAAAAAACTGTCTCACACTTAAATTCCAGTCTGTAGCTATAAAAAATATTTTTAACTGAAGAAAAAAATCTAATCTAAATCTTAAACATAATTTTATAATTTATATATTTTCATCTTATATTAAATAAATATCAGATATTTACAAATGAATTTTATATTAAATATGTTTTAATAAATATAAACTAACACTTTGTAAGAGTAATTTATTTCCAAAATAATATTTCATGAATACTAATACTATAAATAGATAATACTATAATGATACTACATTAATTACAGTATTAAAAAAAAAATGCCACCAGAAAGTGAAAAATGAATGTTGAATACAATGCATAGCCACATATTTTTGTAAATATCAAGGAAAAGATAAATCTCTATTCATAAACTGAATATAGAGAATTATAGTAAAATTTCAAAAGTTAATAGAAGTTATATAATTTTATTGCTGAAAAATTATATATTTTAAACATATTTGTTCAGTTTTAATAAATAATACAATACAATCAAGATAAAGAGGAATAAATATACTTAATAAATATAATTTCTTTTTTATTTAAAAAGAATATAAAGTAATATTCTGGATTCAAAAGATTTTTTTTAAATTTTTTGCTTTGTTATGAAAATACTTGGATATCTATTCCATAAAATAATCTCCTTTTTCTATTTATAGCAGTATTTGTATTTTGTTTTAGTATTATCAGAAAAAACTATAATTTTCTAACTTTATAAAGTTTCCAATGTTAACATGAAAAAAATTTAGTAAAGTTTAAACCATTCCAACATAAGTTAATAACATGATAAAAGATGAATACTTCTGAAATAAACAAACTTGCTATTCATATACTGCACAAACTGTATGCTTAACTATACCTACAATAATAAGTTTATTTCAGCTTCATTAATTTACTCACTAACATATTTCTAAAACTAATCTGTCACATCCTGTTGGAAATTGGAGACATTTGTATACCTGCATGAATGTCCTAATTTTTAGAATACCTTTTATTGTAATTTTTATTATTATTTCTAATATTAGCATAAAGACAATAAATAATGCTAAATTTATATATTGTTTAAATATTACTTTTCAACTGTAAATAGTTTCCAATGTTAATATTAGAAAATTTCAGCTTGTTTTTTATTTAACAATTTTTAAAAATGATAATATAAAATAAAAACATGCAACCAACCCAATAATTAATTTAAATAACAAACAAATAGTCTGATAACAAATCTGACTGTCCATTTGATATTTATAATATAAAATGTTTACAAATAGAGCTTTGAATATTCTACATTGTACTCCTTTAGGAAGAAATTACACCTATCCCTCGATTTACACGGAAGATAGGTTCCTGAGAAAAACGTGTAAATCGAATTTGTATCTTTTTGAATGTAAAACCGTGTAAATCAAAAAGTATGCAAAAAACGCATAATTTCGTTGTTTATTAATTATGAATTTTTTTCAATTTTTTAAAGTACATAAATCAAACAAAAATATTGAAAGGCAAAAAAAAATATATTCTTTTATTAATTAAATACAAAGAACAAAGGAACAAAAAATAAAATCTGAAAGATTCATAAAAATGTAATGTAATTGTGTAATGTAATTAAAAATAATGTAATTGTTTGTTACTTATGAATATGAAAAATTAAAATTTTCTGGTTTAAAACTATGTGCAATGAATGCAACTTTGTGTGTATGGGGGAGTACCCTATAGAAACTTTTTCACAAATTATTATTAAATAACTAAAGTAAAAAATAAATGCAAATAATTTATAAAAATATTCATGAAAGGTTTATAATATTAAACCATTTCATTAATGTGTTTTATGTTAGTTTTACACCTGCGTACTACTTAACATATTTTATTTGACTTATAATCTATAAATTTATCATAATTACAATTTGTTTATGAAATCATTAATTAACCTTAAAAGAATTTTATATCTAATTCACAAAACAACACCTTTACTTATAGCTGAGATAATTTTATCAATAAGCCATCTTCAGGTTTTAACTTTCGAAAAAGGAACATTATCGTTCCATTAAAAGAATACAATTGTTTGAAAAAATTCAAACCATTAGTAACGGACAAAAATAAAAAATAAAAACAAAAAGGAACAACATGGTAATATAAATAAATAAATATACAATAAAATTGTTATAGTGGGAATAAGAAGTAAAAAATGAAAATAAAAATGATTCCACTGGTGATACTTTTTTTAAAAAAAATGGCAGATTATCGAGGAATGATGCCAAAACAAGCTAAGACAAGCCTACGAGTTTGTGATACATTTCTTGACTACGAATTTCCAAGCTGTTGGTAGGCTGTCAGCGTCCCTTGCATTTATGTATGCCTCTTCCAACTTGCTTTTGTAAATTTCAATTTTTTCTGTGGTACTTGCTAACGTTGGGGAGCTCAAGGATTTTACAATATCCGCTTCCTCCCATTTAATTATTGAGCCTTGGGTCTGCGCGTATTGTGAAAGTACTGTTGCGTCGGAGCCTTTCCTGACGTCATACTTGTGTTCTTTAAGTCTTATCCCTAAACTTCTTGTTGTGACTCCAATGTAGTCTTTTTTGATACCTAGTTCCGTGTTCTCGTATGGGATTTTGTACACTCCTGCTTTTTCTTCCTTTTTAATATGATCTTTATCATTTCTTAAGATTGTGTATAGGTTCGGAGCCCTTTTTAGAACTATTCTGGTCTCCTTGCGGTTTGCAATTTCTTTCATAATGCCTTTTGAATTCTTGTTGTAAGTACCATTACAAGCTAGCAGCATTCCGAGCTCTTATCAGAAGGGCCTTTATCTATTGTGATAACGTTGTTGATAGAAATAAGGAAATCGACAGAATCACGCAAGTAGCCGAATCCCTAGGATATAAAAAAGGCACAATAGCAGGATTAGTTAAAAAGTATGAGATGGGCACAAGAGAGTCAAAATACGTTCACAGTAAAATCACAATGTTTACTTACAACAAGAATTCAAAAGGCATTATGAAAGAAATTGCAAACCGCTAGGAGACCAGAATAGTTCTAAAAAGGGCTCCGAACCTATACACAATCTTAAGAAATGATAAAGATCATATTAAAAAGGAAGAAAAAGCAGGAGTGTACAAAATCCCATACGAGAACACGGAACTAGGTATCAAAAAAGACTACATTGGAGTCACAACAAGAAGTTTAGGGATAAGACTTAAAGAACACAAGTATGACGTCAGGAAAGGCTCCGACGCAACAGTACTTTCACAATACGCGCAGACCCAAGGCTCAATAATTAAATGGGAGGAAGCGGATATTGTAAAATCCTTGAGCTCCCCAACGTTAGCAAGTACCGCAGAAAAAATTGAAATTTACAAAAGCAAGTTGGAAGAGGCATACATAAATGCAAGGGACGCTGACAGCCTACCAACAGCTTGGAAATTCGTAGTCAAGAAATGTATCACAAACTCGTAGGCTTGTCTTAGCTTGTTTTGGCATCATTCCTCGATAATCTGCCATTTTTTTTAAAAAAGTATCACCAGTGGAATCATTTTTATTTTCATTTTTTACTTCTTATTCCCACTATAACAATTTTATTGTATATTTATTTATTTATATTACCATGTTGTTCCTTTTTGTTTTTATTTTTTATTTTTGTCCGTTACTAATGGTTTGAATTTTTTCAAACAATTGTATTCTTTCAATGGAACGATAATGTTCCTTTTTTCGAAAGTTAAAACCTGAAGATGGCTTATTGAGTAAGCCGAAAACATTAGTTTTCTCAATAAAATTATCTCAGCTATAAGTAAAGGTGTTGTTTTGTGAATTAGACTAATTATTGGCTGAGCTAGTATCTGCTTTATGAATTTTAAATCATTATTTACATATATAATCATTCAATTATTATATGAATGATTATAATAAAAGAAATCCCAAAAAGTAAAACATAAATCAAAAGTAAAAAAAAAAAAATAATTAAATCCATATTAAATTGTTTACAAAATATTCTAAATTCAAAGAAAAAAAATTTGATATAGATACGACTTTTAAAAAATGCATATAGCCCAGTGGCGGACTGGCCTTAAAATTTCTGTGTGGAAAAAATCATTACCGGCCCAGCCCATAAATAAAAAAAATGACTTTTTTCTATTTATATTTAAATACAGTATATTCAAAATACAACGTTGACAAAAATTGCAATAAGCACAAGTCTAGAACATTAATTTTTTATTTAGAAGTTTGCTTTGTTGAGCAATAATATTAATGACATCATCAGAATCTATTTCATTTAAAATATCCTTCTCCGTCGACATTAACACGAAAGCTTCTAGATTTTCTTGCGAGATACTTGATCTTAATGAATTTTAACGTAGAAAAGTTCCGTTCACAGGACACTTGTGTTACAGACATAGATAGTAAATGTTTGTATGCTTGACCAAGTGTAGAATAAGCACCATTTAACACGTTATATCCGAATAATATATTATAACAACAAATAAGACAATTTTTGCAAGCTTTGCAGTAAGAGGATGAAATCGAATCTTTATCGTTTTCTAGTTGATCATCAGTAGAATGTTCATTTTCGTTTAATTTTATAAAAGTTTCACTGACATTTTCCTTTAAAATATTCCATGACGATTTAAAATGTTGCAATTCTGAAATAATATTGAGTTGCTTCTGGATTAAACTGTAGTAACACTTTACAGCTCTATATGAAGTGTCCAGTGAAGTCGGGTTAAAATACCAAATAGTCTTTTCAATTAGGGTTGGTCCTCGGGTTGGTTTATTTTTGCGTCTTTAGTTAAAGGATGATAGAATCGTTTACGAATGTACTGTACAGTACATACGTATACTCCCTTGGACTTCACTTAGTCTTGAAAAGGGGTCAAGCACGTATGGACAGTCTACGAAAGTATATGTGCATTTGTACACAATTCTATCATCCCTTAAAGACGCAAAAATGAACTAACCCAAGGACCAACTCTAGTTGCGTCGAATATATGTACGAAGCGGGCTCTTGGTATTTAGTGCGATTGCAAATGACTAGATGTCAGTATTTTAAATTTTTATTTTATATAGCGTTATATTGTTTTGTAATATTATGTACGACGCCGCAGGTTGCCCATCTACAATCAACGCCATTGTGGGTGAATGGCAAACTAAAAATTAGTTAGCCGAACCTAAAAAATAGATTATTTTTAATTAAATTTTTGGAATATAGAGAAATTATTATTGAATAACATTTTTACTTATCTAAAATAAAGGAAATGATATAATTGGCCATTAAATCCATTATGATTACAATCAACGTTTTGGTGGCTGGGTGAAAAACCAGTAACTCGTGCTTCCAAAGATTCATAGGGGTAGTGAATAGTTTCTAGCAACGTAAACAAATGACCAACTTTGTCTGTTTTGATTATTTTTCTCCTAGGATGCTTTGTTTGGGCCGAGTCGGCCAATGTAGTGTTGGACTCGGGTCGGCTGGACTAATTTAACTTCGGCCTCTGTAGAACCGGGTAAAACGATAAAGGGCTACACATATCTATATTACACCTAAAAATTGAAATTTATCTTACTTAACGAAAAAAATGAATGAATTTTTTTTAAAAATAAAACTGAACAAAATGGTATATTATGTACATATTTAGAAAAACGGCCCAAATTGTTTACGGCCCATGTGGAATTTTCCACATTTTCCACATGGCCAGTCCGCCCCTGATATAGCCTATCATCATTTATATAAAATTTGTATAAATTTCCTAATAATAAAAAATTTATTCAATATAGTTTTAATCAACATTATTACATGTGCAATATAATTAAGCATGGAGTGAGAAAAGTAATTATAGCTTTATTCCAGACTTACTTATCAGTATCAAACAAGTATTAAACTGAATTCTACAAGTATTGTTTGGATTGGAACTTTTCCACGGTGTTGTGTGTTGTTTATTTCAAATGTAGTTATAACACACAAATACAGTTGATAATTTGGAGAATGTATGTATAATTAAGATATTTCAATGTTAAATGATTGCTGGATTACATAGAGCACAATCGTTTGGTGTTAAACTAAAAATCGGATTATTGGCTGTTTAAATTTAATTAAGGTATTTCTTTCAATTTGTACCCAGTCATCTTTTGTTGCAAGGCAATAAACCTGGAGAATACATATGTTTTGAAAATAAATTCCCAGGGTTTAATCAAGGAAATACAGTATATATTTTTAGGGTTCTGCTACCAAGAATTTTAGGATTTTTACATTATTAGGATTTATACATATACAAAGTGTATTTGGAGTGGATATCCTCAATATATATATATATATATATATGTTACTGGCAAAACCCGATTTTACACCAAACTAGTTTTGCCTAGGCCAAACTAGTTTGGCGTAAGTGTGTCAGGCCAAACTAGTTTAGAATTATTATTCAAGTAATTGTTCAAGTATTATTCAAGTATTAATGGTTAAATATATTAATAGTTAAAATAAAATTAAAAGGCAATCAATTAGATGAACAATATTTATTCAAACATAATCTACTTAATTATAAAAAACGGGGTTGATGTTACCCTAGATATTGAAGGTGGCGGCTCGTCTCCGATTTCAGCAATCAGAAGATAGGGAACAGTGGGGATGCCCATTCTAATCTAACCTAACCTATTCTAATAAATTACCATAATTATTAGCAACCAAATTATTAGAATAGGTTAGGTTAGGTTAGGTTAGAACATGTGTCCCCACTGTTCCCTGTCTTCTGATCGCTGGAATCGGAGACAAGCTGCCATCTTCAATACCTAGGGTAACATTAACCAAAAACGGTATTGATTAGAAGTGACACTTCACTTGTACAAAACTATAAAATAAAAATAAGCTAATAAGTATTTATCAATTTGTATTTTTTTATTAAGCCATGCACTTTTAAAGGTAATTAACTTTCGAAAATATTTTCAAAAATTCAAACGAAATAATAAAAATAACTATTAAAATCAAACTAAAATTAAAAATGAACTTATTTGTGTTTTTATGATGAACTTAAATTAACCATTAATATACTTGAATAATAATTCTAAACTAGTTTGGCCTGACATGCTTACGCCAAACTAGTTTGGTGTAAAATCGAGTTTTGCCAATAACATATATAAATTGCTCTTTCTCTCAAAGGCTAGTCTTCTGTCTCATCCTTCCTATATGATCATACACTTACACTGGTGGACAAAACCTAAGGACGAATGCTATTTTCAACAATTACAGTTAGAAATTGAACAGCAGCAGCCTGTTGAAATATGCTTAAAATCATGATGTACTCTGTTATGTGCGACACTAAAACATGTACAGTCACGTGCGGCACTAAAACATTTGCACAGATAAAAGATTTCAGGCAATCTGTGCATGCAGTCAGTTTTTATTGGATGTGAAATTTGAATGGGTAGAAGTGAAATTACAATAATAAAATTCTTCCAGACATCATTTAGATGATTTTACTCGTGGAGGAATAATCAGAAAGCTGGAAGAAGGGCAGAATATAACAGATATTGTGTGTGAATTTAACATTGTACACAGTATTGTTTCTAGATTATGGGCAGCATTTCAAACTAGCGGAATGTGCAGCGGGCACAATGGGAAGGTTGTCCTAGCAGTATGACACCCCAAGAACATCAGTATATTGTTCTTTCAGCGAAAAGGAACTGACGCAGCATAGCTGGTGAACTGGCAAGTCATTTACAGGCAGCCACAGGAACTAAGATATCCTGTAAAACTGTTGCAAGACATTTGTGAAAGAAAGGACTATATGCCCAAAGAGTTCACCGAAGTACCCATTTGCAATGGTGCCGTCTGCATTGCAATTGGACTAATGACGACTGGGCTACCATGGTCTTCTCAGATGAGAGTAGATTCAGTCCATCGTCTGATTCTAGACAGCAATTGATATGGCACGAGGTTAGCAGTGCTTATCGTCCCGAAAATATTCAGGAAAAGGATCAATATCCAACTTGCAGTATCATGGTGTGGGTAGGCATCATGGTCAATGGCCGTACGAACCTGTATATGGTTGACTGAGGGACCATGACTGGCCAACAGTACATTGACAAAGTTCTTCTCCCACGTTTTCGATTTTTCCGAGGTGCTGTTGGTGAAAAGTTTCATTTTATGGATGATAACACACCTTGTCATCGCACACAAGCTGTAGAAGAGTGTCTTGACAGCGAGAATATTCATTGCAATAGTCTGGCCAGCCCATTTTTCTGACCTGAATCTGATTGAAAATGTGTGGGATGCCTTGGGAAGACATATTGCTGGTCAACAATATCCACTAACAAACAAGGAGACTCTCATCTGTGCAGTAAAAGAGGAATGGGACAACTTGCCTCAACAGCTTCTAGATCATGTTCTGAGTATGCCATGTCATGAGCAAAGTTGCATTGCACTTCACAGTGGCCATATCCCTTACAGACATGGCACTCAGCCTTGTTTGTAGTAAGTATTGTGCATTTTTTGTACAACCATGTCTTCGGACAATATGCACCTTTTACAAAAACACCCTCTTTTGACATCCTGAGTACTACCTTTGAACATAATTATTATATTAAATCATGTTGAACATGCTGTCAATACTATTGTTTTCTCCTTGGTCTACAACCATGTGTAGTTTTTCATATACATGTCCATTTCTTCTTCATCCTTAAGTTTTCTCCACCAGTGTATTTATAGAAAGAGGCTAAAACCCCACATACATGAATTGAGTTTATCAGTACAGTAGAGCGTCGATAAGTGGAACCAATTGGGGACTGGGGTCCTTCCAGTTAATGATTTGTTCCAGTTTCCGACTTTGTACGAAAAAATACATTAACCTGTCCGATGTTCAAATTTTTCTCCGTTGCGTATCGCTTCCTGTTGAATTTTTCTCCATTGCGTGTCGCTTCGTGTTGAATTTTCGTCGATTTTAAGCCTAACGAAAATTTTTATAATAATCATCGAGGCTATCGTATCGTTAAAAATTATTTCTGCATTTTGTACAAACAAAATAAATATATTAAAGAATATAAAAAACATGAAAATTATACTTTAGAAGTAAATTTAGTATCAAAAACATTCGATTCAGCACGACACAGTCCGACTGAAAATCGTTCCACTTTCCGGCCATTCCACTTACCGACGTTCCACTTATCGACATTCTACTGTATTCCAAAAAAAAAAAATTAATTTATCAGTGTAAGTCATCCTGACATAATACAACAAGCTAATCAAACTACAATATGTTGAGAAATCTGATATTAACATAAAAAAATATAAATTTTGGATAATCTGAAACACTTGCTAATCCAAAAAGGTCCAAGCCACAATTAGTTTGGATTAACAAGATTCTGTTGTATGTATATGTATGCCACAGAGTAATCATCTATATATATATGGACATGTTTGTGCCTATATTTCACTCTGCAGCCAAAACTACACATCACACATGAATGGTGTTTGTGTGTGGTAGTAACCCCAAGTCTCCCATTGTGCACTATGGTAGTTGCATCTCGATAGCTATAAGGGTGTGAGAGATATGGGAGTTGAAAGTGGTTAACTTCGAAAATGTGTGACGCTTCAATGAGAATGTTCCAGTTTTTTGTAGAAAGTTCCAGAACCTAGAGGTGAAATTTGGTACACAGTTAGGATACGTCATAAAAACGTATACTAAGAAGGGATTTTTCGAAATTCCCCCCGCAAGGGAAGAGGGAGAGCATTAAGTCTTAACCTGAAGAATGGCTTCTACTGTACTATTTTAGATACAAATTTTTGTATTTAAGTACATTTTAGTAGGGTACACAATGAAAATGAACACTAAGAAGGGATTTTTTTTAAATTCCCCAGCAGGGGGAGAAAGAGAGGATTAAGTCTTAACCTGAAGAATGGCTTCTACTGTACTATTTTAGATGCGATTTTTGTTTTTAATTACATTTAGTCTTCACTGAGTACTTAGGAGTATTAAATTGATAACATTTCAGACATTGTTATAAATATTTTTTATATATTTCGATTTTTCAACCAAATGTTCAAACCGTTTTAAATTCGAATTTCTTTTTGCATATTGGTTCGATTATAGAACGATTGTAAACGTTCCAGAAAATTTATCAAATTAAAAACAGTTTGTCTGATTCTCAGCAATTGTCGTCATTCTCAGTGGTAGGTGTTAAATAACAATTACTATGGTTGTTGAAATATTGAATGTAAATAGGGTTTGCTTGCAAAATCCGCGCGAGCAAAGCTGCAGGTAACAGCTAGTTATATATATACTGTATATATAATTAATTGATAAGAAAATACATGTATGTTATCAATTTTTAAATAAAAATGCATTTCTAGATGATAAAACTGTTAATAGAGTATTTTAATTTTCTCCTGAATAGTCACTGGGCTACAATTTTTTTAAATTGTACACCTATAAATTCCCACTGTCATCCATCTGTCTGAACATCTGTCTGAACATCTGTCTGTTCATCTGTCTTTCCTTAATATTGAGAACATAGCTAGATAGATGAAATTTGAGACCAGATATGGAAAGCTTACGAGAAGGGGGTCCCAATTAACTATATACAAACTTCTAGTCCAAACCAGAAGTCATGCTATTTCAATTCAAAAATTTTTCCCTGAAAGGTGTTAGATAAATGACTAGCATGACTTTACTGTTAAAGGAAAAGTATGATTTACAGGGGCAAGCCACTACTAATTTAAGATGGAGAGCATATATTAAAAATTGCAGCCTTGGTATTATGATGATGTCATAACAAATAATTGCTGTTTTTTATAAATTATTTATCTGCTTTTTAATTTAAGGCAAGAAATACATTCAATGAAAGAATGACTTATACATGTGAGGTACAAATTGCTTTTATTTATAATCAACTAAACACACTAAAAACTATTAAATTATATTCTTTAACAACAATATATATTAAAACACTGATCCATTTCCTTCATTTATTATTTTTAATTAAAAAATAAATAGGAAATAAAAATGTAAAAATGCTAATTAATTATCATTGTAGATAGTTTAAAATCTTTGTTTCCTTTTTAAAAAATAATATAATATCTAAAAAGTAACTGTCCAATAAATTTTAATTTCTGAACAAAAAAACAACCTCAGAAACAAAATCTTTTAAGCAATCCAAATCTTTTTGTTAAAAAAAATAAGACGTTAAACCTTATCTACCATGTTCGCCTAGGTAGTCCTAATGGCAGTATTGTGTTTAACAATTTAGCTCAAGCAATTGTGCCAGCTTCGAGTAGCCCACTTGACTGTTCGTGGCGTACTTGATGTTATATAGTTTTTTAAGATGCAAGCAATAGAAAACATTGAGCGCACGCCTACATGCAAAGCACGGAGGATAGCGAGTAGACCAATACATATTAAAAACTGATCTTCAAAGATGAAGGATCAACTATTGTGGGGGCAGTGTGATTTATGTAAAAAATACGAAATAAAACATCAATTTTGCTAAAAAGTAGTGAAAACAACCATCACTCTGATAACAGAGGTGCCACCATTGGGGCTACCTAGGTGAACATTTACCTAAAATGTAAATAAACTGTTTTACAATATTATTGTTTTTGATTCAATTACATGATTAACATTGCAAGATTGTTTTCATTTTATTTATCACAAGAACATCGAAGGATATACCAATTAAATTTGAACAAGCAATACATTCGATCATAAAATATTATCCGGTCAATAAAACCATATAAAATTTTGCTTACAATTTCAAACAAATAACTATCAACTTTTACACAAAACCGGATAGAGTCAAAGTTTAAACATCAAATTTCTAGAAAAATAACTATAAACTTTGATTCTATTCAATTTCGTATATAAAAACAATTATAACCTTTTTGATATCGTTTCGTCGAATGCCGTAATGTTAAAAACAAACCTTACAATGCTCGATGAAACTTGAATTACATAAAATTATAATTAAAAAATAATAATAATCTTCATATAACAAAAAACAAAATGCATTTTAATTGTATGTAAAATTGTGAATAAAATTTTTAAGCTTAATTAATGTATTACATTGAAATATCAATTTTCTACTTAAGTGTTTGTTTAATTTTATATTAAATTTATGGTGCATCATCAAACAGGATATTGTACTGTACTCCATATTTATATATATTTAATTTAGTATATAATGTTATTAATGCATTGAGTGTTAAGAAGGTATAAATATAAATTACCTCTTTATCTTTCAGTCCTAAGAGTAGAACCTCTTCCATTAACGTTAATCTCGTTTCTTTCGAGTCAACATCATCGTCGTCGTCTGATGGGTTGAATCGTCTTTCGTCATCGGAAATTTTCTCATTCGCTTGACTATTTACGTTTTTCCTCTGTATTAAGCCTTCTGTTCTGTTCATAGTGAAAAGCGATACGCGAAGCTTTAGATTAATTTAACGTATATATTACATCAATGCACTTTCTTTATTTTTAAAACACGGTTCATTTTTCTGTCATTCTGTACTGAAAACAAAATGGCGTTTTTGATGATGACACTGACGTCATCTCTAGTCGGATTAATCAGTTCAAAAATAGCCCAATTATAACCGACGTCACCATTTTTTCTTCCTTTTTCTTTTTTTTTTTTTTGTTCGAATCGTTTGATTGAACTTATGAAAATAAATGTATTTTTATATATTATATTAATAACTTTTATAATTGGTAAGTTATTAAATTTTTTTTCTATTTAATTTAATTTAATTTTTTATTTTAATTTTTTAGCCTGAAGAGGGATTGGACAATTACCAATACGAAATGCATTGTTAAATAAGAGAAATTGCGGATAATTAAGAAAGACGTGATAAATATCACTATTGGATGAAAAAATCTTTACTTATAGCATCATTTTTTTATATCGAATTCCAAAGTAAAATATTCAATTTATTCATAATTAATTTTTTTAAAAAAATCCGGCAAAGAGTTGCTTAAGTTTCCCGGCAACATTTGATGGCGTCATCTGTTATGATATTTTAATTTTAAAAATTTTATATTTTTAATTATTATAAAATAGCAGAAAACTTAATTTTGATATTTTAATTTTAAAAATTTTATATTTTTAATTATTATAAAATAGCAGAAACTTAATTTTGATATTTTAATTTTAAAAATTTTATATTTTTAATTATTATAAAATAGCAGAAAACTTAATTTTGAGGGTAATTCCATACATAATTTAAAAAAAAAAAACCCGAATTTTTTTGCTTTTCTCGATGTTTCAAGGTGTTCTGAATCCATCAATAAAATAATATATTATGTAGTGTTAACAATTATCATTAAAATTTTAGATAAATTTAATAATTTGTTAGGAAAAAAAATTTAAAATATTATATGATATAAATAAAATATTTGTACTTGTTTTATTCCGAATTTTTAATCTTAAATTAGATCTCAGTGTAACTTAAAGTTGGTTCTTCGAGAATTAAAAGTGTTTGTTTATTAATTAAACTCTTATTAGATTTTATCACAATAAAAATAAATTATATCAATCTTAAAAACGTAATTTAATAATGTATAAATTTTACAATTCATGCCACAAACTGATAAATAATTAAAACATGATCAATATGACTAAATCGTTTTTATTAAATTAATAAATAATTATTATTTTATTATATGAAAATCTTATTAAATTTTAACATCTTCAGTAATTTCACGAATCCAGGATTTGTAGTAAAATTATTATTAAATATATTCTGAACAATATAGGCCAAGGACATGAGATCAACAATAATACAATCACGAATAAACTAAGCAACATACTGTACACTTACAGCAGGAAAGCTGTTAATAAATATTTTTAAATTGTTTAGATTTATATTGAAGAATTCTGCTGAATGTATATATATATATATAAAATTATTTATCTAGTCCAAAATTTAATTAGTAGGCCTATATTTAACATATTTTGCATACTCGGATAATTTATATAATTTATTTTTTTTAGAAGCTCAACGACAATATTTGAATAAGTTATTATTACAATTTATTTTTGTAAATAAAGAGATTTGTTTAACTCATAGAAGCATTTTTCCATTCTTGGTAGACGATACTTTTACTTTCCCAACTGTTATAACACGGGAAGTATTATAATAGTGTCAAATTTCTCCTTCTTCTCTTGTTAAATTGGAAGAATTGGCAATTTGGTATAGTTCCGATATTGTAATAATATATCAGAAAATACATCTGTACTAATTTTAGTTACAATCATGACCAATTTTGGACCGTTAGCCTCCTGCGTGCTACAGATATTTCGCCACCCCCATCAATGCTGATTGCGAGTAAATTCATAACCTAACCCAACTCATTAGAGCCTACTGGTGTGATTTATAACAGTTTCGTATAGTTGAAAGGGATTTAAAAACTCCATAAAATTATTGGACTGCAATTCGAAAAACTTGTAGACCTATAAATTCTCAATATTGTCTATGGAAACCTTAAAGACAGAAGGCACCGATTAACTTGTATACAAACTTCCAATGCAAAGTGGAAGTCACATTATTTCCATTCAAAAAATTCTCCCCCACCCCCTGAAAATGTTAGATGACCGGAACGACTCTATTGTTAAAGGAAAAGTATGATGTACAGGGACAAGCCACTACTAATTTTAGGTGGATAGCATATATCTTAAATTTAAAAAATTAAAAATATGATTAAAAATTCGAGCCCGGCATTGTGACGATGTCACAATAATTTTTGCTCGTTTCAATTTTAGTTTTTAAAGTACACCATCCGCCGTCCTAGAAATTTCGCCGCTTGCGTGCATGCACGCACTTCACCAGATCCGGTCCTGGTTAAATAAACAATTATCCTATCCTGCTGGGGAATCCGAGAACGAAAAAACCCAGGCTTTTTTCGGAGTAGTAGTCCGTCCCAGATATGTCGGACCCTGTCCCTCATCATCCGTCCCTACTGTGTTCCTGGCCGAACCCATAGTGAGATTGCTAAAAAAAAAAAAGTAAATAAAAGAAGCAGTTAAACAATGATATGGACACAAATAAGAATAAAACCCGTAATCTATTGGTGAAATCACGACTTCTTTCCACGAAGAATAATTTTATATTTGTTTTTTATCCATCAAACACTTTTTTAAAAAGTTGTTTTTATACTTTAAATCATTGATAAAAACTTAAAATATTGTAAATAAATATAAACTTATTTATATAATATCTTAATTTGTAAGCATTTGAACTGTATTAACACTTGATAATTTGTTATTGCTTACATCAGTCGTATTAAATTTTCTATTATTAATTATATTATTACAGAAAATAAAATATGAAACTCGTGCTTTATTTTAAAATGGTAGTTTTTTTTATAGAATTAAATATTAGTAAAGTATTTGTAGTTGATATCACTTGAGCTCATTTCCTGTAATAATAAATCCAGCAGTATATTAAAGCTCAGTAAAACTTCTGATCGTAATAAATTACTGTAGTGTATATCAATCTTCTCGTTTTTCACATCATCGGAGAAAACACTCTTCTATAACTCGGACAACCTTCATCCCCTATTAGTCCGAATTAGCAGGGGATTTACTGTATAAATTAAATTTTATTCTAAATATACTAGTACATATCGGTATTTTTTATGTATCTAGACCACTCTTCACATGAATAATTTATATATTTAAGTATATAAAAATATATTTCAAATAACATTTATATATATATATTTTTAGAGCATTTGTAACAATTCTATTTAATTTAAATTACATATAATTAAATAATACAAAAATAATCATCTAATTACGCAATATGAAATGTAAAAACAAAGTTAATCCATAAAATTGTGCAATATTTAATTTAATTAATTTTCATATCAGATTTATTTATGAAATTTATTTACGATTCATATTTTATTCGTCATTCTCTTTCTGTTAATATTTATGACGTCAGTCATTATGCAAATAAAGTCGTTTTTCTACTTTAGAAGAAAATGTAGGCTATTCGAATCATTAATAAACTTCTACTGTAGTGTCTAAAAATGCCTATTCCACTAATAAGTGTGTAAAGTTTGCTTCTTTGACATATTTTTTGAAAATCACTCATTTTTCTCTTAATTTACGTTAATAATAAATATTATTAAGTCTATTAATAATGTTTGTTATTAACGTAAATTAATTATATTCATTACAGTATCAATGTAGATGATGATTTATTTGTTATAAAAGAGGTGGGAACAATTAGAAACGGTTAGACAGTTTTTAAATGTAAAAAGTTAATAGAATTGTATGAATACGAATTTAGCTATTTTTCCCGGCTTTTTCCACCCTATGGGCACTAAGAGGGCCTTTTTACCATGCTCATCGCGGGTTCGGTTAAGCCCATACAATAGGGAGACCGGACGGTAAACGACCACTCCCGAAATTCTTGAGGTTTTTCGTCTCATCCGGATTCGTTTTTCTGGGTCCTTAGAGCGTTAAGGCTGCTACGTGAGAGAGAGATGTGAGTGTAGTCCAAGTCAGTGTCCTTTGCAGCTGACGTAGCCTCAAAGTCGGCTTTTTCATTTCTTAGTATGCCAGTATGGCCAGGAACAAATATAAAAGTTATCTTACTTACATGACTTTTAATATGGTGCTGGATATATGTGATTTTATTGCTATTGCAATTGGGATTTAATAGAGCTTTTAGGACAGATTGAGAATCACTGTAAATGTTGATAGACAGAGTTTTATTTGGTAGTGAAGTGGCCCACTGAACAGCTTGGTAGACAGCATCTTCGTCAGCTTGATAGGTGGAGGTATGTGGGAGTATCTATACATTCTAACATATTTTGGGCAAAATATGTCAGTTTGGAGGAACATACAGATATTTGAGCCGACATGAAAGGGGATTTTGGACCCATTTGTTTAGATGTCTGCATGAGTATCCATGGAGGAAGCAGATGACACCAAATAACCTTGTTTACAGAGTGATGATCTGAGATAGTAGGGTAATTACAATGTGGTAGCATATGAACAGCCGTAGATAGGAGTAGAGACCGCTGTTGAGTCTTGATGTTTGTAGTTCTGATGTAGTAGTGTAGAACCTTTTCTACAATACATAGTGGCAAAGGAAGGAGCTCTGTTAGTATCAGAGAGGCATTAGTAGAAACAGTTCTGCAGCACTTTGAAATTCTGATGGCAAACTGTCTTTGAAGAGAGAGTAATTTACTTTACTGAATTTTTACTAGTTACATGACCCCAACTAGAGGTTGTGTAAAGTAGCATTGGTTGTATTGCCCAATTATGTAGAATTTTACAAGCTTTATGATTTAGTCCCCAGGTGCACCTAGCACATTTTATCAGCATGTAGTTTATTTTCTTGGCCTTAGCCAAGATGTAATCAACATGGCAACGGAATGTGGTTTCTCTCTATTCTCTCTTGTTTTAAGTTTTTTGCGTCCTTTTGTGAAAATTAAAATTAATATAAAAATGAATATTATGACGTTAATTAATGATAATAATAATAAAAAGATTGTTAATAATAAAAAAAAGTTCTTAAAATAAATTGTTCATTCGAATTCATTAAATTTTTATATTTTTAAATTTGTTCACATAAAGTCTTTTATAAATAATAGTACATATTAATTAACTAATTAATAATTATATATTTTGGACCTAAGGTTTTTAGGGTTTCATTAAAAAAATTTTTTTTGTTAAAATCTTTCGATAAAATTATGCCTAAATACTACGTAAGATAGGGAAGGGGAGGAGGGATCAAAGAAAATATTACAGTTTCTTACACAGGGGTGGGTGGGGGTCTAGAATGGCCGAAATCGCCCTTACGTAATATATGGACAGTCCCTTAGCAATCGTGGCCACAAATTCAGAAAACATTTCCTACTTTTAAGACGCAAAACTTCTACAAACAGAGATCAAGTCTCCAGAAAGATTATGATAAGATAACAATATACAATCACGTTATTAAACATTTATGCATCAACCACAAAGACACTGCTTGGAAATACGTTTTAGATTAGTAAAGGAGCTACTAACAACAAAGTCTAATTTTAGTTTATTATTTCGCTGATTTATAGTATACCTTTGCTTTATTTTTATTCTATGTATTTATTTTATTTATTTATTCTGAAACTTTTTAAATTTAAATTTTAAAACTTGCATTCTATATTACAAATTCCAATCAGTTGATGTTCGATACTGAGGACAGCCGAAAACGTTCGATAAATATAATATTTTGTGCTGTAAATGGCTTGATATAATTCATCTTATTAAAACTTTAACATTTATGCTAATTTAATTTGTAAACTTTTAAGAAACTGACAATTAATCCCGTTTCTCCTTTATCATTTTCTTCTGAATAAATAAAGATAAGAAGAAAACAGTGTGTATTACGTATTATTTTAAACGGTACGATTAGACTACCCTCTATCACGAAAAAATGGCTCTGAAAAGAGCCGTTTGGCTGATAATTTCGAAGAAATTAACAAATTCGGACCCGTCGCGTTGCAACGAAATATTCGTGTTGACTGCCAATTCTAACAAATCTTTCTCCTTTTAGATTTTGACCTTTTCCTTTTCTTAGCGGGTCTGCGACTTGATCTTCTTTGTTTCTTCACGCGTGTCTTGGACCTGGATCTTTTTTGTTTCTTTACGCGTGTCCTGGACCTGGATGTTTTCCGACTTCTCTTCTTCCCTTCCTCGTCTGCTTCGATGCAGATATAAAGATGGATTTCCTTCGTCTCTCTATCCGAAGGGCAATCTTCGCTTTCGGGTTTCTCAGCAGCCTTGTCCATCGTGTACTCCTATTCGTTGCAAAATCTCAACTGAATTTACGTGTTCGAAATCGAACGCAATTTAACTTGGTCGCGTGCTGCTGTTGTTGTGGATTTTGTGGTTTTGTTTGTCGCCGAAAGAGGCGCCGAGAAAAAAAGAAAAAGATTTAAAATTTTTTTTTCGATCTGCATGTTTTATTTTGAACAGCTCGTATGAATGACTAGAAAAAAGTTGTGATGAACGAAATTTTTTCTCCAGTTTCATTCTCAAGTACAGTACCTGCAATGAAGTGTCTAAGCGATTACGAGCTTGCTGCAGCGATCGTGTTTGTGTATTGGTAAATAAATATGTTGGTTGTCTTTATTTTTTGTATATTCGGTGTGCTGTATTGAACAAAATTTTTTTTAAACTCTTTCCGCCCTGTGGGCACTAAGGGCCTCTTTAAGCAAGCCCATTATGGGTTCGGCCAGGCCCACAATGGAGCGGCCGAGTGGTGAGGGACGGGGCCCGACATATCCGGACGGACCACCCTACCGAAAAATTCCTGTGGATTTTTCGACCCGTTTGGATCCGAACCCGGGTCCCCCAAAGCGGTAGGCTGCCACCTTGACCGCTCGGCCATCCCGCCGCTTGAACAAAATAGTTATGAGGCCCGCGCTCGTCATTCTCTCAGTTATCTGGTCCGCTGTGAAAAAAGTTTGGCGACCTCTGGTCTAAGGGGTTCGGGATCGAATCTGGAGAATATCGAAAAACTCTGCGTTATTCTATCTCGTTCTGCACACTCTAGTTCTATGAAACTTGTTTAAAAATATAGAAAATAATAGTTTTGAACAGAATTATTTTAAATTAAAAATTTTGTAACATTTATAATTTAAAAGAATCTAAATTAAATTTAATAAAAGTTTATTTTTATTGATATATAAAAGTATATACATATATAGTACTTATAAGTAATAGCTAATATTAATTTAATAAATTAATAAATGTTATAAATAATTCATTATTAATTATTTATATTAAAAGTAATTTAATAATTAATAATAATAGATTTAAATGTTTTAAATTTTTACGTTAATATTCGCTTTAACCATGGGATGGCGCTGTAGTAAGCGTAATCTTGGTTGCCAAGCGGTGAAGATATTTGTCCGTTACATTTAATACAAAATTAATAAATTACATTAAATAGAAGAGAAATGGCCGATTCAAGAATTAAACAGATAAAGATTAAATCTGGTGTAGTGAAGCGGTAAGTGAAATTGTCATATTGATGATAATAAAATATATAATAAAGTTTCGACGCATTTACCGGTAATCGATAATGAATTGAACAGTTGAATATTAATTTGTCCCTATATTTTGATTAAATTAAAATAAATGTGATTTTTTCCTTGTATAAGAAGATATTATCGGTTGAATATTTAAAATATAAACATTGTTAATTATAATTTGAAAGATATCATTTTAAAATTTATGTAAATAAAACATATGGTGAGTGTTTTATATATAAAAGTGGTTGTTGATGCAAATGCAAATTTAAAAATGTTTTGGTATTTCATAATTAGAATTATTAAATATACTCCATAATAGCTCTTAATTATAATTTAGAAATATGTTTTTTTGGGTAAAATTCCTCTTCATTATCAGCATCCTCATTACATTTATTAGATCTTATCTTAAAATCAAAAGTTGATGACTAATATGTAGGATATTCTGTCTGCAGAAGTATTGAATGGTGTCTTCGATGTTCGAGTTTATCCGGTTCGGTTTGAGCTCTGAATGAGACGGTTGGGACCTTAACGGAGCTGTAGAGCATATCAGTACGAGCAAAAAAGTCAAAGGAACCATACCTCTTTGCGATATATACAGTCCCCAAATTACTCTATGTGACATATTTCTATGCTTTTTTTTTTTATCTCTAAACTCTCCCAAAATTAGTCTATGCGATTGCCACCTTTTAGCTGCTACTTCTGGATCATTTACTTTTGTTTCTTTTGATTTTGTCCCGGGTTTATTCTTCCAATGGTAATTGTGAGACCACCTATTTCTCTGCTCCAATATATATTAAATAAATTTCAGGTTAATGTTACCTATGGTAGCGAACATGGCGGCTCGTCTCTGAAATGGTGGGGATTCATGTTCTAACTTATTCTAATAATTTGGTTGGCAGTAATTATGGTAATTTATTAGAATAGGTTAGGTTAGGTTAGAACGTGCATCCCCACTGTTTCAGAGACGAGCCGCCATGTTTGCTACCATAGGTAACATTAACCTAAATTGCATTTTTTTAATCCAGTAAAATTTTTTTATTGTAAAGAAATATTTTCACTATTTACAGTCATCATCAAGTTAAAAATAAATTAAAATAATTGTATAATATAGAATTAAATATAAATGTAGACTGAAAACAAATTTATACTTATTATAGTTTCATCTGTTTAAATGAGTTTTTAACATTAAAATCTACCTGCAGTATACTTTTTTTTAGTACTTAACATCAATAACTTAACCTCTTAGACTTTGTCATATGTAACATATTACTTATTTTTTGCTTTATTGAAATACAACTTTTATCTTGCAAAAATTGTTCCACTGTTTTAATGTTTGCATGTTTGCCACACTTTTTGAAAGACTATCTCAACAAGAAACTTTTAGATTATTACTATATTTACAATTTTTAAACACTAAAAAAATAACTTATTGGAAAAGCTATTCTTTAAAGAATATCAAAAACTTAAAGGAAAAAAGTAATAACATATTCCTAAAAATGCCAATTTAACTTTTATCTGAAAATCTATATATAAAGAGATATACAGTACAACTTTGATTATCTAAATGAATTTGGACTAGAGATGGTTCAAGTAACTAACCTATAAATATTCCAGAAAAAAATTCACATGAATGCATCATGTTGGGATAATATAATAAGAACTGCAAATGAGTGTTATAAAAGAACCTTACTTTTATTGAAAAATACAGGATCAGCCAAAAATCCATAAAAACTTTAAAAATTCATAAACAAATGAAAAAGCATTGAATTGAAGTATGGTTTACATCAGTTGGTTTATATTATAAGTATTCACAGGATGAAGGATTCTGACAGGAAAAAATTTATAGTTGGAAAAGTCACCAATAGTTTGTGCTGACATGAATACCTTGCTGAAAGAAATGAGAATGTAAGGACCAGTTTTCCATTGAAAGTTTTTCCGGCAGGCATCCTTGACAGATTGACAGATTCCATTAACTAAACCAAACATCTTTCACGGTATAGCCTTAATAAACTAACACTTCTCCCACACCGGGTTGTAAAACAAAAAAAATTAAATACCTTCTAAAACCGATAACCGGTGCGAACTATTTTTCTAAATGGCGAACGTTTTCATTGCCCCTCCTGGGCTCTTCCTCAGGCCAATTCTGGATTTGATAATCGAACAGCATAAATAAATGGAACGTGTTCCGTAATTTAAACGATCGAGTACGTTGGGCAACCGCGTGCCGTTCCAAATATTTAAATTTTCTTTTATTCCGTTTGGGAACGATGTGCGCCTCCTATGATAAATACGCGTGACGTCAACTGATTTACGGCCTTTCTTCTAATAAAAACTGCCAAGCAGTGGAGAGTTTCCTTTCTTCCTTGAAATTAATACATGTTGTTGTGCGATCGGCTTTATAAATTTCAATTTCCTCCAGAGTTCTCAGATGTTCTTGATGTTGGGTGGTGCGGATCACCTTTGCCTCGTTAAAATTCGGTGTTATATCCGGGTTTGCTGCATACGTTGACAATGCCGTTGTGTATTTATGGCGGGTAATGTCGGATTTATGCTCCTTTATTCTAGTGCATAGTGGGCGTTTAGTGGACCCTATGTACAGTAATTGTTTCTGCCATCTGTCGTCCTGTAGAGGGATACTGTACACTCCCGGAAGCCTATACGGGTTAGGTGCGTCTTTTCCGTTTCTCAATAGGCTGTATATGGAAGGGTTTCTCCGATAAGCGATTTTAATTCCCCTTTTTTTCGCAATTGTGTTGTATATTGTTTTAAGGTGCGGGTTGTATGTCATCGGGGTCCTTTCTGTGTTTTCTTCTCTGGTAACTTTTTTCACTACGCTTTCTTGGTTTGTTATACTGCTTGTATGGAGGTGCCGGTTATATAACTTTTTTACGATGTTAGTGTAACCGTGCTCTCTTGCTATTCTATTAATAAACGTTAATTCCTGTTGTAGAGCATCGTTTGTGGAAGAGTGCGTGTAGGCTCTTTCTATTAAAGCCCTAAAGGCAGCCATTTTATAGGAGTAGGGGTCACAGGAATCGAAGGGGATGTACGATGGTATGGTTGTAGGTTTTCTGTAGACCCTCGTTTGTAGTATCCTTTTTTCGATCCTTATTTCTATATCCAAGAAGTGGATTATTTCAGGACTGTGTTGCTCCATTTCCAGTTGTAGGCCATAGGGGTTGTCGTTCATGACCGTTTTAAACTGCTTTAGGTCCGGCATCGATTTCCAGAGGATAATGATGTCATCTATGTATCTTCCGTATAAAATTATGTTTGAGAGAAACGGTGACAGTGTTTTGGCTTCCAATGCTCTAATTACCATTTCACATAGGTCCCCGGATAGCGGACTCCCCATGGGTACACCCCTCTCCTGTGCATAAGCTTTTCCTTTGAATTGGAATACTGAACTATAACACGCCAAATGGGCTAACTCTAAAACTTGATGGTGCAGGCTGTCATCATTTACTTTCTCCATGAGGAAATCTCTCAGTGCACAAAAACAAGGTTCTATTCTAATTGAGGGGTATAACGATCTAAAGTCCCATACTGTGGCATAACCGGGTGTGTCTATGCCTTTAAGTTTTTGTATCAACTCTTTCGGACTTGAGATATTGAACTGATAGCCATTCAGATGTGTGGATAACATATTATGCACTGATTTCTCCAGTGTACATATTAAACTGGAGAAATCAGTGCATAATATGTTATCCACACATCTGAATGGCTATCAGTTCAATATCTCAAGTCCGAAAGAGTTGATACAAAAACTTAAAGGCATAGACACACCCGGTTATGCCACAGTATGGGACTTTAGATCGTTATACCCCTCAATTAGAATAGAACCTTGTTTTTGTGCACTGAGAGATTTCCTCATGGAGAAAGTAAATGATGACAGCCTGCACCATCAAGTTTTAGAGTTAGCCCATTTGGCGTGTTATAGTTCAGTATTCCAATTCAAAGGAAAAGCTTATGCACAGGAGAGGGGTGTACCCATGGGGAGTCCGCTATCCGGGGACCTATGTGAAATGGTAATTAGAGCATTGGAAGCCAAAACACTGTCACCGTTTCTCTCAAACATAATTTTATACGGAAGATACATAGATGACATCATTATCCTCTGGAAATCGATGCCGGACCTAAAGCAGTTTAAAACGGTCATGAACGACAACCCCTATGGCCTACAACTGGAAATGGAGCAACACAGTCCTGAAATAATCCACTTCTTGGATATAGAAATAAGGATCGAAAAAAGGATACTACAAACGAGGGTCTACAGAAAACCTACAACCATACCATCGTACATCCCCTTCGATTCCTGTGACCCCTACTCCTATAAAATGGCTGCCTTTAGGGCTTTAATAGAAAGAGCCTACACGCACTCTTCCACAAACGATGCTCTACAACAGGAATTAACGTTTATTAATAGAATAGCAAGAGAGCACGGTTACACTAACATCGTAAAAAAGTTATATAACCGGCACCTCCATACAAGCAGTATAACAAACCAAGAAAGCGTAGTGAAAAAAGTTACCAGAGAAGAAAACACAGAAAGGACCCCGATGACATACAACCCGCACCTTAAAACAATATACAACACAATTGCGAAAAAAAGGGGAATTAAAATCGCTTATCGGAGAAACCCTTCCATATACAGCCTATTGAGAAACGGAAAAGACGCACCTAACCCGTATAGGCTTCCGGGAGTGTATAGTATCCCTCTACAGGACGACAGATGGCAGAAACAATTACTGTACATAGGGTCCACTAAACGCCCACTATGCACTAGAATAAAGGAGCATAAATCCGACATTACCCGCCATAAATACACAACGGCATTGTCAACGTATGCAGCAAACCCGGATATAACACCGAATTTTAATGAGGCAAAGGTGATCCGCACCACCCAACATCAAGAACATCTGAGAACTCTGGAGGAAATTGAAATTTATAAAGCCGATCGCACAACAACATGTATTAATTTCAAGGAAGAAAGGAAACTCTCCACTGCTTGGCAGTTTTTATTAGAAGAAAGGCCGTAAATCAGTTGACGTCACGCGTATTTATCATAGGAGGCGCACATCGTTCCCAAACGGAATAAAAGAAAATTTAAATATTTGGAACGGCACGCGGTTGCCCAACGTACTCGATCGTTTAAATTACGGAACACGTTCCATTTATTTATGCTGTTCGATTATCAAATCCAGAATTGGCCTGAGGAAGAGCCCAGGAGGGGCAGTGAAAACGTTCGCCATTTCGAAAAATAGTTCGCACCGGTTATCGGTTTTAGAAGGTATTTAATTTTTTTATCTTTCACGGTGTCTTGAATCTATGTCTGTACAGATTGCAATCATTGCACCAGCTTTTACCAGCAGATACCATACATTTGCTACATGGGCATTATCAAACATTGCACAATGGTGTGTAGTTTTGGACAGATGAAGCCATATTTTCCTTGCATGGACAAGTGAACATACACAGCTATCATACACGGGCAATTGCTATTCCACATATGTTCACAATGCAGTTGCTTCACTCACCACAAGTGACAATTTGGTATGACTTCACTGTAACCTACATTGAAGAGTTTTTCCTCTGAAGAGCTTTTTGTTCAAGAAATGGCTGGAAAACAATGCACAACATTATTTGACACTACAAGAGTAAGTTGTCTCTTTTTTTTCAAAAAAGGAAGATGTTGCCAACAGTCATATTTATATGGGAAGGTGCATCTTCTCACATCACTTCTCTAGTAAAGAAAGTTTTGATCAAAATATTTGGTGATGACTGATTTATCAATAGGCACTGCAAGATCTCATGGTCTTCTTGATCTCCAGATTTGATGCCAGTTTATCTGGTAATGGTAGTAAAGTGTAAAGTGTACCAGTCAAGTCTTTCCACATTGTTGGAACTGAAAGATACCATTCAGCTTGAAGTGTGTTCCATCTGAACAGTTCAAAGGCATTGTCACTTGCATCAGTTATATCATACCTTGTGGTAGAGGACATGCTAAACACTTGCTGTCAGAATTGCTGTTATAATAAATAAATTGAATGCACAGTAATCATTTTCATTGCCATAAGAATGTCTTCAGTACCAACTATCAACAACTTTTCAAACTACAGTTTTTTTCTGTCAAAAAAATCTCCCATTCTGAGAATACTTATAATACAAACTATACTTCAATACAATGTTTTTTCTTTTTTTTTATGAATTTTTAAAGTTTGTATGGATTTTTGGCTGACCCTGTAATTGCTTATTTTCCTTTGCACAAATGTAAAATTCTCTTATCTGCAAAATCCCTTATCTCTTTGAGAAGAAGCAGTTGAGTAGAAGAAAATTTGACTCATACCCTGTCATTTCTGTCATATATCAAATGCCTCAGCATGCATCAGACCTGTTTTTCTTTGTTCTTGCTCATTGACCTCTTTATTTCATTTCTGACAAGTTCACTAGTTTCACTCAGACATATCACTCTTTCAATTAAGCTTTTTAGTAAAAGCAACTACATTTTCCTTGTTATTTTCTGCCAAAAGTAAATGATATAGAATTAGCTTTCTGTATGTCTTCGGTTTCTCAATTACACATTGATCCATTGCATTGAGCTAATGCTATGACATTTAGAAGATACATCACCTCAAAATCATTATCAATTGCATTTAGCACATCAGTTGAAGATATGGTTCATTATTAAGCATCAGCAACACTTTGTCCTGTTGTTGTTTGCATTCACAATGCTTTTTAACAGTTGGTATAAAGTATTTAGTATATCATTCACAAAATTGGAGTTCATCCACACATTTTTTGTGACTTGTAAATGATAAATTTGCAAGCAACAGTTTTGAAATAAAGTTTTTAGACTTATCACTAGCAATGCATGAGTATCATTGGTGTTTGTGCAAACCAATGCAGTGATTTGCCTTTTTCTAACTTTAAAGCCAGTGACTTTCAGGACGTGCCTTATAGTTTATCCCTGTTTTATCTGTGCTGTAGATATTGAAATAACCCTTGCTTTCTGTGAATTTTAGGAGTCTTTTCCTGAATTTGTTAGCAGCCATGTTATAGGACAATGACTCTCCTTCATTGTAACATTTTCTTAATGTCACAATGACTTGTGGTGTGTGTGACAATGTGGTTTGTTGTGGCTTGGTTTCTAAAACTAACCATTGCTGGCTTTGAAATCAGGAGAGCATCCAAGTGTCTGTTCATATATAGCACCTTTTCCAAAAAAGGAGGAGCAGTGGAAAATCATGTTATATGAAAAATGTAATATGATTTTCCACTGCTCCTCCACTTATGAAACAACAAATGAAGTGTGCTATCTAGTGTTATGTCATTTGCATCTTTTGTCATTTTTAGTTTCTTAGATCCATTATCTGACTTGAATCTGGCAGAAAATTCTAAGATTGTTTATCAGTTGGCTTTTATGCCTGATATTGTTATCTTTCCTGTTATAGCTTCCAGCTAAAGAAACTACTTTCTTCTTTGTCTAAGTGGTTGATGATTTCTAGTTTTGATTTTCTCTTTAACACACTAGATACTAAAAATTTTTTCAAGTATCTGATATTATTTTACTTTATATAACTTACAAAGAAAAAGCAACTACACAAGAATAAGGTTACAGATGAAAAGAGAGATATCCTCAAGAACCATCACTGACTGTTGTGTACTGGAAAACATAAAAGGAAGCATAATGTGCTGAAGAGAGATGTATACTAGAACATTGTGCAATTTTGTTGTATTGCAATACTTTTACCTAGATTTGTCATTATGATCAACTTATCAGAAGTCTGAAGTGTCTATTAAGTTGACCATTATGACAAATATAGGTAAAAGTAGATCGAGTAATTCATAAAGTAGTCAACAGATTCTACTAGATAAAAAGCAAACAACTTAAATATATTTGTTTAGATTGTGTGTGTAACACTTAAAAATAAGCCTCATATTACTCATTTGGATACTGCACTTACATTAAACAACACTATGAAAAACTTTAAAATTATTACTGCAATTTTAATCTAACATTTTCAATCTTTTTACCAATTTGCTTCAGGAAAAATACAAACCAAATGTTGTTTCATTCAAAAAGAACAGAAACTTAAATGTATTCTAGAGTTTACTCTAGAATTTAAACAATTTTCTTTGAATATTTTTGTTAATTGTATAGCTCATTTATGAATTTTGTATTTTTAGTTTTTTTTTTTTTTTTTTTTTTTGTACATTTTTCATTTATTTATTAAAAGTCCAAATATCATAAACTCTTTATAGATTGGAGTTTCTGTACATAACACACCTATATTTTGGAAACCTTGTTTAACTCCAGTAAGACAGAGAAGGATTGAAAACATTAGTCTGTTTTCTACAAAAAGGACTTATTGGAGTTAAACAAGGGTTCTAAAATACAGGTGTGTTATTTAAAAGTCCAGCATTTTCTCATTTAAATACTTGATATAGAATGTCAATATTTAAATATGTATGCCAGAATATGTTTAAGTTTCCATTCGTTTCAAATGAAACTGATAATCAATTTGTATTTTTCCTAAGAAGGTCAATAAAAATGAATGAAAACATTATAAGATTAAAATTATCACTGCAATTTTAAGGTTTTTGTAGTGTTGTGTAAGCCTTATATTTGAAGTTTTATGTAAATTCAACATGGTCGTACATGATACTATACATTTCCTTCCAATCAGAGACACACGAGAATGTAATTACTTTAGTTTTAGCTTGTATGATACCTTGCCAATACTTAACAAGTAACTAAGAAAGAACAGTCAATAAATAAAGTTATTGATAGTTCTTTGTTAGCATGTTAGTTTTAAAGCCTGTTATTATTACCTATATATATAATCGAGACGAGTTGATGATAATAATAATCAGCGCAGAGCCCAAACGGTAAGGGGTTGAAAGTTGAAATTTGGTACACAGGGTACATCACAAGAACACACACTAAGAAGGGATTTTTCGAAATTCCTCCCCACGGGGGAATTTCGAAAGGGGGATTAAAGCCTCTATATACATTATCGAGACATGTCCAAACGGTTAAGAGTTGAAAGTTGAAATTTGGTACACAGTTAGGGTACGTCACGAGAACGCACACTAAGAAGGGATTTTTCGAAATTCCTCCCCACGGGGAAGAGGACAGGGTTAAGTCTTAACACTTCAATCAACGATGGAAGTGTTACGTAACAATGGAAGTGTTAAGAGAAAGCGACGTGCAAGACGCAGATGCAGTTTTTTTTCGTTTTTGCGGGAAATCGAACATATTTTTAGACCTATCTAAAAATTCTGTAATTAGTCTGGAAACAGGGAGGACCCAATTCTTGCATTCTGTGAAAACGGGTAAGGTTGACTATAACGTAATAATCTTAATATTCGCTAAAACGGTTAGGAGTTGAAAGTTGAAATTTGGTACACAGTTAGGGTACCAGATTTAAGTACCAAAGTGTTAAGTAACAATGATAGTGTTAAGTAACAGTGCAAGTGTTAAGTAACAATGGAGAACAAGAGAAAGCGACGTGCAAGATTTACGGGCGCTGGAAAAAAAAAGAAAAAAGAAAAAGAGTAATATGTTGGAACATATTCGATTTTCAAATTTAAACAGATTAGTTCGGTTTTTCTCGACCTTTCTTCTTTAGCACATTTGATGAAAATCGAAGGATATAATCAGAACACGTCGTGAAAATCGAACAATATTAGAACATTCGATTTTCAAATTCAACCTTTCTTTAGAAAAACTTAGTTTGTTGATGAAATTACTCTTTTTTTTCTGACTATAATGTAATAATCTTAATCTTCGCTATTGTTACTTTTGCCCAAGCAATGCCGGGCTTACCTGCTAGTTATTTTAATAAATTTAATTTCTATAATAATCTTTTTCTTAAAGCAATAGTTTTAAGAATATTTGTTAAATTGAATTATAATCCATAATAAACTTGAAAAGGTGATGTTTTTCTTGATTCTTATCTAAATAATTGACACCATGTATAACACTAGCTTCTATTTTGTTTTTTAAATTTACATGCTATTTGCCAATTTGTTTGGTCACATGATGTGCTAAAGACCCAAACAGAAATCAAGGTGAAAGTGGAGTGCAGCCTTAAATGTTGCTACATGTTTGGTTTTTGATACTCAGAGTATATGTAGCATTTGTGAATTGTATTTTTATTGTGCATATTTGGAAAATAATATGTCCTTGAATCATTGTAAATGTTTATTTTTGTACAGTAACGTCATCATTAATGATTTTTCAGGTTTTTCAATTAATCTTAAGACAATAAAGTTTATTCATGTGCTGTATTGGAAAAGTAACTTTCTTCTGTAACATCCCAGCCAAAAGTGTAAATTATTTTTATCAATTACATGCACTGTATTATCTTCAGACACTCCTCAAGAGTGTGCATAAACCAATCACAAGCATACAGCAGCTTAAACTGGTACAGAATGTATAGCAAT